>NC_060190.1:70907789-70925289 GCF_021184085.1 Oncorhynchus gorbuscha | reverse complement strand
CATACAATGATATATAATATAACGACACAGTGAAAACATGTTTTTAGACATTTGAGCAAATTGATAAAAATGTCCATAAGTATGCATAACCCTGAGTCAATACATTCATACCCCTGAGTCAATACATTCATACCCCTGAGTCAATACATTCATAACCCTGAGTCAATACATTCATACCCCTGAGTCAATACATTCATACCCCTGAGTCAATACATTCATACCCCTGAGTCAATACATTCATACCCCTGAGTCAATACATTCATAACCCTGAGTCAATACATTCATACCCCTGAGTAAATACATGTTAAAATCACCTTTGGCAGCGATTACAGCTATGAATCTTTCTGGGTAAGTCTAAGAGCTTTGCACACCTGGATTGTACAATATTTACACGTTATTTTTTAAATTCTTCAAGTTCTGTTAAGTTGGTTGCTGATCATTGCAAGACAGCCATTTTCAAGTGTTGCCATAGATTTAAGCCGATTTAAGTCAAAACTGTAACTAGGCCACTCACAAACATTCAATGCTGTCTTGGTAAGAAACTCCAGTGTATATTTGGCATTGTGTTCAAATTAAATCAAATCACATTTCATTTGTCACATGCGCCGAATGCAACAGGTGTAGGTAGACCTTACAGTGAAATGCTGAATACAACAGGTGTAGGTAGACCTTACAGTGAAATGCTGAATGCAACAGGTGTAGTAGACCTTACAGTGAAATGCTGAATACAACAGGTGTAGGTAGACCTTACAGTGAAATGCTGAATGCAACAGGTGTAGGTAGACCTTACAGTGAAATGCTGAATACAACAGGTGTAGGTAGACCTTACAGTGAAATGCTGAATACAACAGGTGTAGGTAGACCTTACAGTGAAATGCTGAATACAACAGGTGTAGTAGACCTTACAGTGAAATGCTGAATGCAACAGGTGTAGGTAGACCTTACAGTGAAATGCTGAATGCAACAGGTGTAGGTAGACCTTACAGTGAAATGCTGAATGCAACAGGTGTAGGTAGACCTTACAGTGAAATGCTGAATACAACAGGTGTAGGTAGACCTTACAGTGAAATGCTGAATGCAACAGGTGTAGGTAGACCTTACAGTGAAATGCTGAATGCAACAGGTGTAGGTAGACCTTACAGTGAAATGCTGAATGCAACAGGTGTAGGTGGACCTTACAGTGAAATGCTGAATGCAACAGGTGTAGGTAGACCTTACAGTGAAATGCTGAATGCAACAGGTGTAGGTAGACCTTACAGTGAAATGCTGAATGCAACAGGTGTAGGTAGACCTTACAGTGAAATGCTGAATGCAACAGGTGTAGGTAGACCTTACAGTGAAATGCTGAATGCAACAGGTGTAGGTAGACCTTACAGTGAAATGCTGAATACAACAGGTGTAGGTAGACCTTACAGTGAAATGCTGAATACAACAGGTGTAGTAGACCTTACAGTGAAATGCTGAATACAACAGGTGTAGGTAGACCTTACAGTGAAATGCTGAATACAACAGGTGTAGGTAGACCTTACAGTGAAATGCTGAATACAACAGGTGTAGGTAGACCTTACAGTGAAATGCTGAATACAACAGGTGTAGTAGACCTTACAGTGAAATGCTGAATACAACAGGTGTAGGTAGACCTTACAGTGAAATGCTGAATACAACAGGTGTAGTAGAGGTTACAGTGAAATGCTGAATACAACAGGTGTAGGTAGACCTTACAGTGAAATGCTTACTTACAAGCCGTTGCAGTTAAGAAAATATTTATTAAATAAACTAAAGTTGAAAAAAAAACAAGAATAAAAACAATAAAGAGGCTATATACAGGGTGTTACGGTACAGAGTCAATGTGGAGGCTATATACAGGGTGTTACGGTACAGAGTCAATGTGGAGGCTATATACAGGGTGTTACGTTACCGAGTCAATGTGGAGGCTATATACAGGGTGTTACTATACAGAGTCAATGTCAATGGGAGGCTATATACAGGGTGTTACGGTATACAGGGGGTGTTACGGTACCGAGTCAATGTGGAGGCTATATACAGGGTGTTACGGTATAGAGTCAATGTGGAGGCTATATACAGGGTGTTACGGTACCGAGTCAATGTGGAGGCTATATACAGGGTGTTACGTTACCGAGTCAATGTGGAGGCTATATACAGGGTGTTACGGTACAGAGTCAATGTGGAGGCTATATACAGGGTGTTACGGTACCAAGTCAATGTGGAGGCTATATACAGGGTGTTACAGTACAGAGTCAATGTGGAGGCTATATACAGGGTGTTACGGTACAGAGTCAATGTGGAGGCTATATACAGGGTGTTACGGTACCGAGTCAATGTGGAGGCTATATACAGGGTGTTACGGTACAGAGTCAATGTGGAGGTTATATACAGGGTGTTACGGTACCGAGTCAATGTGGAGGCTATATACAGGGTGTTACGTTACCGAGTCAATGTGGAGGCTATATACAGGGTGTTACGGTACCGAGTCAATGTGGAGGCTATATACAGGGTGTTACGGTACCGAGTCAATGTGGAGGCTATATACAGGGTGTTACAGTACAGAGTCAATGTGGAGGCTATATACAGGGTGTTACGGTACAGAGTCAATGTGGAGGCTATATACAGGGTGTTACGGTACCGAGTCAATGTGGAGGCTATATACAGGGTGTTACGGTACAGAGTCAATGTGGAGGTTATATACAGGGTGTTACGGTACAGAGTCAATGTGGAGGCTATATACAGGGTGTTACGGTACCGAGTCAATGTGGAGGCTATATACAGGGTGTTACGGTACAGAGTCAATGTGGAGGCTATATACAGGGTGTTACGGTACCAAGTCAATGTGGAGGTTATATACAGGGCGTTACGGTACCGAGTCAATGTGGAGGTTATATACAGGGTGTTACGGTACCGAGTCAATGTGGAGGCTATATACAGGGTGTTACGGTACCGAGTCAATGTGGAGGCTATATACAGGGTGTTACGGTACCGAGTCAATGTGGAGGCTATATACAGGGTGTTACGGTACCAAGTCAATGTGGAGGCTATATACACGGGGTGCCGGTACCGAGTCAATGTGGAGGCTATATACAGGGGGTGCCGGTACCGAGTCAATGTGGAGGCTATATACAGGGGGTCCCGGTACCGAGTCAATGTGGAGGCTATATACAGGGGGTCCCGGTACCGAGTCAATGTGGAGGCTCTATACAGGGGGTTCCGGTACCGTGTCAATGTGCAGGCTATATACAGGGGGTCCCGGTACAGAGTCAATGTGGAGGCTATATACAGGGGGTCCCGGTACCGAGTCAATGTGCAGGCTATATACAGGGGGTACCAGTACAGAGTCAATGTGCAGGCTATATACAGGGGGTACCAGTACAGAGTCAATGTGCAGGGGTACAGGTTAGTTGAGGTTAACATGATGCAGCCACAACTATGCTTGAAAAGAAGGAGAGTGTTACTCAGTAATGTGTTGTATTACATTTGCCCCCAAAATAACACAATGTTACAGTACCAAGTCAATGTGGAGGCTATATACAGGGGGTACCAGTACAGAGTCAATGTGCAGGCTATATACAGGGGGTACCAGTACAGAGTCAATGTGCAGGGGTACAGGTTAGTTGAGGTTAGTGTTTTAGGTTATTGTCTTGCTGAAAGGTGGATTCATCTCCCAGTGTGGTGGAAAGCAGACTGAACCAGAGTTTCCTCTAGGATTTTGACTGTGCTTAGCTCTATTCAGTTTCTTTTTTCATCCTGAAAAACTCCCGGTCTTTAACGACTACAAGCATATCCATAACATGATGCAGCCACAACTATGCTTGAAAAGAAGGAGAGTGGTACTCAGTAATGTGTTGTATTACATTTAGGACAAAAAGTTAATCGCTTTGCCACATTTTAAAAAGTATTACTTTAGTGCCTTGATGCAATTAGCATGCATATTTTTTAATATTTGTTATTATGTACAGGCTTCCTTCTTTCCACTGTCAATTAGATTAGTATTGTGGAGTAACTACAGTGTTGATCCATCCTCAGTTTTGTCCTATCATAACTATTAAACTCTGTAACTGTTTTGAAGTCACCATTGGCCTCATGGTGAAATTACTGAGCGGTTTCATCCCTCTCCGGCAACTGAGTTATAAAGGACACCTGTATCTTTGTAGTGACTGGGTGTATTGATACACCTGTATCTTTGTAGTGACTGGGTGTATTGATACGCCTGTATCTTTATAGTGACTGGGTGTATTGATACACCTGTATCTTTGTAGTGACTGGGTGTATTGATACACCTGTATCTTTGTAGTGACTGGGTGTATTGATACGCCTGTATCTTTATAGTGACTGGGTGTATTGATACGCCTGTATCTTTGTAGTGACTGGGTGTATTGATACGCCTGTATCTTTATAGTGACTGGGTGTATTGATACACCTGTATCTTTGTAGTGACTGGGTGTATTGATACACCTGTATCTTTGTAGTGACTGGGTGTATTGATACACCATGCTCAAATGGATATTCAATGTCTGACCTTCCTGGTCTTTGCTGTGGAAAAGGTGTTTGAAATGTACTGCTCGACTGAGGGACTCTACATATTATTGAATGTCTGGGGTACAGAGACAAGGTCGTCATTCAAAAACCAGGTTTTTAACCAAGTTACTATTATTGCACACAGAGTACATACAACTTGTGAAGCACATCTTTACTCCTGAACTTAATTAGGCCTGTTGTAAGTAAGTGGTTAACTACTAATTGACAATTCAGCTTTTCATTTTTAATTAATTTGTTAACAATTGTAATATATATAATTCCACTTTGCCATTATGGGGCATTGTGTTTAGGCCGGAGACGCAAAATCATCATTTTTACATTCGGGCTGTAACAACATGTTGGTGTGAACACTGAGGGCTCTGTATTCACTGGGATAATATAACGTAGTATTTATAGAAATGTGACAACATATTAGGAACACCTTCCTAATATTGAGTTGCACCCCCTTTGCCCTCAGAACAGCCTCAATTCGTCAGGGCACTGACTTTACAAGGTGTTGAAAGCGTTTCCACAGGGATGCTGGCTTCTATGCTTCCCACAGTGGTCAAGGTGCTTCTACACCTACATTGCTTGCTGTTTGGGGTTTCAGGCTGGGTTTCTGTACAGCACTTTGAGGTATCAGCTGATGTACAAAGGGCTTTATAAATACACTAGACTAATTATATTATTATTATTATTATATTACATTTGGGCTTTATAAATACATTTGATTTGATGTCTTTTGGGTTAGTAGATCATTCTTGATACACAGGAAACTGTTGACTGTGAAAAACCCAGCAGTGTTACAGTTCTTGACACAAACCGGTGCGCTTGGTACCTACTATCATAACCCATTCAAAGGCACTTACATATGTTTTCCCTTGTCCATTTACCCTCTGAATGGCACACATACACAACCAGTGTCTCAATTGTCTCAAGGCTTAAACATAATGAACCAGCGGCCCCCCCAGGTATGAGCAACTGACGGTGGGGGCCACAAAAAAACTAAACTCATCATGAGGGGCCGCAGTGCTCCTGGGTCTGTGTACCCACATCCATTACCCCCTACACATTTTGTCCTAGGGTGTAGATAAAAAAAAATACTTTTAAAGTTTGCTGTAATTTTACACAACGGGCCCCATCCTGGTCGGTAATTCAACCAGGCTTTACTACAGGTTTAGATAGCTGGCCACTAGACTAATTTACCACTAGACTAATTTACCACTAGACTAATTTACCACTAGACTAAGTTACCACTAGACTAAGTTACCCCTAGACTGAGTTGCCACTAGACTAATTTACCACTAGACTAAGTTACCACTAGACTAAGTTACCACTAGACTAAGTTACCACTAGACTAAGTTACCACTAGACTAAGTTACCACTAGACTAAGTTACCACTAGACTAAGTTACCACTAGACTAAGTTACCACTAGACTAAGTTACCACTAGACTTACCACTAGACTAACTTACCACTAAAGTTACCACTAGACTAAGTTACCACCACTAGACTAAGTTACCACTAGACTTACCACTAGACTAACTTACCACTAAAGTTACCACTAGACTAACTTACCACTAGACTAACTTACCACTAAAGTTACCACTAGACTGAGTAGCCACTAGACTAAGTTACCACTAGACTAACTTACCACTAGACTAATTTACCACTAGACTAATTTACCACTAAAGTTACCACTAGACTAAGTTACCACTAGACTAAGTTACCACTAGACTAAGTTACCACTAGACTAATTTACCACTAGACTAATTTACCACTAAAGTTACCACTAGACTAAGTTACCACTAGACTAAGTTACCACTAGACTAATTTACCACTAGACTAATTTACCACTAGACTAATTTACCACTAGACTAATTTACCACTAGACTAATTTACCACTAGACTAATTTACCACTAGACTAATTTACCACTAGACTAATTTACCACTAAAGTTACCACTAGACTAACTTACCACTAGACTAATTTACCACTAGACTAATTTACCACTAGACTAACTTACCACTAGACTAATTTACCACTAGACTAATTTACCACTAGACTAACTTTACTAACTAATTACCACTAGACTAATTTACTTACCACTAGACTAAGTTTACCACTAGACTAATTTACCACTAGACTAATTTACCACTAGACTAATTTACCACTAGACTAATTTACCACTAGACTAACTTACCACTAAGACTAACTAAGTTACCTAGACTAAGTTACTAACTACCACTAGACTAACTAATTTACCACTAGACTAATTTACCACTAGACTAATTTACCACTAGACTAATTTACCACTAGACTAATTTACCACTAGACTAATTTACCACTAGACTAACTTACCACTAAAGTTACCACTAGACTAATTTACCACCAGACTAATTTACCACTAGACTAATTTACCACTAGACTAATTTACCACTAGACTAATTTACCACTAGACTAATTTACCACTAGACTAATTTACCACTAGACTAATTTTACCACTAGACTAAGTTTACCACTAGACTAATTTACCACTAGACTACCACTAGACTAATTTACCACTAGACTAAGTTACCACTAGACTAAGTTACCACTAGACTAAGTTACCACTAGACTAATTTACCACTAGACTAAGTTACCACTAGACTAAGTAGACTAAGTTACCACTAGACTAAGACCACTAGTTACCACTAGACTAAGACTTTACCACTAGACTAATTTACCACTAGACTAATTTACCACTAGACTAAGTTACCACTAGACTAATTTACCACTAAAGTTACCACTAGACTAATTTACCACTAGACTAAGTTTACCACTAGACTACTTACCACTAGACTAAGTTACGACTAGTTGCCACTAGACTAATTTACCACTAGACTAATTTACCACTAGACTAAGTTACCACTAGACTAAGTTACCACTAGACTAAGTTGCCACACTAGACTAATTTACCACTAGACTAATTTACCACTAGACTAATTTACCACTAGACTAAGTTACCACTAGACTAAGTTACCACTAGACTAAGTTACCACTAGACTAATTTACCACTAGACTAATTACCACTAGACTAATTTACCACTAGACTAATTACCACTAGACTAACTTACCACTAAAGTCACCACTAGACTAAGTTACCACTAATTTACCACTAGACTAATTTACCACTAGACTAATTTACCACTAAAGACCACTAATTTACCACTAGACCCACTAGACTAATTTACCACTAGACTAATTTACCACTAGACTAATTTACCACTAAAGTTACCACTAGACTAAGTTACCACTAGACTAAGTTACCACTACCACTAGACTAACTTTACCACTAGACTAATTTACCACCAGACTAATTTACCACTAGACTAATTTACCACTAGACTAAGTTACCACTAGACTAATTTACCACCAGACTAATTTACCACTAGACTAATTTACCACTAGACTAATTTACCACTAGACTAACTTACCACTAGACTAATTTACCACTAAAGTTACCACTAGACTAATTTACCACTAGACTAATTTACCACTAGACTAATTTACCACTAGACTAATTTACCACTAGACTAATTTACCACTAGACTAAGTTACCACTAGACTAAGTTACCACTAGACTAAGTTACCACTAGACTAAGTTACCACTAGACTAAGTTACCACTAGACTAAGTTACCACTAGACTAATTTACCACTAGACTAATTTACCACTAGACTAAGTTACCACTAGACTAATTTACCACTAGACTAAGTTACCACTAGACTAATTTACCACTAGACTAATTTACCACTAGACTAATTTACCACTAGACTAAGTTACCACTAGACTAAGTTACCACTAGACTAATTTACCACTAGACTAAGTTACCACTAGACTAATTTACCACTAGACTAAGTTACCACTAGACTAATTTACCACTAGACTAAGTTACCACTAGACTAAGTTACCACTAGACTAAGTTACCACTAGACTAATTTACCACTAGACTAAGTTACCACTAGACTAACTTACCACTAGACTAATTTACCACTAGACTAATTTACCACTAGACTAAGTTACCACTAGACTAATTTACCACTAAAGTTACCACTAGACTAATTTACCACTAGACTAATTTACCACTAGACTAATTTACCACTGGACTAACTTACCACTAAAGTTACCACTAGACTAAGTTGCCACTAGACTAAGTTACCACTAGACTAAGTTACGACTAGACTAGGTTGCCACTAGAGTAAGTTTTCACTAGACTAATTTACCACTAGACTAATTTACCACTAGACTAAGTTACCACTAGACTAATTTACCACTAGACTAACTTACCACTAAAGTTACCACTAGACTAAGTTACCACTAGACTAAGTTGCCACTAGACTAATTTACCACTAGACTAATTTACCACTAGACTAATTTACCACTAGACTAAGTTACCACTAGACTAAGTTACCACTAGACTAAGTTACCACTAGACTAAGTTACCACTAGACTAAGTTACCACTAGACTAACTTACCACTAGACTAACTTACCACTAGACTAACTTACCACTAAAGTCACCACTAGACTAAGTTACCACCAGACTAATTTACCACTAGACTAATTTACCACTAGACTAATTTACCACTAAAGTTACCACTAGACTAAGTTACCACTAGACTAATTTACCACCAGACTAATTTACCACTAGACTAATTTACCACTAAAGTTACCACTAGACTAAGTTACCACTAGACTAAGTTACCACTAGACTAACTTACCACTAGACTAACTTACCACTAAAGTCACCACTAGACTAAGTTACCACCAGACTAATTTACCACTAGACTAATTTACCACTAGACTAATTTACCACCAGACTAATTTACCACTAAAGTCACCACTAGACTAAGTTACCACCAGACTAATTTACCACTAGACTAATTTACCACTAGACTAATTTACCACTAGACTAATTTACCACTAAAGTTACCACTAGACTAAGTTACCACCAGACTAATTTACCACTAGACTAATTTACCACTAAAGTTACCACTAGACTAATTTACCACTAGACTAATTTACCACCAGACTAATTTACCACTAGACTAATTTACCACTAAAGTTACCACTAGACTAAGTTACCACTAGACTAAGTTACCACTAGACTAAGTTACCACTAGACAAAGTTACCACTAGACTAACTTACCACTAGACTAACTTACCACTAAAGTCACCACTAGACTAAGTTACCACCAGACTAATTTACCACTAGACTAATTTACCACTAGACTAATTTACCACCAGACTAATTTACCACTAGACTAATTTACCACTAAAGTTACCACTAGACTAAGTTACCACTAGACTAAGTTACCACCAGACTAATTTACCACTAGACTAATTTACCACTAAAGTTACCACTAGACTAATTTACCACTAGACTAATTTACCACTAACTAATTACCACTAGACTAATTTACCACTAGACTAATTTACCACTAGACTAATTTACCACTAGACTAATTTACCACCAGACTAATTTACCACTAGACTAATTTACCAATCTAAAACATGTTAGCTGACATGGGCTAATTGAGTGACTGTGTACAACCAACATTTCTAATTTGTGCAATATTCTATTCTTCTAAATCTCAACAGTAAAGTTCCCCAAAAATACAAATCGTTTACTTCTTTTTGTTGTATTTGACCTTTTTCTTCCCAATTACGATCTTGTCTCACCGCTGCAACTCCCCAACGGGCTCTGGAGAGGCGAAGGTAGAGTCATGCGCCCTCCGAAACATGACCCGCCTGTCCACGCTTCTTAACACCTGCCTGCTTAACCTGGAAGCCAGCCGCACCAATGCGTTGGACGGAGGAAAGAAAGTGCAAACTGATGACCAAAGCCCGGCCCGCCACAACGAGCGCTATGAGCCAAGTAACCCTCCCCTAACCAGGACGACACAGGGACAATTATGCGCCGCCCTATTGGACACCTCCTGGGATCGAACCCGGGTCTGTAGTGATGCCTCAATCACTGCGATGCAGTTCCTTAGACTGCTGTGCCACTTGGGAAGCCAGAACTTATTTTTGCATTTAAATTATTTTATTTTACTCATTTGTACGCAGGCCACCAGCTGCCCATCCCTGATCTAGAGTGAAGTGGATTTAACAAGTCACATCAATAAGGGATCATAGCTGTCACCTGGTCAGTCTTTCATAGAAAGAACAAGTGTTCCTAATGTTTTGTACACTCAGTGCATGTTCCATTCAGAAGAGAACGAGGCTAGTCTAGCACAGAGGATGTAATAGAGAAATCATATTTTTTATCATAGAAAGAGCAGGTGTTCCTAATGTTTTGTACACTCAGTTCCATTCATTAGAGAACGAGGTGTCTAGCCCACACAGGATGTAGAGAAATCATATTTTAGCTTTTAACTTTGCCCCCTGCAGTTCTAGTCATTTGGATACTCATCCAAAACACTAATGATTACGTATCTTCCTCAGTCTTCAACATGACCAAACTTTAGTCATGTAGTTTCTTCAGTGCAGTAGTTACTGTTGAATGTCCGTGGTGTACTAACAGATACCAGTGTGTAAAATGTTGTGAATACCACTAACTAGTGTGTAATAACCACAAATACCACTCCAATAGTATTGTCTTGCATCAGATGGCATGACAGCCTGCCCTCACTGTCGGTTGAGGAACGAGCGTCGCACACGAGTGAGGCCACCTGTCTGGAAGAGAATGCCCCCATGATTGTGTGTAATCACGTTTCTTCAGTCCTTCTCCTTTCCCCAACCTGGGCTCGAACCATGGACCCTCTGAACAGACAACTTTCACCCACCAAGCATCGGTTCCTCGCACCCCTAAATTAGCAAGATGTTCGGCAACAGATGTTTTACTGGAATCTAAAAAATATTATACAGCATCCTAACAATTACAAGTCAGCCATTTTTAAAATATTATACAGCATCCTAACAATTACAAGTCAGCCATTTTTTAAATGTTCTACAGCATCCTAACAATTACAAGTCAGCCATTTTTAAAATGTTCTACAGCATCCTAACAATTACAAGTCAGCCATTTTTAAAATGTTCTACAGCATCCTAACAATTACAAGTCAGCCATTTTTTAAATGTTCTACAGCATCCTAACAATTACAAGTCAGCCATTTTTTAAATGTTCTACAGCATCCTAACAATTACAAGTCAGCCATTTTTAAAATGTTCTACAGCATCCTAACAATTACAAGTCAGCCATTTTTAAAATGTTCATTTTTTATTAAGTACAGAAAAGAGGCTCGATTTAGCAGTAAACAATCAAAGGCAGAGGAGGAGGAAGAGGGAAGAGGCGGTCAGGGAAAGAGAGAAGGGAGAGAGGCTTGTAGAAAAAGAGCAACAGGGAAGGGGAGCCTTCAAAGCCTTATTCCAGCCTCATTATTATTACAATCCACGATTTAGTTTCTCTTTGATGCAGTTAAAACAGCAGACCACTGCAAGCGGGGCAACATCAGTATGAAAATATGCTTTAAAATGCAGCAAAAAACTAGCAAATGCGTCTCAAGGCATCAGTTGACATCCGAAACGACGCAGACATGTTCTGTCCCAAGTGGCACCCTATTCCCTATATAGTGCACCACTTTTGAACTGGGCCCTTAAGAATCTGGTCAGAAGTAGTGCACTATGTAGGGAATAGGGTGCCATTTGGGACACAGACAGCATCCTCTCAACGGTGTAAACGTACACCGTTGAAACAGCAGCTGTTCTGTAGAGGGAAAGCAGAGAAACAAGGTCAACGTTTTGAGTACAGATATGTACAACACAGGGGTCCGTTCAAAATGGCACCCTGTTCCTAACTTTATAGGGAACAGGGTGGACATTTTGGAAGGCAACCACGACCTTCTGAATAGAAAATAAAAATAGGATGTTCTTGAATCAGATACAGTAGTACTCCCATTCTGATCATATTGTGAAAGTAGGAAATTGTCATGATATTGTATCACACCATCTAGCTAACACCCACATATTTTTTTTTCTTTTTTTCTGAGGCAAACCTTGTCTGGAACGTTAAACACCACAGGAGAGAACATATGAAACATGGTTATTCAGTAGCATTAGTCATGGTCTGTGGACCCATGCAGGTAACAGAAAGTAGTAAATTACATTTGGTTCATGGTACTATCCCCACATTGTGCGAAGTGCTATTACAAAGCTGCTACCCGGAGCGTAACACCGAAGGACAGGGACGATCTTACGGAACCAGACGGTTCCATTCCGTTCAGGAAGTTTCAGTTCATTCACATCGGTTCCCAGTTCAGGAAGATTTCATGGAGAATCCATGACAGTCCAAACCTTCATCGTATTCTAGGCAGCTACTCTTCCCCACAAACACAAAATAAAGATCCAAACTAACCTCTATCAATACTGTACATAAAAAAAACAATTCTGATGTGCTAGTCTAGTGGTACAGACAGTTGGTGTTCTGGAGATATGATCCATTGGAGGTCTGTAAGGTTTGACCTTAACTCTGACAGGTGTGTATTCAATCAAACAAGACTAAAAACTAAAAAAAGACAGGATATTCTCAGAACAAAAAGAGTTACCTAGGTGTCATCGTTGGTACAGAGAGAAAAGACATTGATACTCAAGTGATATCCAGTCAGTTGAAACAAGGAACCAAATAAGCAGACGAACAGATAAGAGTTCTACTGGATGATACCTAGGACACGAGGGTGTTCAGCCGTGTGTGTGTGTAGAACCACTAGGTGGAGATGCAGTCACAGTGAAAGCCCTGGCTCTCCGTTGAGGTGTGTGTTTACGTATGTTTGAATGTGTGTTTATGTACACGTCTGTCTGTATGTACTGCATATGTGCTGCTTGTGGCTGTGGTAGCGCCTGGGATCCTCTAGGGGGCGATCCACGCGTGTCGGAGGCACTCCGCAGCCGTGGCTCTCTTCTCTGGTACCAGGTCTAACATTGGGAGCAGGAAGCTGGAGAAGGTAGCTGCCTCCTCTTTAGACCACTCATACTTCTCTACCAACACCTCCAACAGACCCCACGGCTTCAGCTTGGTGATGTGCCGGAGGTCCCCTACACAGAGAGAGGGAGTTAACTCCACACATACCGCGGAAAGACATACACCCTCACACGTAGACAAGGCTCAACTTTAAATCAAATCAAACTGGATGTCACATGCGTCGAATACAACACAGTTAAGAAAATAGACAAAAATATAGTAAAAATAATCAAATTGAAAAAGAACAAATACTTTAAAGAGCAACATTAAAATAACAATAGCGAGATACAGGGGGGTCCCAGTACAGTGTCAATGTGTGGGGGCACTGGTTAGTTGAGTAATTAAAGTGGCGATAGATAATAAACAGAGGAGCTGCAGCGTAAAAATGGGGGAGGGAGGGGATTAATTGTTCAGGAGTCTTATGACTTGGGGGTAGAAGCTGTTAAAAAGCCTTCTGGACCTAGACTTGGTGCTCCGGTACCGCTTGCCGTGCGGTAGCAGAGAGAACAGTCTATGACTTGGGTGGCTGGAGTCGTTGACAATTTTATGGGCCTTCCTCTGACACCGCCTGGTATAGAGGTCCTGGATGACAGGGAGCTCGGCACCAGTGATGTACTGGGCCATACGCACTACCCTCTGTAGTGCCTTGCGGTCGGAGGCCGAGCAGTTGTCATAGTAGGCAGTGATGCAACAAGTCAGGATGCTCTCGATGGTGCAGCTGTAGAACCTTTTGAGGATCTGAGGACCCATGCCAAAATGTTTCAGTCTCCTGAGGGGGAATAGGTTTGGTTGTGACCTCTTCATGACAGTCTTGGTGTGCTTGGACCGTGATAGTTTGTTGGTGATGTGGACACCAAGGAACTTGAAGCTCACAACCTGCTCCACTACAGCTCCGTCGATGAGAATGGGGGCGTGCTCGGTCCTCCTTTTCCTGTAGTCCACAATCATCTCCTTTGTCTTGATCAAGTTAAGGGAGAGGTTGTTGTCCTTGCACCACACAGTCAGGTCTCTGACCTCCTCTCTATAGGCTGTCTCATCGTTGTCGGTGATCAGGACTACCACTGTTGTGTCATCGGCAAACTTAATTGTGTTGGAGTCGTGCCTGGCCATGCAGTCGTGAGTGAATAGGGAGTAAAGTATGGGACTGAGCGAGAAAGTTACCTATGCAAAGACCTTGTATAGGAAAGAGCAAAAAGACAGAAAAACATCACACACACTAACAGACAAACACAAACACAGTAAGAAACAGCAGATGTAACTTTTGTTTACCTTTCTTGGTGAAGAATTCCTTGGAGTATTTTCCTGCTAGGATCAGCTTCCTAGGAACTTTACCCAGCAGCTCAATGATCAGCGCGATGTGGTCTACACACAGGATGAAGAGAGAGGAGAGGAGGAGTGAATAAGACACAGACATCCAGAATCCTCCTCTGGGAGACAGCAGCAGGATGACATGGGATGCCAGTGTCTAAAGTAGGGCCCTGTGTTCTGTGCAAACATGACATAGTTGGATTTATTTAAAAATCTATTTTTTTTTAATTTTCAAACGGACCCCTTTTCTTTTTATGTCAGACTGTCTTGCACCTCAGACAATTGCTTTTCGTTTTGGGGTAATTTTCACTTCTTGATTAAGCTTAAAATGCAGGATAAAATCTTGCTGTGTCACATAAATCGCTCAAAACACACGGTCCCTAACTTTGAGGTACAAAATATGACAGACTTTTAAAGGTGCAATCTGTAAGATTTAAATAAGAAGGGGAGGGGTGGAACATGCCTTCATCTCTGGTGTAGTCCTGTCCGGAGTGAGGCTCAAACAGGTAGTCCCCTGTAGCCAGCTCAAAGGCCTGGTTAAAACACACAGTCACAACGGTTCATATAAAACACACTGTATAAACACAGTCAAAATAACTTGTCCTTGTACCATTACTGTCCTGTCCTCTGTGTTTTCCCTCCATAACATCTCAAATTCCTTTGTGGTTTAACTGCCTTCTGAATGTCAGCACACCTCCTCCTGCCCTTCAAGGACGGCTGATCTCCTGTGTGTGTGTGTCCTTCAGGGAACGCTCTCCTTTATGCGGCTGTGTATGTAACTAATGAACTAGACCATAGCCAGCCCTTATTGTTGTTTTGAAACGCTCAGTCATACCAGACAAGGTAGACTGATGACTAGCCAGCCGGGCAGCTCAATACAAGCCCATATCAAAGCACTGTCTGCTAGGCTAGTTAGACTTACTGAGGCTATACATTTAGTGAGGTGTTTCAAGTTCCTGGGGGACCTCCTTAGGAAACTAATCCATTTATTAAACATGCTTGTATTTGTAAGTTGTAACAGGCATTCATTTTTTGTGGTGCAGTGAAATGACTTAGTCAACATCATACAGCCCAGCCCATCTGACCTGCGGTATTTCTAACAGATGAAAAACACAGAAATGTTCCACGTTCATTTCAACTGACAGGAACAGAAACATTCCATGTTCATTTCAACTGACAGGAACACAGAAACATTCCGCATTCATTTCAACTGACAGGAACACAGAAACATTCCACGTTCATTTCAACTGACAGGAACACAGAAACATTCCGCATTCATTTCAACAGACAGGAACACAGAAACATTCCGCATTCATTTCAACTGACAGGAACACACAAACATTCCACGTTCATTTCAACAGACGGGAACACAGAAACATTCCACGTTCATTTCAACTGACGGGAACACACAAACATTCCACGTTCATTTCAACTGACGGGAACACAGAAGGGAACACAGAAACATTCCACGTTCATTTCAACTGACGGGAACACAGAAGGGAACACAGAAACATTCCACGTTCATTTCAACAGACAGGAACACAGAAACATTCCACGTTCATTTCAACTGTCGGGAACACAGAAACATTCCACGTTCATTTCAACTGTCGGGAACACAGAAACATTCCACGTTCATTTCAACTGACGGGAACACAGAAACATTCCACGTTCATTTCAACTGTCGGGAACACAGAAACATTCCACGTTCATTTCAACTGACGGGAACACAGAAACATTCCACGTTCATTTCAACTGACAGGAACACAGACAGGCAGGTTTTGGGTTGATATTACATGCAGGAGGAGTGTGTGTGTGTGTGTTCACCCACCATAGCAGCAGTACTCCAGATATCAGCAGGCGTCCCGTAGCCCGCTCCCATCAACACCTCCAGAGAACGGTACTGGCGAGTTTGTATGTCATCTGTAAAGTGTTTGTGCTGTGGGATGGAGAGAGAGAAAAGGACAGAGAGATTGATTTTTTTAACCTTTATTTAACCAAGAAAGTCAGTTAAGAACAAATTCTTATTTTCAATGATGGCCTGGGAACAGTGGGTTAACTGCCTGTTCAGGGGCAGAATGACAAATTTGTACCTTGTCAGCTCGGGGGTTTGAACTTGAAACCTTCCGGTTACTAGTCCAACGCTACAACCACTAGGCTACCCTGCCGCCCCGATAAAGGGTTCACTGATCTGATATGACTGGCGTTAGTAAAACTGTTGCTAATTCAGTCATTAGTTTCATCATCTGATCGTCTGGAGTCGATGAGAAGTGTAATTTCCTGATTAATAAATTAAAACCTCTTAAGGATGAAAACCTTTTTTTCTTTTCAATTTTGGCCTGAAAACAACATACCCAAATCTAAGTGCCTGTAGCTCAGGACCTGAAGCAAGGATATGCTGATTCATGATACCACTTGAAAGGAAACACTTTGAAGTTTGTGGAAATGTGAAACTAATGTAGGTAGGAAGCATTGAAGGATGCATTTAAATGTTTCTAAACAGTCTGGTCCAGTGGCCTAGGGTGGTCCAGTGGTCCAGGGTGGTCCAGTGGCCTAGGGTGGTCCAGTGGCCTAGGGTGGTCCATAGGTCTAGTGGTCTAGGGTGGTCCAGTGGTCCAAGCCACTGCCTTCAGAACATACACCACTGCAGAATGGGTGCCAAGTCGAC
>NC_060190.1:70867789-70902789 GCF_021184085.1 Oncorhynchus gorbuscha | reverse complement strand
AATGACTGCCTAGGAACAGTGGGTTAACTGCCCTGTTCAGGGGCAGAACGACAGATTTTCACCTTGTCAGCTCAGCACAGTTAACTAGTCCAACGCTCTAACCATGGCACTCCACGAGATGCAGTAGAAGCCAGGGTAAATTGTTAGCTAGCATTAAACTTATCTTATAAAAAACAATCAATCATAATCACTAGTTATAATTACTAATCCAGTTTAGCAGGCAATATTAACCAGGTGAAATTGTGTCATTTTTCTTGCGTTCATTGCACGCAGAGTCAGGGTATATGCAACAGTTTGGGCTGCCTGGCTCTTTGCGAACTAATTTGCCAGAATTGTACATAATTATGACATACATTGAACATTGTGCAATGTAACAGGAATATTTAGACTTATGGATGCCACCCGTTAGATAAAATACCGAACGGTTCTGTATTTCCCTGAAATAATAAACCTTTTGTTTCCGGATTCGATCATATTAATGACCAAAGGCTCGTATTTCTGTGTGTTATTATGTTATAATTAAGTCTGACTTGATAGAGCAGTCTGACTCAGCAGCAGCAGGCCCGTAATCATTCATTCAAACAGCACTTTGTTGCGTTTTGCCAGCAGCTCTTTGCAAGCACAGCGCTGTTTATGACTTCAAGCCTATCAGCCTAATGGCTGGTGTAACCAATGTGAAATGGCTAGCTAGTTAACCACGCCTACAGATACCACTACAGATACCACCACGGATACCACTAGATACCACCACACATACCACTACAGATACCACTACGGATACCACCACGGATAACACCACAGATACCACTACAGATAACACCACAGATACCACCACAGATACCACCACAGATACCACCACAGATACCACCACAGATACCACCACAGATACCACCACAGATACCACCACACATACCACCACACATACCACCACACATATCGCTGCACCATCAGCTGGAGTGTATTCAGTGATGTGAAACATTCAGAATGTTGCAGAAAGACACGTAAGGAGTAGATCTGACGATCATTTAATCTACATGTTAGAGAGACGTGTGATCTACATGACACCTCTGTTCCATCTGAATGTTCTGGAACGCTGCGGCTTCCTGATGAAGTACCCAGCACAGTGCCACTTCTCCACCACTAACCGTTCCTCTCCTCCTCCTCCTCCTCTTGATCCTCTATTCCAGGCATCACCTCAGTCTCCATCTCTGGTCGTTTACACTCCATCTCGCTCTCCTTCCCCTGCTCTCTCCCTTGTTTACCATCTGTACCGGGATCGTGTGGGTCGCCGGGACCTTTGACGTTGTACTCTGGGTAAGTTGCATTGACCGGCAGGTCCCGACCCTCCGTGCTGGCGTTGAGTTTGTTGGCTTTCTGTTGGTCCTTTTCGTCTTTCTCCTCTTCTTCCTCAGTCCTCTGTACCTCCTGGCTTGCAGTGTCTTCCTCTGCGTGGCCGTTGCAGGTTACCTCCATCCTGCTCTCCTCCTCCTCCTGCTTCTCTTCCGGTTTATCTGGACCTGGGTCAATGCAACAGATCAGTCAGTCAGTCACACGAATAGCAATCGATACACTGCAGTGATCGCCAAACGGAAGAAAACGGCCTGAAACAGGGAAGGGACTACGTCAACTTATGCAAGAACTGGCAGAAATGTTTTGCTGTAGCGTGTCCTAATGTACACGCTCCAGGTCACCAACTCTGGTCCCATGATATATGGTTAAAATAAACATATCCTTTCAGTTCCTTTAAAAAGGGAAACAGAATCCAATAGAGGTCCGCAGCATCGTTCTGATCTAGATTAAAGGTGAAGCACAGTCCCCGGGTGGGTTTACCTGCTGTGAAATCATTAGCCGTGTCCTGTAGCGTGTCAGACGAGGGCGGGGGGGTGTCTGCGGTGGTCTCTTCCTCCCCCTCCTCCTCTTCCTCTCCTCCTTCCGGCGCTCCCTCCATCTCCTGAATCCTCTTCTCTAACATCTCTGCCTGCTTCTTCTGTTTCTTCTTCATCTTCTTCTTCTTGTTCTTAGACATCTTCACATTCTGAGGGGCGAGGAGAGAGACGACGAGAGGGGCAAGGACAAGAGGAGAAGGACGATGAGAGGAGAGAGACCACGAGAGGAGAGGGGCAAGAATGAGAGGAGGGAGACGACAAGAGGGGCAAGGACGAGAGGAGAGACAACGAGAGGAGAGGGGCAAGGATGAGGAGAGGGGCAAGGACGAGAGGAGAGAGACGACGGGAGGAGAGGGACGACGAGGAGAAGAGGGACGACGAGGAGAAGAGGGACGACGAGGAGAAGAGGGACGAGGAGAGGGATGACGAGAAGAGGGACAAGGAGAGGGATGACGAGGAGGAGAGGGACGAGGAGAGGGATGACGAGGAGGAGAGGGACGAGGAGAGGGATGACGAGGAGAAGAGGGGCGACGAGGAGAAGAGGGATGAGGAGAGGGATGACGAGGAGAAGAGGGATGAGGAGAGGGATGACGAGGAGGAGAGGGATGACGAGGAGAAGAGGGACGAGGAGAAGAGGGACGAGGAGAGGGATGACGAGGAGGAGAGGGATGACGAGGAGGAGAGGGACGAGGAGAGGGATGACGAGGAGGAGAGGGACGAGGAGAGGGATGACGAGGAGGAGAGGGACGAGGAGAGGGATGACGAGGAGGAGAGGGACGAGGAGAGGGATGACGAGGAGGAGAGGGATGACGAGGAGGAGAGGGACGAGGAGGAGAGGGACGAGGAGAGGGATGACGAGGAGAAGAGGGACGAGGAGAGGGATGACGAGGAGAAGAGGGACGAGGAGAGGGATGACGAGGAGAAGAGGGACGAGGAGAGGGATGACGAGGAGAAGAGGGACGAGGAGAGGGATGACGAGGAGAAGAGGGACGAGGAGAGGGATGACGAGGAGAGGGATGATGAGGAGAGGGATGACGAGGAGAAGAGGGACGACGAGGAGGAGAGGGACGAGGAGAGGGATGACGAGGAGAAGAGGGACGAGGAGAGTTAAGGAGAGGGGGAGAGAGGGGATGGATAAGGAGAGGAGACGGACAAGGGGGAGAGGGATGAGGAGAGGATATGGATAATGAGAGAATGGATAAGGGAGAGAGGGATGAGATGAGGAGGGGGCAAGGAGAGGATATGGATAAGGAGAGAATGATAAGGGAGAGAGGGATGAGATGAGGAGGGGGCAAGGAGAGGATATGGATAAGGAGAGAATGATAAGGGGGAGAGGGATGAGATGAGAGGATATGGATAAGGAGAGAATGGATAAGGGAGAGAGGGATGAGATGAGGGGGCAAGGAGAGGATATGGATAAGGAGAGAATGATAAGGGGGAGAGGGATGAGATGAGGGGGTAAGGAGAGGATATGGATAAGGAGAGAATGATAAGGGGGAGAGGGATGAGATGAGGTGGGGGGAAGGAGAGGATATGGATAAGGAGAGAATGGATAAGGAAGAGAGGGATGAGATGAGGAGGGGGCAAGGAGAGGATATGGATAAGGAGAGAATGATAAGGGGAGAGGGATGAGATGGGGTGGGGGAAGGAGAGGATATGGATAAGGAGAGAATGGATAAGGAAGAGAGGGATGAGATGAGGAGGGGGCAAGGAGAGGATATGGATAAGGAGAGAATGATAAGGGAGAGGGGATGAGATGAGGAGGGGGCAAGGAGAGGATATGGATAAGGAGAGAATGATAAGGGAGAGAGGGATGAGATGAGGAGGGGGCAAGGAGAGGATATGGATAAGGAGAGAATGATAAGGGAGAGAGGGATGAGATGAGGAGGGGGCAAGGAGAGGATATGGATAAGGAGAGAATGATAAGGGGAGAGGGATGAGATGAGGAGGGGGCAAGGAGAGGATATGGATAAGGAGAGAATGATAAGGGAGAGAGGGATGAGATGAGGAGGGGGCAAGGAGAGGATATGGATAAGGAGAGAATGATAAGGGAGAGAGGGATGAGATGAGGAGGGGGCAAGGAGAGGATATGGATAAGGAGAGAATGATAAGGGAGAGAGGGATGAGATGAGGAGGGGCAAGGAGAGGATATGGATAAGGAGAGAATGATAAGGGAGAGAGGGATGAGATGAGGAGGGGGCAAGGAGAGGATATGGATAAGGAGAGAATGATAAGGGAGAGAGGGATGAGATGAGGAGGGGGCAAGGAGAGGATATGGATAAGGAGAGAATGATAAGGGGGAGAGGGATGAGATGAGGAGGGGGCAAGGAGAGGATATGGATAAGGAGAGAATGATAAGGGAGAGAGGGATGAGATGAGGAGGGGGCAAGGAGAGGGAGATTAAAATAAATAAAATGAGAAGAGAAGGTGTAAGGTTTGGACGACTGTACCATTTGTAAAACCATTGCCCAGTGTGAACAGAACCACCCACTCCAACACATTATCTGGTAGATACAGCTGGTAGCAGCCACCACACACACAAAATAACAAGCTTTCAGAAATAACACAAAGACTGATAGACTCACTGGTTTGGGTGCTGGAGCTGTGCTCACTGTGAAGAGAGAGAACATTCTAGTCAGTGTTAAATCCTCAGCAAAATAACAACTAAACCAGCAGCAAAGGTGATATGTCAAATCTGCCTCAGTAATTAGCATGCAGTTTCAGTCGTACAGTGTGCATGTACTTTGTGCGTGTGCGTGTGCGTGTGCGTGTGTGTGTGTGTGTGTGTGTGTGTGTGTGTGTGTGTGTGCACATGTGCTCTGATTCACACACAGCTGTTCTGATACCCTTTCCAGTGTCGTGGACCAGCGGGACTCTCACACCATCTCCGCCTGAGACGGTTATTTTTGCACCAAAACCCAGTGACTCACAGAACACCTATTTTTTTATAGCCTTTGTGGTTTTGAATAATGGCCTGTTCTCTCATGTCTTCTCCTGTCTGTTGAATAATGGCCTGTTCTCTCGTGTCTTCTCCTGTCTGTTGAATAATGGCCTGTTCTCTCGTGTCTTCTCCTGTCTGTTGAATAATGGCCTGTTCTCTCGTGTCTTCTCCTCGGTCTGTTGAATAAAGGCCTGTTCTCTCGTGTTTTCTCCTCGGTCTGTTGAATAATGGCCTGTTCTCTCGTGTCTTCTCCTGTCTGTTGAATAAAGGCCTGTTCTCTCGTGTCTTCTCACGTCTGTTGAATAAAGGCCTGTTCTCTCATGTCTTCTCCTGTCTGTTGAATAAAGGCCTGTTCTCTCGTGTCTTCTCACGTCTGTTGAATAATGGCCTGTTCTCTCGTGTCTTCTCCTGTCTGTTGAATAATGGCCTGTTCTCTCGTGTCTTCTCCTCGGTCTGTTGAATAAAGGCCTGTTCTCTCGTGTTTTCTCCTCGGTCTGTTGAATAATGGCCTGTTCTCTCGTGTCTTCTCCTGTCTGTTGAATAAAGGCCTGTTCTCTCGTGTCTTCTCACGTCTGTTGAATAAAGGCCTGTTCTCTCATGTCTTCTCCTGTCTGTTGAATAATGGCCTGTTCTCTCGTGTCTTCTCCTGTCTGTTGAATAATGGCCTGTTCTCTCGTGTCTTCTCCTTTCTGCTGAATAATGGCTTTTTCTCTCGTGTCTTCTCCTATGTCTGTTGAATAATGGCCTGTTCTCTCGTGTCTTCTCCTCGGTCTGTTGAATAATGGCCTGTTCTCTCGTGTCTTCTCACGTCTGTTGAATAAAGGCCTGTTCTCTCGTGTCTTCTCCTGTCTGTTGAATAATGGCCTGTTCTCTCATGTCTTCTCCTGTCTGTTGAATAATGGCCTGTTCTCTCGTGTCTTCTCCTGTCTGTTGAATAATGGCCTGTTCTCTCGTGTCTTCTCCTGTCTGTTGAATAATGGCCTGTTCTCTCAGGTCTTCTCCTGTCTGTTGAATAATGGCCTGTTCTCTCATGTCTTCTCCTGTCTGTTGAATAATGGCCTGTTCTCTCGTGTCTTCTCCTTTCTGTTGAATAATGGCTTTTTCTCTCGTGTCTTCTCCTATGTCTGTTGAATAATGGCCTGTTCACTCGTGTCTTCTCCTGTCTGTTGAATAATGGCCTGTTCTCTCGTGTCTTCTCCTCGGTCTGTTGAATAATGGCCTGTTCTCTCGCGCCTTCTCCTTTCTGTTGAATAATGGCTTTTTCTCTCGTGTCTTCTCCTATGTCTGTTGAATAATGGCCTGTTCTCTCGTGTCTTCTCCTGTCTGTTGAATAAAGGCCTGTTCTCTCGTGTCTTCTCACGTCTGTTGAATAAAGGCCTGTTCTCTCAGGTCTTCTCCTGTCTGTTGAATAATGGCCTGTTCTCTCAGGTCTTCTCCTGTCTGTTGAATAATGGCCTGTTCTCTCAGGTCTTCTCCTGTCTGTTGAATAATGGCCTGTTCTTGTGTCTTCTCATGTCTGTTGAATAATGGCCTGTTCTCTCATGTCTTCTCCTGTCTGTTGAATAATGGCCTGTTCTCTCAGGTCTTCTCTGTTGCATAATGGCCTGTTCTCTCGTGTCTTCTCCTGTCTGTTGAATAATGGCCTGTTCTCTCATGTCCTCTCCTGTCTGTTGAATAATGGCATGTTCTCTCGTGTCTTCTCCTGTCTGTTGAATAATGGCCTGTTCTCTCGGGTCTTCTCCTGTCTGTTGAATAATGGCCTGTTCTCTCGTGTCTTCTCCTCTGTGTGTTGAATAATGGCCTGTTCTCTCGTGTCTTCTCCTTTCTGTTGAATAATGGCTTTTTCTCTCGTGGCTTCTCCTTTGTTGAATAATGGCATGTTCTCTCGTGTCTTCTCTGTTGGATAATGGCCTGTTCTCTCATGTCTTCTCCTGTCTGTTGAATAATGGCCTGTTCTCTCATGTCTTCTCCTGTCTGTTGAATAATGGCCTGTTCTCTCGTGTCCTCTCCTGTCTGTTGAATAATGGCCTGTTCTCTCGTGTCCTCTCCTGTCTGTTGAATAATGGCCTGTTCTCTCGTGTCTTCTCCTCGGTCTGTTGAATAATGGCCTGTTCTCTCGTGTCTTCTCCTTTCTGTTGAATAAAGGCCTGTTCTCTCGTGTCTTCTCACGTCTGTTGAATAATGGCCTGTTCTCTCGTGTCTTCTCCTGTCTGTTGAATAATGGCCTGTTCTCTCATGTCTTCTCCTGTTTGTTGAATAATGGCCTGTTCTCTCATGTCTTCTCCTGTCTGTTGAATAATGGCCTGTTCTCTCGTGTCTTCTCCTGTCTGTTGAATAATGGCCTGTTCTCTCGTGTCTTCTCCTGTCTGTTGAATAATGGCCTGTTCTCTCAGGTCTTCTCCTGTCTGTTGAATAATGGCCTGTTCTCTCATGTCTTCTCCTGTCTGTTGAATAATGGCCTGTTCTCTCGTGTCTTCTCCTGTCTGTTGAATAATGGCCTGTTCTCTCATGTCTTCTCCTGTCTGTTGAATAATGGCCTGTTCTCTCAGGTCTTCTCCTGTCTGTTGAATAATGGCCTGTTCTCTCATGTCTTCTCCTCGGTCTGTTGAATAATGGCCTGTTCTCTCAGGTCTTCTCCTGTCTGTTGAATAATGGCCTGTTCTCTCGTGTCTTCTCTGTTGAATAATGGCCTGTTCTCTCATGTCTTCTCCTGTCTGTTGAATAATGGCCTGTTCTCTCGTGTCTTCTCCTGTCTGTTGAATAATGGCCTGTTCTCTCGTGTCTTCTCCTGTCTGTTGAATAATGGCCTGTTCTCTCAGGTCTTCTCCTGTCTGTTGAATAATGGCCTGTTCTCTCATGTCTTCTCCTGTCTGTTGAATAATGGCCTGTTCTCTCGTGTCTTCTCCTGTCTGTTGAATAATCGCCTGTTCTCTCATGTCTTCTCCTGTCTGTTGAATAATGGCCTGTTCTCTCAGGTCTTCTCCTGTCTGTTGAATAAAGGCCTGTTCTCTCGTGTCTTCTCCTCGGTCTGTTGAATAATGGCCTGTTCTCTCGTGTCTTCTCCTGTCTGTTGAATAAAGGCCTGTTCTCTCGTGTCTTCTCACGTCTGTTGAATAAAGGCCTGTTCTCTCGTGTCTTCTCCTGTCTGTTGAATAATGGCCTGTTCTCTCAGGTCTTCTCCTGTCTGTTGAATAATGGCCTGTTCTCTCATGTCTTCTCCTGTCTGTTGAATAATGGCCTGTTCTCTCATGTCTTCTCCTGTCTGTTGAATAATGGCCTGTTCTTGTGTCTTCTCATGTCTGTTGAATAATGGCCTGTTCTCTCATGTCTTCTCCTGTCTGTTGAATAATGGCCTGTTCTTGTGTCTTCTCATGTCTGTTGAATAATGGCCTGTTCTCTCATGTCTTCTCCTGTCTGTTGAATAATGGCCTGTTCTTGTGTCTTCTCATGTCTGTTGAATAATGGCCTGTTCTTGTGTCTTCTCATGTCTGTTGAATAATGGCCTGTTCTCTCATGTCTTCTCCTGTCTGTTGAATAATGGCCTGTTCTTGTGTCTTCTCATGTCTGTTGAATAATGGCCTGTTCTCTCATGTCTTCTCCTGTCTGTTGAATAATGGCCTGTTCTCTCAGGTCTTCTCCTGTCTGTTGAATAATGGCCTGTTCTCTCAGGTCTTCTCCTGTCTGTTGAATAAAGGCCTATTCTCTCGTGTCTTCGCCTCGGTCTGTTGAATAATGGCCTGTTCTCTCGTGTCTTCTCCTGTCTGTTGAATAAAGGCCTGTTCTCTCGTGTCTTCTCACGTCTGTTGAATAAAGGCCTGTTCTCTCAGGTCTTCTCCTGTCTGTTGAATAATGGCCTGTTCTCTCAGGTCTTCTCCTGTCTGTTGAATAATGGCCTGTTCTCTCAGGTCTTCTCCTGTCTGTTGAATAATGGCCTGTTCTTGTGTCTTCTCATGTCTGTTGAATAATGGCCTGTTCTCTCATGTCTTCTCCTGTCTGTTGAATAATGGCCTGTTCTCTCAGGTCTTCTCTGTTGCATAATGGCCTGTTCTCTCGTGTCTTCTCCTGTCTGTTGAATAATGGCCTGTTCTCTCATGTCCTCTCCTGTCTGTTGAATAATGGCATGTTCTCTCGTGTCTTCTCCTGTCTGTTGAATAATGGCCTGTTCTCTCGGGTCTTCTCCTGTCTGTTGAATAATGGCCTGTTCTCTCGTGTCTTCTCCTCTGTGTGTTGAATAATGGCCTGTTCTCTCGTGTCTTCTCCTTTCTGTTGAATAATGGCTTTTTCTCTCGTGGCTTCTCCTTTGTTGAATAATGGCATGTTCTCTCGTGTCTTCTCTGTTGGATAATGGCCTGTTCTCTCATGTCTTCTCCTGTCTGTTGAATAATGGCCTGTTCTCTCATGTCTTCTCCTGTCTGTTGAATAATGGCCTGTTCTCTCGTGTCCTCTCCTGTCTGTTGAATAATGGCCTGTTCTCTCGTGTCCTCTCCTGTCTGTTGAATAATGGCCTGTTCTCTCGTGTCTTCTCCTCGGTCTGTTGAATAATGGCCTGTTCTCTCGTGTCTTCTCCTTTCTGTTGAATAAAGGCCTGTTCTCTCGTGTCTTCTCACGTCTGTTGAATAATGGCCTGTTCTCTCGTGTCTTCTCCTGTCTGTTGAATAATGGCCTGTTCTCTCATGTCTTCTCCTGTCTGTTGAATAATGGCCTGTTCTCTCATGTCTTCTCCTGTCTGTTGAATAATGGCCTGTTCTCTCGTGTCTTCTCCTGTCTGTTGAATAATGGCCTGTTCTCTCGTGTCTTCTCCTGTCTGTTGAATAATGGCCTGTTCTCTCAGGTCTTCTCCTGTCTGTTGAATAATGGCCTGTTCTCTCATGTCTTCTCCTGTCTGTTGAATAATGGCCTGTTCTCTCGTGTCTTCTCCTGTCTGTTGAATAATGGCCTGTTCTCTCATGTCTTCTCCTGTCTGTTGAATAATGGCCTGTTCTCTCAGGTCTTCTCCTGTCTGTTGAATAATGGCCTGTTCTCTCATGTCTTCTCCTCGGTCTGTTGAATAATGGCCTGTTCTCTCAGGTCTTCTCCTGTCTGTTGAATAATGGCCTGTTCTCTCGTGTCTTCTCTGTTGAATAATGGCCTGTTCTCTCATGTCTTCTCCTGTCTGTTGAATAATGGCCTGTTCTCTCGTGTCTTCTCCTGTCTGTTGAATAATGGCCTGTTCTCTCGTGTCTTCTCCTGTCTGTTGAATAATGGCCTGTTCTCTCAGGTCTTCTCCTGTCTGTTGAATAATGGCCTGTTCTCTCATGTCTTCTCCTGTCTGTTGAATAATGGCCTGTTCTCTCGTGTCTTCTCCTGTCTGTTGAATAATCGCCTGTTCTCTCATGTCTTCTCCTGTCTGTTGAATAATGGCCTGTTCTCTCAGGTCTTCTCCTGTCTGTTGAATAAAGGCCTGTTCTCTCGTGTCTTCTCCTCGGTCTGTTGAATAATGGCCTGTTCTCTCGTGTCTTCTCCTGTCTGTTGAATAAAGGCCTGTTCTCTCGTGTCTTCTCACGTCTGTTGAATAAAGGCCTGTTCTCTCGTGTCTTCTCCTGTCTGTTGAATAATGGCCTGTTCTCTCAGGTCTTCTCCTGTCTGTTGAATAATGGCCTGTTCTCTCATGTCTTCTCCTGTCTGTTGAATAATGGCCTGTTCTCTCATGTCTTCTCCTGTCTGTTGAATAATGGCCTGTTCTTGTGTCTTCTCATGTCTGTTGAATAATGGCCTGTTCTCTCATGTCTTCTCCTGTCTGTTGAATAATGGCCTGTTCTTGTGTCTTCTCATGTCTGTTGAATAATGGCCTGTTCTCTCATGTCTTCTCCTGTCTGTTGAATAATGGCCTGTTCTTGTGTCTTCTCATGTCTGTTGAATAATGGCCTGTTCTTGTGTCTTCTCATGTCTGTTGAATAATGGCCTGTTCTCTCATGTCTTCTCCTGTCTGTTGAATAATGGCCTGTTCTTGTGTCTTCTCATGTCTGTTGAATAATGGCCTGTTCTCTCATGTCTTCTCCTGTCTGTTGAATAATGGCCTGTTCTCTCAGGTCTTCTCCTGTCTGTTGAATAATGGCCTGTTCTCTCAGGTCTTCTCCTGTCTGTTGAATAATGGCCTGTTCTCTCAGGTCTTCTCCTGTCTGTTGAATAATGGCCTGTTCTTGTGTCTTCTCATGTCTGTTGAATAATGGCCTGTTCTCTCATGTCTTCTCCTGTCTGTTGAATAATGGCCTGTTCTCTCGGGTCTTCTCTGTTGCATAATGGCCTGTTCTCTCGTGTCTTCTCCTGTCTGTTGAATAATGGCCTGTTCTCTCATGTCCTCTCCTGTCTGTTGAATAATGGCATGTTCTCTCGTGTCTTCTCCTGTCTGTTGAATAATGGCCTGTTCTCTCGGGTCTTCTCTGTTGGATAATGGCCTGTTCTCTCATGTCTTCTCCTGTCTGTTGAATAATGGCCTGTTCTCTCGTGTCCTCTCCTGTCTGTTGAATAATGGCCTGTTCTCTCGTGTCCTCTCCTGTCTGTTGAATAATGGCCTGTTCTCTCGTGTCTTCTCCTCTGTCTGTTGAATAATGGCCTGTTCTCTCGTGTCTTCTCCTTTCTGTTGAATAAAGGCCTGTTCTCTCGTGTCTTCTCACGTCTGTTGAATAATGGCCTGTTCTCTCGTGTCTTCTCCTGTCTGTTGAATAATGGCCTGTTCTCTCATGTCTTCTCCTGTCTGTTGAATAATGGCCTGTTCTCTCATGTCTTCTCCTGTCTGTTGAATAATGGCCTGTTCTCTCGTGTCTTCTCCTGTCTGTTGAATAATGGCCTGTTCTCTCGTGTCTTCTCCTGTCTGTTGAATAATGGCCTGTTCTCTCAGGTCTTCTCCTGTCTGTTGAATAATGGCCTGTTCTCTCATGTCTTCTCCTGTCTGTTGAATAATGGCCTGTTCTCTCGTGTCTTCTCCTGTCTGTTGAATAATGGCCTGTTCTCTCATGTCTTCTCCTGTCTGTTGAATAATGGCCTGTTCTCTCAGGTCTTCTCCTGTCTGTTGAATAATGGCCTGTTCTCTCGTGTCTTCTCCTGTCTGTTGAATAATGGCCTGTTCTCTCATGTCTTCTCCTGTCTGTTGAATAATGGCCTGTTCTCTCATGTCTTCTCCTGTCTGTTGAATAATGGCCTGTTCTCTCATGTCTTCTCCTGTCTGTTGAATAATGGCCTGTTCTCTCGTGTCTTCTCCTGTCTGTTGAATAATGGCCTGTTCTCTCGTGTCTTCTCCTGTCTGTTGAATAATGGCCTGTTCTCTCAGGTCTTCTCCTGTCTGTTGAATAATGGCCTGTTCTCTCATGTCTTCTCCTGTCTGTTGAATAATGGCCTGTTCTCTCGTGTCTTCTCCTGTCTGTTGAATAATGGCCTGTTCTCTCATGTCTTCTCCTGTCTGTTGAATAATGGCCTGTTCTCTCAGGTCTTCTCACGTCTGTTGAATAATGGCCTGTTCTCTCATGTCTTCTCCTCGGTCTGTTGAATAATGGCCTGTTCTCTCAGGTCTTCTCCTGTCTGTTGAATAATGGCCTGTTCTCTCGTGTCTTCTCTGTTGAATAATGGCCTGTTCTCTCGTGTCTTCTCCTTTCTGTTGAATAATGGCTTTTTCTCTCGTGGCTTCTCCTTTGTTGAATAATGGCATGTTCTCTCGTGTCTTCTCTGTTGGATAATGGCCTGTTCTCTCATGTCTTCTCCTGTCTGTTGAATAATGGCCTGTTCTCTCATGTCTTCTCCTGTCTGTTGAATAATGGCCTGTTCTCTCGTGTCTTCTCTGTTGCATAATGGACTGTTCTCTCATGTCTTCTCCTGTCTGTTGAATAATGGCCTGTTCTCTCATGTCTTCTCCTGTCTGTTGAATAATGGCCTGTTCTCTCATGTCTTCTCCTGTCTGTTGAATAATGGCCTGTTCTCTCATGTCTTCTCCTGTCTGTTGAATAATGGCCTGTTCTCTCATGTCTTCTCCTGTCTGTTGAATAATGGCCTGTTCTCTCGTGTCTTCCTCTGTTTGAGGCTGTTAGAGTTATAACTACAGCAGCTCTCCCTCTCAATGTCACCCCTACCATTCATTACAGATGGATCAGCATCAGACAGCTAGATAAAAGGGTTGTTTCATCACTTCAACACCACACCGGAACAAAGCCCAGTCTCATCTCAATCCATATCTACCATCAACTACTTTTATCACCAATCTAAACGCTAGACTCAGTCTTTAGATATCAAGTCTCTCAGTAAATCGTCAGATGATTTGCCTCTTGATACTTGTGTCTGAATTTCCCTACAAAACTCTTGATGTACCAGCAAAACAGGAATCGAGACAATGAATGCATAACCTCAAATGTTTTTTTCCTATTTGTTCTGATCATTCTCCTAGACTGAAACGCTGAATGTCTGGCATGGCTTGGCAGGGCTCACTCTTTTTGTTCAGAACATTGCGACAAAGCACCATACAAAAAAATATATGATCCTTTGAAGAGCTTAGAATTAAGAGCTTTTGAGTGAAAAGCACTAATTAATACAATCTCATTCACCAGCATGCCACGCCATGACGGTGATGGTATTATGTCCATGTTTATACAGCTTTCCAACATTGCACAGTGTTCATTCAAAATGGTGGATGTGAGGGGTCAGTTACCAGCAGAGTGTGTGTGTGTACCTGCGGAACCTGAGGGGGGCGGAGCTCCAGTCCTCTGCCATTCTGTTGCCTCGGCAGCCATCTTCTTGATGTAGGGCTCGTTGACCGTCAACAGGATGTTCTCTGGCTTGATGTCTGTATGGATGATCTTACACTTGGAGTGAAGGTAGTCCAGGCCCTGGAGAACCTACAGGAGGGCAGAGGATCGGTAAGACCACGGCTGTATCGGAGGGTTTCAACATTGAGGGAACATTCCCCAAATTCCAGTTGGAGGACTCCTGGAACCATGGAAACGTTTGGTAAAATTTCTGGAATTTTAAACCTGCTTTCAATAATAATTACTAACAGTTTCAGCGTTAACATTCTGTAGAGTCAAATTTTTGTTTTTGCAATCAAGACCTGGAACGCACCCAATGTTGTGTGAGAAATAAGTTGTGTTGTTTTACCTGGCGTATGATGCTCTTGACGGAGGGCAGAGGAAGGCCCTGGTAGTTAGACTTGATGATCCACTTCAGCAGGTGATGACCCAGAACCTCAAACACCATACAGACATCTGACAGGAGAGGTCAAGGACCTGTACAGGACAGCATGGGAGAGGTGGGAAGCCTAACTCAAAACACACACCCCGTTGTCATTCACCTTTATGCATTTGGCTTACACCTACGCAATATAACATGTGAACACCTAAAAGGTTCTGCAAAGAACCCAGATGGAAGTGGGCACACCAACCCAGAACTCATTACCAACTCTTCCAAGAAGCTAGGCATGCTGGGACGGAGTCAGGGCGTGTTGCCTGGACACCCAGCTGTGATCAGGATGTAACGGTCTCTAGCTAGGGGGGGGGATAGAGAAACTGTCAGTACAATTGTGCTTCTGTGTGTGTCCTCTAGCTGGAATGTGTTGTGTTGCCAAACGTCAGCAAGGCAGGGACACATCTGTAAACCACCAATAGTTAGTGGCAGGACTTGGGCAATGAATCTTCATAATATTGACCAATAGCAGGAATATTGGAATATGCCGGTTCTCTCTTGTTGTCAGTTTTCATACTATGTTGAACAGCAGTGTTGTCGTGGACGTTTAACTGAGGATACGAGTTCCGTTCATGCCAGAGATCTTGAAGTCATCCAGTAACTGAACTACCCTCTCCCTGCTGGGGTCCTTCTGGTCCGTGTTCCTGACCTGGAACACACAATAATAATCATATTGAGTAGAAGTGAGTGAGTGAGTGAGTGAGTGAGTGAGTGAGTGGTGGTGAGTGAGTGAGTGAGTGAGTGAAGTGAGTGAGTGAGTGAGTGAGGTAAGTGAGTGAGTGAGGTGAGTGGTGAGTGAGTGAGTGAGTGAGTGAGTGAGTGAGTGAGGTAAGTGAGTGAGTGAGTGAGTGAGTGAGTGAGGTGAGTGAGTGAGGTAAGTGAGTGAGTGAGGTGAGTGAGTGAGTGAGGTGAGTGAGTGAGTGAGTGAGTGAGTGAGTGAGTGAGTGAGAGTGTATGTGTGTTCCTCACTGATCTCAGCAGCTTGATCTCATCCAGGGCTGTCTCAGTGTAATGCTCTGCACTCTTCACCACCTTCATGGCCACAAAACACTTCCCTCTAGAAATAACAGGACAACACATGTTACACACTGAAACACCAACAAGCCTCTACCACTTTAACAGGCCTCGACTCAGCACCACTAACAGGCCTCGACTCAGCACCACTTACACAGGCCTCGACTCAGCACCACTTACACAGGCCTCGACTCAGCACCACTTACACAGGCCTCGACTCAGCACCACTTACACAGGCCTCGACTCAGCACCACTTACACAGGCCTCGACTCAGCACCACTTACACAGGCCTCGACTCAGCACCACTTACACAGGCCTCGACTCAGCACCACTTACACAGGCCTCGACTCAGCACCACTTACACAGGCCTCGACTCAGCACCACTTACACAGGCCTCGACTCAGCACCACTTACACAGGCCTCGACTCAGCACCACTTACACAGGCCTCGACTCAGCACCACTTACACATCCTTCTGTAGCTCAGTTGGTAGAGCATGGCGCTTGTAACGCCAGGGTAGTGGGTTCGATCCCAGGACCACCCTCGACTGTATGCACACAGGACTGTCAAGTCGCTTTGGATAAAAGCGTCTGCTAAATGGCATATATTACAGGCCTCGACTCAGCACCACTTACACAGGCCTCGACTCAGCACCACTTACACAGGCCTCGACTCAGCACCACTTACACCGGCCTCGACTCAGCACCACTTACACCGGCCTCGACTCAGCACCACTTACACCGGCCTCGACTCAGCACCACTTACACAGGCCTCGACTCAGCACCACTTACACAGGCCTCGACTCAGCACCACTTACACAGGCCTCGACTCAGCACCACTTACACAGGCCTCGACTCAGCACCACTTACACAGGCCTCGACTCAGCACCACTTACACAGGACTCGACTCAGCACCAGTTACACAGGACTCGACTCAGCACCAGTTACACAGGACTCGACTCAGCACCAGTTACACAGGACTCGACTCAGCACCAGTTACACAGGACTCGACTCAGCACCAGTTACACAGGACTCGACTCAGCACCAGTTACACAGGACTCGACTCAGCACCAGTTACACAGGACTCGACTCAGCACCATTTACACAGACAGAACTTACTGTATGTCCCAGGGCAACCACACAGTGGAACAGACAGAACTTACTGTATGTCCCAGGCCAACCACACATTTACACAGACAGAACTTACTGTATGTCCCAGGCCAACCACACATTTACACAGACAGAACTTACTGTATGTCCCAGGCCAACCACACAGTGGAACAGACAGAACTTACTGTATGTCCCAGGCCAACACACATTTACACAGACAGAACTTACTGTATGTCCCAGGCCAACCACACATTTACACAGACAGAACTTACTGTATGTCCCAGGCCAACCGCACAGTGGAACAGACAGAACTTACTGTATGTCCCAGGCCAACCACACAGTGGAACAGACAGAACTTACTGTATGTCCCAGGCCAACCACACAGTGGAACAGACAGAACTTACTGTATGTCCCAGGCCAACCACACGGTGGAACAGACAGAACTTACTGTATGTCCCAGGGCAACCACACATTTACACAGACAGAACTTACTGTATGTCCCAGGCCAACCACACATTTACACAGACAGAACTTACTGTATGTCCCAGGCCAACCACACAGTGGAACAGACAGAACTTACTGTATGTCCCAGGACAACCACACATTTACACAGACAGAACTTACTGTATGTCCCAGGCCAACCACACATTTACACAGACAGAACTTACTGTATGTCCCAGGCCAACCGCACAGTGGAACAGACAGAACTTACTGTATGTCCCAGGCCAACCACACAGTGGAACAGACAGAACTTACTGTATGTCCCAGGCCAACCACACAGTGGAACAGACAGAACTTACTGTATGTCCCAGGCCAACCACACGGTGGAACAGACAGAACTTACTGTATGTCCCAGGCCAACCACACGGTGGAGAAATGTCCCCAGCCCAGCTTCCTGATCACATGGTATCTTCCATTGAACAGGTCTCCTATCTTCACATGGTGGTAACCTCCTGCAATAGTAACACATAATAGTTGGATGTGTGTATCATACCTCTACAGTAGTCAGTATGTGTCTGTGTGTATCATACCTCTACAGTAGTCAGTATGTGTCTGTGTGTATCATACCTCTACAGTAGTCAGTGTGTGTGTGTGTGTGTGTGTGTGTGTGTGTGTGTGTGTGTGTGTGTGTGTGTGTGTGTGTGTGTGTGTGTGTGTGTGTGTGTGTGTGTGTGTGTGTGTGTGTGTGTGTGTGTGTGTGTGTGTGTGTGTGTGTGTGTGTGTGTGTGTGTGTGTGTATCATAGCTCTACAGTAGTCAGTGTGTGTGTGTATCATACCTCTACAGTAGTCAGTGTGTGTGTGTATCATACCTCTACAGTAGTCAGTGTGTGTGTGTATCATACCTCTACAGTAGTCAGTGTGTGTGTGTATCATACCTCTACAGTAGTCAGTGTGTCTCTGTGTATCATACCTCTACAGTAGTCAGTGTGTGTGTGTATCATACCTCTACAGTAGTCAGTGTGTGTGTGTATCATACCTCTACAGTAGTCAGTGTGTGTGTGTATCATACCTCTACAGTAGTCAGTGTGTGTGTGTATCATACCTCTACAGTAGTCAGTGTGTGTGTGTATCATACCTCTACAGTAGTCAGTGTGTGTGTGTATCATACCTCTACAGTAGTCAGTGTGTGTGTGTGTATCATACCTCTACAGTAGTCAGTGTGTGTGTGTATCATAGCTCTACAGTAGTCAGTGTGTGTGTGTATCATACCTCTACAGTAGTCAGTGTGTGTGTGTATCATACCTCTACAGTAGTCAGTATGTCTGTGTGTATCATACCTCTACAGTAGTCAGTATGTCTGTGTGTATCATACCTCTACAGTAGTCAGTGTGTGTGTGTATCATATCTACAGTAGTCAGTGTGTGTGTATCATACCTCTACAGTAGTCAGTGTGTGTGTGTATCATACCTCTACAGTAGTCAGTGTGTGTGTGTATCATACCTCTACAGTAGTCAGTGTGTGTGTGTATCATACCTCTACAGTAGTCAGTGTGTGTGTGTATCATACCTCTACAGTAGTCAGTGTGTGTGTGTATCATACCTCTACAGTAGTCAGTGTGTGTGTGTATCATACCTCTACAGTAGTCAGTGTGTGTGTGTATCATACCTCTACAGTAGTCAGTGTGTGTGTGTATCATACCTCTACAGTAGTCAGTGTGTGTGTGTATCATACCTCTACAGTAGTCAGTGTGTGTGTGTATCATACCTCTACAGTAGTCAGTATGTCTGTGTGTATCATACCTCTACAGTAGTCAGTGTGTGTGTGTATCATACCTCTACAGTAGTCAGTGTGTGTGTGTATCATACCTCTACAGTAGTCAGTGTGTGTGTGTATCATACCTCTACAGTAGTCAGTGTGTGTGTGTATCATACCTCTACAGTAGTCAGTGTGTGTGTGTATCATACCTCTACAGTAGTCATTGGGGTCTTCTTGCTCCTCATCGTCAGAGCCCAGTATCTCCTCATCCTGGTCTGGGAGAGGAGAGTCATTTTGCTGGGATGCAGGGTCTGGCCTGGAGAGAGAGAGAGAGAGAGAGAGAGAAAGGGAGGGAGAATAGAGAGAGAAGGGAGAAGGGGACAGGAGAGAGAGAGAAGGGAGAAGGGGACAGGAGGGAGAGAGAAGGGTGAAGGGGACAGGAGGGATAGAGGGGACAGGAGAAAGAGAGATGGCGAGAGAGAAAGATTAGACAAAGCTTATCTTTTTCATTAAAATCGCAGAAATTTCTCTAATTTTGTGCACAAATGTATTTACATCCCTATTGGTTAGTATTTCTCCTTTCTCAAAACAATCAATCCACCTTACAGGTGTGGCATATCAAGAAGCCTGGGACAATAAACTGCCACTTCAAAATGTACAGTTTAAAATGTACAGTCTCCAAGATGAGGGAGCGTGCTATTGGCATGCTGACTGTGGTAATACCAGTCAGCAATGCTCATTTCTCTACCATAAGCCACCTCTAACGTTGCTTTAGAGAATTTGGCAGTATGTCCAACCGGCCTCACAACCGCAGACCACGTGTAACCACACCAGCACAGGACCTCCACATCTGGCTTCTTCACCAGCGGGATGATCTGAAGGGTTGAGAAGTATTTCTGGAATAATGTCCCAGTGGGCATGGCATGCCTGGCTACAGGACTGTTTTGCTATTACAGACTGGAATATGTTCCGGGATTCTTCCGAAGGCATTGAGGAGTACACCACATCAGTCACTGGCTTAATCAATAATTGTATCGAGTACATCCACCCCACAGTGACTGTACATACATACCCCAACCTGAAGCCATGGATTACAGGCAATATCCGCACTGAGTTAACGGGTAGAGATTCCGCTTTCAAGGAGCGGGACTCTAACCCAGAAGCTTATAAGAAATCCCGTTCTGACTTCCAACGAACCATCAAACAGGCGAAGCGTCAATACAGGACAGAGATGGAGTCGTACTACACCGGCTCTGACACTCGTCAGATGTGGCAGGGCTTGCACAGCCGAGAGCTTCCCAGTGACACGAGCATACCAGACGAGCTTCCCATTTAGTGACTTACAGTCATGTGTGCATACATTCTACGCCCGGGATCGAACCCACTACCCTGGCGTTACAAGCGCCATGCTCTACCAACTGAGCTACAGAAGGACCACTTCCACGCTCGCCTCGAGGCAAGTAACACTGAAACACGCATGAGAGCGTCAGATGTTCCGGACGACTGTGTGATCACACGCTTATCTGCTGCAGAGAGCAAGACCTATAAACAGGTTAACATTCACAAGGCCGCAGGGCCAGACGGATTACCAGGACGCGTACTCAGAGCATGCGCTGACCAACTGGCAAGTGTCTTCACTGACATTTTCAACCTCTCCCTGTCTGAGTCTGTAATACCAGCATAGTCCCTGTGCCCAAGAACACTAAGGTAACCTGCCTAAATGACTACTGACCCGTAGCACTCACGTCTATAGCCATGAAATGCTTTGAAAGGCTGGTCATGGCTCACATCAACACCATTATCCCAGAAATCCTAGACCCACTTCAATTTGCATACAGCCCCAACAGAGACTCAGATGATGCAATCTCTATTGCACTCCACACTGCCCTTTCACACCTGGACAAAAGGAACACTTATGTGAGAATGCTATTCATTGACTACAGCTCAGCGTTCAACACCATAGTGCCCTCCAAGCTCATCACTAAGCTAAGGACCCTGGGACTAAACACCTCACTCTGCAAGGACCGAGCACGCCCCCATTCTCATCGTCGGGGCTGTAGCGGAGCAGGTTGAGAGCTTTAAGTTCCTTGGTGTCCACATCACCAACAAACTAACATGGTCCAAGCACACCAAGACTGTCATGAAGAGGTCACAACCAAACCTATTCCCCCTCAGGAGACAGAAAAGATTTAACATGGTTCCTCAGATCCTCAAAAGGTTCTTCAGCTGCACCATCGAGAGCATCCAGACGGGTTGCATCACTGCCTTGTATGGCATTTGCTCGGCCTCACTACAGAGGGTGGGGCCAAGCTTCCTGCCATCCAGTACCTCTATAGCAGGCGGTGTCAGAGGAAGGCCCTAAGAATTGTCCTGGACTCCAGCCAACCTAGTCATAGACTGTTCTCTCTGCTACTGCACGGCAAGCTGTACCGGAGCGTCAAGTCTAGGTCCAAAAGGCTTCTTAACAGCTTCTACCCCCAAGCCATAAGGCTGCTGAACAGCTAATCAAATGGCCACCCAGACTATTTGTATTGCCCCCCCCCCCCCCCCCCCGCTGTTTATTATCTATGCATAGTCACTTTAATAACTCTACCTACATGTACATATTACCTCGACACTGGTACACATTGACTCTGTACCGGTACTCCCTGTAGAAGCCCCACTATTGTTATTTACTGCTGCTCTTTAATGATTTGTTATTCTTACCTCTTACTTTTCTTTTTTGGTATTTTCTTAAATCTGCATCGTTGGTTAAGGGCTTGTAAGTAAGCATTTAAGGTGTTGTATTTGGCACATGTGACCAATACAACTCGATTTATCTGTAGCATTTCATTATTAGTTATTACTTTTGAATATTAGTCTAGTATACAAATTAAGAAACGTCAGATTGAAGAGGAATTCCGAAAAAATACAGATTTTGTATACCGATTTTGACACAAAACCATTCACACCATGTCATTCGTTTTCCCTCCACTTTCCTGAACAATTCGCATAACACTTGTGGTTACTACAGGATTCCATGTGTGTTATTTCATAGTTCTGATGTATTCACTATTATTCTGTACAAAATAGTAAAAATAAAGGAAAACCTTGGAATGAGTAGGTGTGGTGTGTCCAACCGTTTGACTGGTACTGTATAAACATCTGTGACAGGTGTGAAGATGAAATTGACAACCATTAGAAAACAAAAACACTTGCACACCACCTGTCCAAAGCCTAATGATCAGTTACATTTTAGTGAAGCAAGACAGTGTTTTATCTAATTCTGTGCAACCACTTATTGATAAGGGTAACTGCAGGCAGATATTATTTTTCTCTGTCTTTTAGGGTTGACTATACATAAGTGGTCACCTACATTCACTTTAGCAGGCCTATAATATGTAGCCTTATATATACACGTATTGTAACGGTTAGTGGTCACCTACATTCACTTTAGCAGGCCTATAATATGTAGCCTTATATATACATGTATTGTAACGGTTAGTGGTCACCTACATTCACTTTAGCGAACAAAGGCATTAATATTTGTTTCACCGTTCCCTTTTTGCGTAATTCAGGCATCTTGGCTGCCCATCCCTTCCCCCTAACTCTAGCGCTTGAACGGGTAGCCTATATTAGAGGTCGACCGATTAATCGGAACGGCCGATTATTTGGGGCTGAATATTTGGGTCCGATTAATTAGGGATGGTTATTTAGGTCCGATTAATTAGGGCCGATTATTTAGGTCCGATTAATTAGGGCCGATTTCAAGTTTTCATAACAACAGGAAATCTGTATTTTCTGACGCCAATTTTGTATTTTATTTTTACACCTTTATTTAATCTTTATTTAACTAGGCAAGTCAGTTAAGAACACATTCTTATTTTCAATGACGGCCTAGGAACGGTGAGTTAACATTTTCACCTCGGGGGATCCAATCTTACAGTTAACTAGTCCAACGCAATAACGACCTGCCTCTCTCTCGTTGCATTCCACAAGGAGACTGCCTGTTACGCAAATGCAGTAAGCCAAGGTAAGTTGCTAGCTAGCATTAATCTTATAAAAAACAATCATAATGACTAGTTAACTACACATGGTTGATGATATTACTAGATATTATCTAGCGTGTCCTGCGTTGCATATAATCTGACTGAGCATACAAGCATACAAGTATCGAAGTATCTGACTGAGCGGTGGTAGGCAGAAGCAGGCGCGTAAACATTCATTCTCACAGCACTTTCGTGTGTTTTGCCAGCAGCTCTTTGTTGTGTGTCAAGCATTGCTCTGTTTATGACTTCAAGTCTATCAACTCCCGAGATGAGGCTGGTGTAACCGAAGTGAAATGGCTGGCTACTTAGCGTGCGTTAATAGCGTTTCAAACGTCACTCGCTCTGAGCCTGTGGTTGTTCCCCTTGTTCTGCATGGGTAACGCTGCTTCGAGGGTGGCTGTTGTCGTTTTGTTCCTGGTTCGAGCCCAGGGAAGAGCTAGGAGGGGGACGGAAGCTATACTGTTACACAGGCAATACTAAAGTGCCTATAAGAACATCCAATAGTCAAAGGTTAATGAAATACAAATGGTATATTATATAGGGAGATAGTCCTATAATTCCAATAATAACTACAACCTAAAACTTCTTACCTGGGAATATTGAAGACTCATGTTAAAAAGGAACCACCAGCTTTCATATGTTCTCATGTTCTGAGCAAGGAACTGAAACGTTAGCTTTCTTACATAGCACATATTGCACTTTTACTTTCTTCTCCAACACTTCATGTTGGAGAAGAATACATGTTTCATTATGTATTTGAGGCTAAATTGAACGTATTGATGTATTATATTAAGTTAAAATAAGTGTTCATTCAGTATGGTTGTACTTGTCATTATTACAAAAAAAAACACAAAAAAATGTATTTTTAATTTAAAATCAGACGATTAATCGGTATCGGCTTTTTTTTGGTCCTCCAATAATCGGTATCGGTGGTGAAGAGTCACAATCGGTCGACCTCTAGCCAATATATAGACTATTAACAGCAATATAGTTTTAAACTTATTTCAAGCAATTTTTTTCAACTATGGCCTATTTGAGGAGAGAAGCATCGATCCATCCTATTGCTTGCTGAATGGCTATAAAAATGCGCTGCAGCTTTTGACAATGAACAGACAGGGCGGTTTGAATGACGAGAGTGACATGTAACCTCGCTCTGCGGTGACGTGATCACATTGGCTAAACTGATACCGTACAAATGTAAAAACAGGCAGAGAGATATGTATTAATTCATTCACACAACGAATACACAGACCTGTCATTCGCAGTGCACCGCCTGTCAGTGGCAGCTTCCCAGAAAACCATTTATATTGGTCAACGGCTTATGTTGCAAAAAAAAAATCTAATATCAAACCTGTTGTGAATAAATAATTGCCGGATTGTGGCAGGACGATATTTCACAATTAGTGTGAAGGACTTCATAAACAAAGACGTGGCTTCTGTTTGTTTATTTCTTCCTAATTATTCGGTCGAAAACAACAGACTTGGTGAGAAAGGGCCTTTAGTGAAAATGTTTTTCTTTTTCAAGATTAAATCATGACAGGAGTGTTTGATTCTTATTAAAAGAGAGAGTCCAGACTGGCAACTTTAGGAAACTTTCTGAATGGACATATAGGCCTATAGAGAATCAGAATGGACATATTGGCCTATAGAGAATCAGAATGGACATATTGGCCTATAGAGAATCAGAATGGACATATTGGCCTATAGAGAATCAGAATGGACATATTGGCCTATAGAGAATCAGAATGGACATATTGGCCTATAGAGAATCAGAATGGACATATTGGCCTATAGAGAATCAGAATGGACATATTGGCCTATAGAGAATCAGAATGGACATATTGGCCTATAGAGAATCAGAATGGACATATAGGCCTATAGAGAATCAGAATGGACATATAGGCCTATAGAGAATCAGAATGGACATATAGGCCTATAGAGAATCAGAATGGACATATTGGCCTATAGAGAATCAGAATGGACATATTGGCCTATAGAGAATCAGAATGGACATATTGGCCTATAGAGAATCAGAATGGACATATTGGCCTATAGAGAATCAGAATGGACATATAGGCCTATAGAGAATCAGAATGGACATATTGGCCTATAGAGAATCAGAATGGACATATAGGCCTATAGAGAATCAGAATGGACATAATGGCCATATTGAGAATCTATAGAGAATCAGAATGGACATATAGGCCTATAGAGAATCAGAATGGACATAAATGCCTATAGAGAGAAACAGTGTTCACACAGCACCACCCCCTGTAAAAAGACCAGTCAATCAAAGCCACCAGTGTATGTCAGACACAAGAGCAAATATTCTTTCCGTAAAACCTATTAAAAAACCTAGGCCTACCTTAGGCTTTCTGAAAGTAGGCTACAAGATAATGAATTGACAAGGACAGTACGCAGGGAGACAGCTATGATAATAGTATGAAGATGAAACTGACAATCATTCAAATAGAAACAAATACACGCAACACGTCCATAGCCTATTTATCAGCATAGATTAGTCTATACATAATTAACAGACTCCATATCATACCATGCCTGAAGGGATAGCATTGTATATTTGACACAACATTGGTGTATTATAGGGCTCAGAGCCAGAACCTTGTCGACTGCTGTTGAATAATTAAATGAATAAATCAGACGCACCCAACCTGTTTTAAAAGACAGCTTTATTTATTTACTAGCAAGCAATGAACATGTGCACTGCATAAAAGAACGTCCACACATCAAAGACTGAAGTGCCATAGCCTATAGCACTTCCACACCCCCGCGCATCTAGCCAATTAGCTGCTGGAGCATCAAACGACCGTTGGAATGAGGAGACGTAGAATGCTTAATAAGAGACAGACTTCAAAATTCGCAAAACAATTGGTTATAATCGTTAGTAAGCAATTGCGATATTAGGTCAAGTTTATCGAGATGGAAAATAAAGTAAATAAAAATAATGGAAAAATGAATGTATGACTATTTAACCTGTTTAAACTGTTTTCTTTTTACCCAGACCTAGCATATCATTCACACTGTAGTTACCCAGACCTAGTATATCATACACACTGTAGTTACCCAGACCTAGCATATCATACACACTGTAGTTACCCAGATCTAGTATATCATACACACTGTAGTTACCCAGACCTAGCATATCATACACACTGTAGTTACCCAGACCTAGTATATCATACACACTGTAGTTACCCAGACCTAGCATATCATACACACTGTAGTTACCCAGACCTAGCATATCATACACACTGTAGTTACCCAGATCTAGCATATCATACACACTGTAGTTACCCAGACCTAGTATATCATACACACTGTAGTTACCCAGATCTAGTATATCATACACACTGTAGTTACCCAGACCTAGCATATCATACACACTGTAGTTACCCAGATCTAGCATATCATACACACTGTAGTTACCCAGACCTAGCATATCATACACACTGTAGTTACCCAGACCTAGCATATCATACACACTGTAGTTACCCAGATCTAGCATATCATACACACTGTAGTTACCCAGACCTAGTATATCATACACACTGTAGTTACCCAGATCTAGTATATCATACACACTGTAGTTACCCAGACCTAGCATATCATACACACTGTAGTTACCCAGACCTAGCATATCATACACACTGTAGTTACCCAGATCTAGTATATCATACACACTGTAGTTACCCAGACCTAGTATATCATACACACTGTAGTTACCCAGACCTAGTATATCATACACACTGTAGTTACCCAGACCTAGCATATCATACACACTGTAGTTACCCAGATCTAGCATATCATACACACTGTAGTTACCCAGACCTAGTATATCATACACACTGTAGTTACCCAGACCTAGCATATCATACACACTGTAGTTACCCAGATCTAGCATATCATACACACTGTAGTTACCCAGACCTAGTATATCATACACACTGTAGTTACCCAGACCTAGTGTATCATACACACTGTAGTTACCCAGACCTAGCATATCATACACACTGTAGTTACCCAAACACACTGCTCACTCACACACACGGAGGGAGGGAGGGAGGGAGGGAGGGAGGGAGGGAGGGAGAAACCAGTCCAAACCAGAGGGAGAGAGAGAGATGGGAAACCAGTCCAAACCAAGATAGAGAGAGATGGGAAACCAGTCCAAACCAAGATAGAGAGAGATGGGAAACCAGTCCAAACCAAGATAGAGAGAGAGATGGGAAACCAGTCCAAACCAGAGGGAGAGAGAGAGATGGGAAACCAGTCCAAACCAAGATAAATCAAATCAAATTTTATTTGTCACATACACATGGTTAGCAGATGTTAATGCGAGTGTAGCGAAATGCTTGTGCTTCTAGTTCCGACAATGCAGTGATAACCAACAAGTAATCTAACTAACAATTCCAAAACTACTGTATTATACACAGTGTAAGGGGATAAGGAATATGTACATAAGGATATATGAATGAGTGATGGTACAGAGCAGCATACAGTAGATGGTATCGAGTACAGTATATACATATGAGATGAGTGTGTAGACAAAGTAAACAAAGTGGCATAGTTAAAGTGGCTAGTGATACATGTATTACATAAGGATGCAGTCGATGATGTAGAGTACAGTATATACATATGCATATGAGATGAATAATGTAGGGTAAGTAACATTATATAAGGTAGCATTGTTTAAAGTGGCTAGTGATATATTTACATCATTTCCCATCAATTCCCATTATTAAAGTGGCTGGAGTTGGGTCAGTGTCAATGACAGTGTGTTGGCAGCAGCCACTCAATGTTAGTGGTGGCTGTTTAACAGTCTGATGGCCTTGAGATAGAAGCTGTTTTTCAGTCTCTCGGTCCCAGCTTTGATGCACCTGTACTGACCTCGCCTTCTGGATGATAGCGGGGTGAACAGGCAGTGGTTCGGGTGGTTGATGTCCTTGATGATCTTTATGGCCTTCCTGTAACAACGGGTGGTGTAGGTGTCCTGGAGGGCAGGTAGTTTGCCCCCGGTGATGCGTTGTGCAGTCCTCACTACCCGCTGGAGAGCCTTACGGTTGAGGGCGGAGCAGTTGCCGTACCAGGCGGTGATACAGCCCGCCAGGATGCTCTCGATTGTGCATCTGTAGAAGTTTGTGAGTGCTTTTGGTGACAAGCCGAATTTCTTCAGCCTCCTGAGGTTGAAGAGGCGCTGCTGCGCCTTCTTCACGACGCTGTCAGTGTGAGAGGACCAATTCAGTTTGTCTGTGATGTGTATGCCGAGGAACTTAAAACTAGCTACCCTCTCCACTACTGTTCCATCGATGTGGATAGGGGGGTGTTCCCTCTGCTGTTTCCTGAAGTCCACAATCATCTCCTTAGTTTTGTTGACGTTGAGTGTGAGGTTATTTTCCTGACACCACACTCCGAGGGCCCTCACCTCCTCCCTGTAGGCCGTCTCGTCGTTGATGGTAATCAAGCCTACCACTGTTGTGTCGTCCGCAAACTTGATGATTGAGTTGGAGGCGTGCGTGGCCACGCAGTCGTGGGTGAACAGGGAGTACACAGGAGAGGGCTCAGAACGCACCCTTGTGGGGCCCCCGTGTTGAGGATCAGCGGGGAGATGTTGTTGCCTACCCTCACCACCTGGGGGCGGCCCGTCAGGAAGTCCAGTACCCAGTTGCACAGGGCGGGGTCGAGACCCAGGGTGATTGACTGTAGACCCTGCCACATGCCTCTTGTGTCTGAGCCATTGAATTGAGATTCCACTTTGTCTCTGTACTGACGCTTAGTTTGTTTAATAGCCTTGCGGAGGGAATAGCTGCATAGTCTATATTCGGACATGTTACCAGACACCTTGCCCTGATTAAAAGCAGTGGTTCGCGCTTTCAGTTTCACGCGAATGCTGCCATCAATCCACGGTTTCTGGTTTGGGAATGTTTTTATCGTTGCTATGGGAACGACATCTTCGACGCACGATCTAATGAACTCGCACACCGAATCAGCGTATTCGTCAATATTTCCATCTGACGCAATACGAAACATGTCCCAGTCCACGTGATGGAAGCAGTCTTGGAGTGTAGAGTCAGCTTGGTCTGACCTCAGCGTGGGAGCCTCTTGTTTTAGCTTCTGCCTGTAGGCAGGGATCAGCAAAATGGAGTCGTGGTCAGCTTTCCTGAAAGGGGGGGCGGGGCAGGGCCTTATATGCGTCGCGGAAGTTAGAGTAACAATGATCCAAGGTTTTACCACCCCTGGTTGCGCAATCGATATGCTGATAAAATTTAGGGAGTCTCGTTTTCAGATTAGCTTTGTTAAAATCCCCAGCTACAATGAATGCAGCCTCGGGATAAATGGTTTCCAGTTTGCAAAGAGTTAAATAAAGTTTGTTCAGAGCCATCGATGTGTCTGCTTGGGGGGGGATATATACGGCTGTGATTATAATCGAAGAGAATTCTCTTGGAAGATAATGCGGTCTACATTTGATTGTGAGGAATTCTAAATCAGGTGAACAGAAGGATTTGAGTTCCTGTATGTTTCCTTCATCACACCATGTCCCGTTAGTCATGAGGCATACGCCCCCGCCACTCTTCTTACCAGAGAGATGTATGTTTCTGTCGGCGCGATGCGTGGAGAAACCCGTTGGCTGCACCGCCCTGGATAGCGTCTTCCCAGTGAGCCATGTTTCCGTGAAGCAGAGAACGTTGCAGTCTCTGATGTCCCTCTGGAATGCCACCCTTGCTCGGATTTCTTCAACCTTGTTGTCGAGAGACTGGACATTGGCAAGAAGAATGCTGGGAAGTGGTGCGCGATGTGCCCTTTTTCTGACCAGAACACCGCCTCGTTTCCCTCTTTTTCGGAGTCGTTTTTTTGGGTCGCTGCATGCGATCCATTCCGTTGTCCTGTTTGTAAGGCAGAACACAGGATCCGCGTCGCGGAAAACAGAGAGAGAGATGGGAATCCAGTCCAAACCAGAGGGAGAGAGAGATGGGAAACCAGTCCAAACCAGAGGGAGAGAGATGGGAAACCAGTCCAAACCAGAGGGAGAGAGAGATGGGAAACCAGTCCAAACCAAGCTAGAGAGAGATGGGAAACCAGTCCAAACCAAGATCGAGAGAGAGATGGGAAACCAGTCCAAACCAAGATAGAGAGAGATGGGAAACCAGTCCAAACCAAGCCAGAGAGGGAGGGAGGGAAACCAGTCCAAACCAGAGGGAGAGAGAGATGGGAAACCAGTCCAAACCAGAGGGAGAGAGATGGGAAACCAGTCCAAACCAGAGGGAGAGAGAGGGAGAGGGGAAACCAGTCCAAACCAAGCTAGAGAGAGATGGGAAACCAGTCCAAACCAAGATAGAGAGAGATGGGAAACCAGTCCAAACCAGAGGGAGAGAGAGAGAGAGAGGGGAAACCAGTCCAAACCAGAGGGAGAGAGAGAGAGATGGGAAACCAGTCCAAACCAGAGGGAGAGAGAAAGAGATGGGAAACCAGTCCAAACCAGAGGGAGAGAGAGAGATGGGAAACCAGTCCAAACCAAGATCGAGAGAGAGATGGGAAACCAGTCAAAAACCAAGCCAGAGAGGGAGGGAAACCAGTCCAAACCAGAGGGAGAGAGAGAGAGAGAGATGGGAAACCAGTCCAAACCAGAGGGAGAGAGCGAGATGGGAAACCAGTCCAAACCAAGATCGAGAGAGAGATGGGAAACCAGTCCAAACCAAGATCGAGAGAGATGGGAAACCAGTCCAAACCAAGATAGAGAGAGAGATGGGAAACCAGTCCAAACCAGAGGGAGAGAGAGAGAGAGAGAGAGAGAGAGAGAGAGAGAGAGAGAGATGGGAAACCAGTCCAAACCAAGATCGAGAGAGATGGGAAACCAGTCCAAACCAAGATAGAGAGAGAGATGGGAAACCAGTCCAAACCAAGATAGAGAGAGAGATGGGAAACCAGTCCAAACCAGAGGGAGAGAGAGAGAGATGGGAAACCAGTCCAAACCAGAGGGAGAGAGAGAGAGATGGGAAACCAGTCCAAACCAGAGGGAGAGAGAGAGAGATGGGAAACCAGTCCAAACCAGAGGGAGAGAGAGAGATGGGAAACCAGTCCAAACCAGAGGGAGAGAGAGATGGGAAACCAGTCCAAACCAAGATAGAGAGAGATGGGAAACCAGTCCAAACCAAGCCAGAGAGGGAGGGAGGGAAACCAGTCCAAACCAAGATCGAGAGAGAGAGAGATGGGAAACCAGTCCAAACCAGAGGGAGAGAGAGAGAGAGAGAGATGGGAAACCAGTCCAAACCAGAGGGAGAGAGAGAGATGGGAAACCAGTCCAAACCAAGATAGAGAGAGATGGGAAACCAGTCCAAACCAAGATAGAGAGATGGAAACCAGTCCAAACCAAGCCAGAGAGAGAGGGAGGGAAACCAGTCCAAACCAGAGAGAGAGAGAGAGAGAGAGAGAGAGAGAGAGAGAGAGAGAGAGAGAGAGAGAGAGAGAGAGAGAGAGAGAGAGAGAGAGAGAGAGAGAGATGGGAAACCAGTCCAAACCAGAGGGAGAGAGAGATGGGAAACCAGTCCAAACCAGAGGGAGAGAGATGGGAAACCAGTCCAAACCAAGATCGAGAGAGAGATGGGAAACCAGTCCAAACCAAGCTACAGGGGGAGAGATGGGAAACCAGTCCAAACCAAGCTACAGGGGGAGAGAGGGAGAAGAGGGAGAGATGGGAAACCAGTTCACACCAAGCCAGAGGGGGGAGAGACGGGATTGTCCCTGTGTGTGGTAATATCACAGTACCAAAACATCATGATACTCACTATAAACATTTTAGAATACCGTAGTACTGTTTCATATGATACTACAAACTTTTCCAGCCCTACCAACCCAAAGAACCTGCTGGCGCCTGTTTATAAAGTCTGTTTTGTTTAGAAATTCAGTTGAATGGAAACAACAGCCTCCAGTCTCTTGTATGATCAGGTCTAATCATATCCACTTCACTTTCATGTGCATATCACGTGTGGCAGCTGTGATCAGCCATCCTCATCCTCAACCAGCATTCACGCCTGCTTCTCTCCGTCCACTCTTCACAAGCGTCTATTTCTTCTTCACTTTATTTTGGGATATATCATTTAGCAGTGAAGGTGAGCAGGGATCCAGACGAGTCTTCTGTTAGATTTGTACATTTGTTACATACGAGCAGAACAAAAAAGCGAGCATTGTTGATACATTGTATCATTTCATCGCCTGTTATAATTAAGAGCACATATCAGACGGAGTAGACTGTGCAAGTTCACTGTCATACTGCCTCAGTGTCAAGACTGAAAATGGAGCACAGGCATGCCTGCAGTTTTACAGCAAAGACCCATGTTACCAGGTCTTGTTTCTAGTCTAAACAGTTACAGAAATGTGACCCTTGTTACCAGAGGTCTTGTTTCTAGTCTAAACAGTTATATAATAATGACCCATGTTACCAGGTCTTGTTTCTAGTCTAAACAGTTATAGAAATGTGACCCATGTTACCAGATCTTGTTTCTAGTCTAAATAGTTATAGAAATGTGATCCATGTTACCAGAGGTATCGATAAAATGCAATTGTATTAGTTTTCCGTAGCTTAGCCAGGCCGTGCCATAACCCCACCGCCATCATAAGGCACTCTATTCACAATGTTGACATCAACAAACCACATGGCGCTATGCACGTGGTCTGAGGTTGTAGCGCTGGTTGGACGTACTGCCAAATTCTCTAAAACGACGTTGGAGGCGGCTTACTAACAATTCTCCGGCAACAGCTCTGATGGACATTCCTGCAGTCAACATGCCAATTGCACCCTCCCTCAAAACTTGAGACATCTGTGGCATTGTGTTGTGTGACAAAACTGCACATTTTAGAGTGGCCTTTTATTGTCCCCAGCACAACGTTCATCTATGTAATGATTCGATTCCGATTATGATTTTTCATTGCCGATACCGATTATTGGACGAACAAAAAAAGCCAAGAACTATTTTTTTTTAAACGCCCATTTACTTTATATATATTTGTAATAATGACAATTACAACAATACTGAATGAACTTATATTTTAACTTAAAATAATACACAAATAAAAACTATTTAGTCTCAAATAAATAATGAAACATGTTCAGTTTAGTTTAAATAATGCAAAAACACATAGTTGGAGAATAAAGTAAAAGTGCAATATGTGCCATGAAAAAAAGCTAACGTTTCAGTTCCTTGCTCAGAACATATGAAAGCTGGTGGTTCCTGTTAACATGAGTCTTCAATATTCCCAGGTAATAAGTTTTAGGTTGTGGTATTATAGGAAATATTGGACTATTTCTCTACAACATTTGTATTTCATATACCTTTGACTATTAGATGTTCTTATACGCAAAATAGTATTGCCGGCCTAATCTCGGGGGTTGATAGGCTTGAAGTCATAAACAGCGCAAAGCTTGAAGCACAGCGAAGAGCTGCTGGCAAATGCAGGAAAGTGCTGTTTGAATGAATGCTTATGAGCCTGCTGCTGCCTACCACCACTCAGTCAGACTGCTCTATCAAATCATAGACTTAATTATAATATAATAAACACACAGAAATACGAGCCTTAGGTCATTTAATATGGTCAAATCCGGAAACTGTCATCTCGAAAACAAAACGTTTATTCTTTCAGTGAAATACGGAACCGTTCCTTATTTTATCTAACGGGTGGCATCCAGAAGTATAAATATTCCTGTTACATTGCACAACCTTCAATGTTATGTCATTATGTAAAATATTGGCAAATGAATTACGGTCTTTGTTCGGAATAAATGGTCTTCACACAGTTCGCAACGAGCCAGGCGGCCCAAACTGCTGCATATACCCCGATATTGCTTGCATAGAAAGCAAGAGAAGTGACAATTTCCCTAGTTAAAAGAAATTCATGTTTGCAGGCAATATTAACTAAATATGCACGTTTAAAAATATAAACTTGTGTATTGATTTTAAGAAAGGCATTGATGTTTATGGTTAGGTACACATTGGTGCACCGACAGTGCTTTTTTCGCGAATGCATTTGTTAAATCATCAGGTTTGGCAAAGTAGGCTGTGATTCGATGATAAATTAACAGGCACCGCATCAATTATATGCAACACAGGACAAGCTAGATAAACGAGTAATATCATCAACCATGTGTAGTTAACTAGTGATTATGTTAAGATTGTTTTTTTATAAGATATGTTTAATGCTCAATAGCAACTTACCGTGGCTCCTTGCTGCACTCGCGTATCAGGTAGTCAACCTGCTATGCAGGCTCCTCGTGGAGTGCAATGTTTTTAATTTTTAATTTTAGTTTTACCTTTATTTAACCAGGCAAGTCAGTTAAGAACATATTCTTATTTTCAATGACGGCCTGGGAACAGTGGGTTAACTGCCTGTTCAGGGGCAGAACGACAGATTTGTACCTTGTCAGCTCGGGGGTTTGAACTCGCAAACTTCCGGTTACTAGTCCAAAGCTCTAACCACTAGGCTACGCTGCCAATCGGCCATAATCGGCGTCCAAAAATGCAGATTACCGATTATTATGAAAACCTGAAATCGGCCCTAATGAGACACGGGACCAACACTTTACATGTTGCATTAATATATTTTGTTCAGTGTATATCAAAAGTCTATTTCTTTCTGGTGCTCCTTAAATTCTGTTTAGGAAGACAGTGTGTCTTAACTGAAGAGTAAAGAAGGTTTCATGCAGGATTTTCCCCCCCTACTGACACAATGACATGCAGATCAAAATGTTGGTATCGTGACAAGCCTAGTGTGTGTGTGTCAGGGTGGGGTTATGAACTATATCAAATCCTGAACAGGACTGACAAGGGGAACAGACTTGTTTGAAATGGAAAGACAAGTTGTTAACTCAGAGTCATAAACAAGAGAGAAAGCACTCAACGTTAACAACAGTTACCTCAGACAGGCTCCCGTCGACCACTAGACAATACACTGAGGCCGGGATTCGTCTGCGTCACACGTTTGAATAGAAATTGTTCCCGCGCTCGCAGGGGTGACATTCACCGTAAATGCTGCATATGTCAGCCCAATAGGAAACGACCTTTAAATGGCACATTGTCCAAGTCCCCGATAGCACTGAATCCCAGACAGAATCTAAACCAGGGATTTCAGATCCTCCTCTCTCTGTCACAACTGTCAGGGTAGACAGATTCAACTTCAACATTAAATAATTTAAAGACGTTATGTGCTGCTGCCGGTGGATTGGCAAGACACTCCCAAGAATGTCATATAGACATTCCAATTAGACACATGGGACCACAGCCCAAATAACTAGAATTCTATTCCTATGCCCTAGTTATATTCAGAACCCAACCCACAGACATTCTAACACCACACAAGAATCATGCTTCTAGAATATTCTGAACATTCTGATTCTATAGACAAAGACATGCCTTTAGAATGTTTACTATGTGTTTTCCTTTTCCCATCAGAAGCTGTTTCACTGCCCACCAACCAATCAGCAACTAGCTAGGCCATACAGTCACAGCCTCACCATACTCAGAAGAACCCAACATCTGATCTGTGAGACCACTGTCAGGTTTTCCTGTCAACTGTGATTGGTTAGCTGAGAGGGGCCAGGGGTCAAGTACAGCAGCACTAT
>NC_060190.1:70777789-70862789 GCF_021184085.1 Oncorhynchus gorbuscha | reverse complement strand
TCTTGTCGTACTGTGAGTGAATTCATATATTACTCAGTAGGGATGAGACGAATGGAACCATTTTCTTAATGCTTAAAAATAAGTTTTCCAATAAGAACAATTTATTAGTATTCCACGTGAATTCACAATGCAGAATATGGTCATATTGCGTAATGTCCACTAGGGAGCAATGAAGTTCTATCTACAGCAGTCAAGGGCGGAATCTAAAACCCAACACTTTGCCCCTAAAGGTGTCCGCATGCTTCCCAGCCGAAACAGTTTGGTAGAGTTTGTGCATATATTATGACATTGATGTTATTCCTCATTTTGGACTTCGGTGAGGGATTTAATTGGCTGTTTGGGAACACATTTTCTGGAGCCGAAGCCTACGCCCCTTTATCGGTGATTGGTCAACAGTAAGGGATTCCTCAAAGTATTGTCATTCAACAAGAGACGACTCGTATTGCACCAAACAGTAAAATTGCACGATTAAGAACTCTTTGGCCAAAATATCAAAATTAATTAGATTTCTTGAGTTATCTTAGATGAATTCTGACCATTCTGAGGTAGTGTATACTGGCTACGGTTATATTGACAAAACGTAGTATTGTCAATTTTTTTTCCCCAATTCTTTTAAGTGAATGTCTTGAGTATGGGAGCACAGTAATTTGGTTCTGTTAGGAAAATGAGGCGCCAGACATTTGAAATGCAGCATTTTAAAATAACCGGCATTTGAGAAATGTATCAGACCCATATGCTGTGGGTGGACTCTTAAGGAGTCCACCCACAGTCCACCCACAGTGCTCAGAATGACAGAAACCATATTTATATTATGGTAATTCATTAAAATTAACAGAACATGCAAGTCGAGGATGCAATGATGTGCGCTCGTTCTTAGCAAATTCTGATAGCCACTTTGAAGATGTTAGAATGACTGTCCACATTTACTTTTCAACAGGCAACATGATGAGTAACTTACAGAAAAATCACTAGCCTGTCAATCTATTATCCACCATAGTGGAAAAGTTTCCCTATTCTATTGCCTATTCCAAACAGACCCTGGTACAGTAGTCGGACGATAGATCCCAAATTCATTCAACCAGTAGTCCTAGCTGGACTACGTTTGAAAAAAAATCATTTAAAAAGCAATGAGTCCGATGCCACAGATCAGACTACTAAAAATATTTCATAATATAAGTAGTGATGCACAATATATTGGTGAACATATAGATTTCGGGCGATATTAGCTAAAAATGCCAACATTGGCATCGGCCAATGTCTAGTTTTAACGCCCCGATGTGCAAAACCGATGTCAAAGCTGACGTGCATACCTAAATACCGTAGGTACACGACGTAATGACGCCACGGAAAATTTTCCTCTAAACCTGCAGCACAGCATTCCTAAACTAGCCCACAATGTCTGCTGGGTGGGTCGAGCAAGTCAAGCAGTCATTTAAAACATTAACAACATTTCAGCAGGACAACTCAAAGGCAAAATCCATTAAAGCCAAGATAATGGAATTCACTGCCCTTGAAAATAAACCATTCTCTGTTGTGGGAGATGTTGGCTTTCGCCGACTGGTCGAGCACCGGTACCACACTACCAAGTGAGCTATTTTTCAGGTGTTGCCCTACCGGAGTTACACAGTAATAGCGTCACTGCTATCAGCTTCACGACATGCACACTATGGAACGCTGTTTGGGTCTTTGTGTGTCAAAAAAAGATACTGTCGCACTGTCAAAGTTGTACAAAAAAATAAAATCTGCAAACAAGCAAAACACCGGCCACAAACGATGTGTTTACAATACCGCGTTGGTAATAAAGCATCATTTGTTCAACCGCAACTTCTGGGGTAGCTAGCTTTAGCACCAATACAACCAGCCTGAAAACAATGACCAGCAGAACCTGCAGTCATTTTCATTATTCTTAACAATGATTTAGGAATTCTTGTGAGTAAGTATAGCTATTTGTTGTTCGCCTATTGAAATTGAACTTCAGTTCATGAAAATAAATAGCTAGTCAGCAACATAACCCTGTTGCCCAAAGCTAACATTATAAGCAGCCAGGTAGCTTCATCTGGCTAGTGAGGCTTGACTGCACCGGGTTATATGTTGTGAAGCTAGCCACAATAAGGATTAGGCACTAGCGGAATTTGCTTTTTGCCTTCAAAGTAAAAGTATGACATAAAATTCTAATATTTTTATTCATTTGCATTACTGTCAATGACATATTTTATTGACAGAAATGCAAATTAATACAAATAGTAGAATTAAGCCATACTTTTATTTTGGAGGCTAACCGCAAAGTCCACTATTGTGGCTAATCCTTATTGTGGCTAGCTTCACATAGATGAGTCCGACCATTAATCAAATAAGAACTATCTTATAAATGAGGGTTATTTTCCATGACACCTAGCTATGTAGTTAGCTAGCTAACTAGAACTACTGAAACAGATGTGTTATTTGACGTGTATCTTCTTTGACACGCAAAGACCCAAACAGGGTTCAATAGAAGTCCTGGTTGAGAATAAAACGACTGAACAAATGAACAACGAAACAGCACAGCAAGTAAGTGAAAGAAAAAGGTTTTGATGATGTTTTACTGGTAATGGGGAAATATGTAAATGACAACAAAATAACGTTTTGGTCAGTGTGGTGTGTAACCTTTAAACTAGGCAAGTCAGTTAAGAACAAATTCTTATTTACAATGACGGCCTGACAATGCTGGGCCAATTGTGCGCCGTACTATGGGACTCCCAATCACTGTCGGATGTGATGCAGGATCATATCAGCACCCTACCTGACACCCTAGACCCACTCCAATTTGCTTACCGCCCTAATAGGTCCACAGACGACGCAATCAATATCACACTGCCCTAACCCATCTGGACAAGAGCAATACCTATGTAAGAATGTTGTTCTTTGACTACAGCTCAGCATTTAACGCCATAGTACCCTCCAAACTCGTCATTAAGCTCGAGCACGAATCCCTCCCTGTGCAACTGGGTCCTGGACTTTGACGGGCCGCCCCCAGGTGGTGAGGGTAGGAAACAACATCTCCACCCTGGGGCCCCACAAGGATGCATTCTCAGCCCTCACACTCAACGTCAACAAAACAAAGGAGATGATCGTGGACTTCAGGAAACAGCAGAGGGAGCACCCCCCTATCCACAGCGACGGGACAGTAGTGGAGAAGGTGGAAAGTTAAGTTCCTTGGCGTAGACATCACGGACAAACTGAAATGGTCCACCCACACAGACAGCGTGGTGAAGGCGGCACAACAGCGCCTCTTCAACCTCAGGAGGCTGAGGAAATTAGGCTTGTCACTAAAAACACTCAAACTTTTACAGATGCACAATCGAGAGCATCCTGTCAGGCTGTATCACCGCCTGATACAGCAACTGCTCCGCCCACAACCGTAAGGCTCTGTCTACATTTCTCATCTCATGTGTGTATACTGTACTCTATACTAGAGGTCGACAGATTAATCGGAATGGCCGATTAATTAGGGCCGATTTCAGGTTATGACAATCGGAAATCTGTATTTTTGGACACTGATTTGGCCAATTTTTTCCCCCACACATTTATTTAAACTTTATTTAACTAGGCAAGTCAGTTAAGAACACATTCTTATTTTCAATGACGGCCTAGGAACGGTGGGTTAACTGCTTCGTTCAGGGGCAGAACGACAGATGTTCACCTTGTCAGCTCGGGGGATTCAATCTTGCAACCTTACAGTTAACTAGTAGTTCAGTTAACTAGTCCGACGCTCTAACCACCTGCCTCTCATTGCACTCCACGAGGAGACTGCCTGTTACGCGAATACAGTAAGCCAAGGTAAGTTGCTAACTAGCATTAAACTTATCTTATAAAAAACAATCAATCAATCATAATCACTAGTTAAACTAGTAATATCATCAACCATGTGTAGTTATCTAGTGTGTCCTGCGTTGCATATAATCGATGCAGTGCGTATCGTTGCTCCAATGTGTACCTAACCATAAACATCAATGCCTTTCTTAAAATCAATACACAGAAGTATATATTTTTAAACCTGCATATTCAACTAAAATAAATCCAGTTTAGCAGGCAAAATTAACCAGGTGAAATTGTGTCACTTCTCTTGCGTTCATTGCACGCAGAGTCGGTGTATATGCAATAGTTTGTGCCGCCTAATTTGGCAGAATTGTACGTAATTATGACATAACATTGAAGGTTGTGCAATGTAACAGCAATATTTAGACTGATGGATGCCACCCATTAGATAAAATACGGAACGGTTCCGTATTTCAGTGAAAGAATAAACGTCTTGTTTTCGAGATGATAGTTTCCGGATTCGACCATATTAATGACCTAAGGATCGTATTTATTTGTTATAACTAAGTCTATGATTTGATAGAGCAGTCTGACTGAGCGGTGGTAGACAGCAGCAGGCTCGTAAGCATTCATTCAAACAGCACTTTTGTGCGTTTTGCCAGCAGCTCTTTGTTGTGCGTCGAGCATTGCGCTGTTTATGACTTCAAGCCTATCAACTCCCGAGATTAGGCTGGCAATACTATAGTGTGTGGTGTGTTGGTGTAACCGATGTGAAATGGCTAGCTAGTTAGCGGGGTGCGTGCCAATAGCGTTTCAAACGTCACTCGCTCTGAGACTCGGAGTGGTTGTTCCCCTTGCTCTGCATGGGTAACGCTGCGAGGAGAGGGACGGAAGCTATACTGTTACACTGGCAATACTAAAGTGCCTATAAGAACATCCAATAGTCAAAGGTTAACTTCTTAAGGTATAGGGGGCAGCATTTTCACTTTTGGATAAATAGCATGCCCAATTTCAACTTCCTGCTACTCATGCCAAGAATATAAGATATGCATATTATAGAAATAGATAGAAAACACTGAAGTTTCTAAAACGGTTTGAATCATGTCTGTGAGTATAGCAGAACTAATGTAGCAGGCAAAACCCAGAGGACTAACCGTTATTTCTTTTTTTAGGTCTCTGTCTGTTCACTGAGGTCTCATTGGCAAACAATATTTCTTAGGAACTTGTTTTCAGTTCCTACCGCTTCCACTGGATGTCACCAGTCTTTGGAATTTGGTTGAGGTTATTCCTTTGTGCAATGAAGAAGTAGGGCCATCCTAGAAAAGGTTAACGCTTTTGAGAGTTGGCAAAGACTTGAAAAGTAGTGTTAGTTTCCTCTCGTCCTCTATTGAAAACAGATAGACCAGTCTTCAATGTGTTCGATTATTAACGTTTAAAAAATACCTAAAGTTGTATTACAAAAGTAGTTTGAAATATTTTGGCAAAGTTTATAGGCAACTTTTGAAATATTTTTTAGTGACGTTACGCATTTTGGAAGCTGTTTTTTTCTGGATCAAACGCGTCAAATAAATGGACATTTTGGATATATATGGACGGAATTAATCTAACAAAAGGACCAATTGTGATGTTTATGGGACATATTGGAGTGCCAACAAAAGAAGCTTGTCAAAGTAAGGCATGTTTTATATTTTATTTCTGCGTTTTGTGTAGCGCCTGCAGTTGAAATAGGTTACCCTTTTTGTTTACTGTTGTGCTATCATCAGATAATAGCTTCTTATGCTTTCGCCGAAAAGCCTTTTGAAAATCTGACATGTTGGCTGGATTCACGAGTGTAGCTTTAATTGAGTATCTTAAAAGTGTGATTTAATGAGTTAAATTTTTATAAGTTTTAATAAGTTTAATAAGTTAGATTTTTATATCAATTTATTTGTATTTGCCGCGCTGCATTTTCCCTGGTTTTTGGCCAAGTGGGACTCAAGCATCCCCCAGAAGAAGTTAAAGAAAGCAGAATTCTGCGTTAACGCCACTCCTGACTCAAAACTGATTTAGAAAATGGATTATTCAGAAGCGGCATTGCGGCCAAGCCCTACTTGACAAATCACTCTTCGGTCAGACTAAAACATCCAATTAACACTCATTAAGAGCAGTCCCAATTTAGGCCACGCCATCAGTGCTTTATCAACAACTAGGCCCAATCAGCCATTAATCAGGTATTAATTTCTTCCATTAGTGGCTAAATAGATATCATGTATTCTATGTCCCAAATGGCACCCTATATAGTGCACTACTTTTAGTAGTGCACTATATAGTAGTAGTAGTGCACTATATAGTATATAGTAGTAGTAGTGCACTATATAGGAGAGTCATTTGGGATGCACACATACATACAGAATGTTGTGGCTGTATTATTCCCTCCAGACTGTGGTTAAAAGTGATTGTGAAATGTCAAGTGTACACCCCCACCACCTAAATGCCAGAGGAATCAATGCCTCAACAGCTGAGCTCCACGCTGAGACAAACAGCAGAGAGACAAACAGCAGGGTAATAGCTGGAGGTGTTAGAGCTAGGCTAGCTACCAGCTATTCAAACCACTGGATATATGCTAACAACATTAAAAGCTGGTATTCTACCAAAGTCTTGCTATGCCGATGCAGCACAGAGAAACAGCAACGCGGGAAAAAGCAGAGCAGGGCAATAGCTGTAGCTGGATGTGTTGGCTCCGCTACCTGGCGGAGTTAAACCACCTGAGATATAACATTTCACATAAAACAACTTGTCAGGTCAACAAACATGACATCTAGATCCCCCTGTGCATCGTGAGCCCTGAGAAGTCCTAAAACAAACACCTCAACAGAAATTCTAAATGTTCTGAGGATTCTGACTGAATAAGCTTGACTTCTGGCAGAGAAAACACGAGAATGTGACTCACCAGCTAGACCAAGAGGAGGCCTATCAGTCAGTCAATAAGACAGCTAGTCAGTCACTCAGTCAGTGAGCCAGCCAGTGAGCCGGCCAGCGAGCCCGCCAGTCAGCCAGCCAGCGAGACAACCAGCCAGCCACCCAGCCCGAAGACAGCCAGTCAGCTAGCCCGGAGACAACGAAACAGTCGGCCAGTGAGCCAGTTGGTCAGTGAGCCAGCGAGACAGTTGGTCAGTGAGCCAGCGAGACAGTTGGTCAGTGAGCCAGCGAGACAGTCGGCCAGTGAGCCAGCGAGACAGTCGGCCAGTGAGCCAGCGAGACAGTCGGCCAGTGAGCCAGCGAGACAGTTGGTCAGCGAGACAGCCAGCCAGACAGTGAAACAGTCGGCCAGCGAGACAGTCGGCCAGTGAGCCAGCGAGACAGTTGGTCAGCGAGACAGCCAGCCAGACAGTGAAACAGTCGGCCAGCGAGACAGTCGGCCAGTGAGCCAGCGAGCCAGTCGGTCAGCGAGACAGCCAGCCAGACAGTGAAACAGTCGGCCAGTGAGCCAGCGAGACAGCCGGCCAGTGAGCCAGCGAGACAGTCGGCCAGCGAGCCAGTCGGCCAGTGAGCCAGTGAGCCAGTCGGCCAGTGAGCCAGCCAGCCAGTCATTCAGCGAGACAGTCAGACAACAGTAGCCTTCTATCTGCAGTGCTCCTTCCTCACTCCACCCCCTACCACCCTTTCTCCTCATGTCCTAACAAACTCCCTCTCACTGCCTGGGGCTTGGTTACACTAGCTCGCTCTCTGCAGTCCAACACACACACACACACACACACACACACACACACACACACACACACACACACACACACACACACACACACACACACACACACACACACACACACACACACACACACACACACACACACACACACACACACACACACACACAGCAGAAAGAAATGGGTTATATAATGAGCAGGAGCAGCAGCTATGCAGAAAGAGAGAGAGAAAGGGGAAGATAGAAAGTTAGGGGGGGAAAGAGATCATATGAGAAAGAGGCCAAGAGGGAAAGGGAAGAGAGATAAGGGGGGGGATTGAGAGACAAGAGAGAGGAGGGAAATGCAGCAGAGAATTACAGTGTGTTAGAAAAACACTGCAGTAACACACAGTCCATTGCCCTGGATAACAACTGGAACTGACTGGTCTTCCCATTCTAAATCTGTGGGACAATGGTCAGCATTGGAAGGCAGGGAAAGACTAGAGCAGTGATGGGCAACTTAGATGGGGGTGGGGGCCACAGTGGGGGGTGGGGGCCACGGCGGCTGTGTACCCACATCCATGCCCACACATCAAATCCAAATGCATTGGTCACGTGCGCCGAATAGTTACAGTGAAAATGCTTACTTACAAGCCCTTAACAAACAATGCAGTTTTAAAGAAAAAATAAGCGTTAAGTATTTACTAAACGTTTTTTAAAATGTGTCCAGTGTTCATTTGGTCGACGAACATATTTTTCAGCTGCAATTTACGACGACGGTAACTGACTAAATAGACCAAGAAATAACTATAACTAAACTAAAATGACTATTCATTTTGGGTGAAGAAAACGAGACTAAATTATCTGTGTGACTAAAATCTGACAAATAAGTGGACTGGACAATAGTTCATAGAGACATTGAGAGCTTTTCAGTGTTATTTGTTTGGTCCAATCCAAAGCATACATGACTTTAGCAGAGTTGTATGGTTTTCTCAATGCAATGCTATTTTCGGTGGAAAAGAAATACCATGCCCAGGTCATTCATGAGTCACCTCTGCCCAGCAACCGTTCTCCAATCTGCCAGCAAAAAAATTACTGATGCAAATAAGGCACTTTTTTATCCTCAGTTGCACACAAGGTCCAACAGAAACCTGAGTTAAGCTTTCGGACAAACCCCCACTGAATCCGAGGAGTGTGGGTGGCTGCTACCACTGCTCTTCCCACAATGGGCGTCGGGGAGCTGTTGTTGTTGTTGGGGTTAACTGCCTTGCTCAAGGGCAGAACCAGAGATTTTTCAACGTGTTGGATATTTTCTCCAAACGATTTCCGAGGGAGTGTGCACATGAAACTATTCTGTGTGGATTGGTTAACGAAGAAACAGGTCCTTATATGCTTAACTTCTTGAGTGTAGGGGGCAGGATTTTGTATTTTTTTTTAACTGCCTATTTCTCAGGCCCAGAAACTAGAATATGCATATAATTGTCAGATTAGGATAGAAAACACTCTACACTTTACAAAACTATCAAAAATATTGTCTGTGAGTATAACAGAACTGATATTGCAGGCGAAAACCTGAGGAAAATCATTTACATTTAACCCGGAAGTGCTGTTTTTCCTGAAAGCTCTCTTTTCCATTGGATGCCTTGCCTCCATTTAAAGTGATATCAACCAGATTCCTTTTCCTATGGCTTCCTCAAGGTGTCAACACTCTTTAGACATAGTTTCAGGCTTTTATTTTGAAAAATGAGCAAGAAAGATATCGCGCCAGGGGATAGTGGGGCAGCCATTGTCTCCGTCTCTCCTATTGAAAAAGCGACAGTTCCGGTTGATATAATATCGATTATATATTTTAAAAACAACCTGAGGATTGATTATAAATAACGTTTGACATGTTTCTGTGGACGTTACGGATACTATTTGGAATTTTCGTCTGCGATGTCGTGACCGCTCGAGCCTGTGGATTTCTGAACATAACGCGCCAAACAAATGGAGGTATTTTGGATATAAAAAAAAAACTTTATGGAACAAAGGGAACATTTATTGTGTAACTGGGAGTCTCGTGAGTGCAAACACCCGAAGATTAAAAGGTAAGCGATTTAATCTATTGCTTTTCTGACTTTCGTGACCAATCTACTTGGCTGCTAGTGTTTGTAATATTTTGTCTACTGAGAGATGTTCTTACATAAACGCTTGTTATGCTTTCGCCGAAAAGCCTTATTGAAATCTGACACGCCAGGTGGATTAACAACAAGCTAAACTGTGTTTGCTATATTGCACTTTTTAGTAATTGAATTTGGCACGCTGCAATTCAGCGGGTGTTGATGAAAATGACCCCGCTAAAGGGATGGGTGCGTCAAGAAGTTAATTTAGAGTTATTTATGCAACTTTATATATATATATAATATATATGCCATTTAGCAGACGCTTTTATCCAAAGCGACTTACAGCCATGTGTGCATACATTCTACGTATGGGTGGTCCCGGGGATCGAACCCACTACCCTGGCGTTACAAGCGCCATGCTCTACCAACTGAGATACAAAAGTTGGGCTATATGTTTAGATGTCTAATACATTCTGAGGCTGCATGATGCAACTAATGAGAAATTGAAAAAAGTTGCATGAAAGACATGAGCTCTGCTTCGTTCCCTGTGCAGGCGGTACACACTTCCATCAGTCGCTCATTAACAATTTGACAAGCACTTGATAATATTCTCACCAGGCCTCGAATTTCCCGGCGGCATCCCCCTTGTCTGGCTGCCAATCGCCGCGCTCTGAAGCACCTCTTAATCACATAGCTCTCTCAGATATCGCAATTCTTATTATCAAATGCCTGTCACGTGATCGGGCCCTTCTCACCAGCATCTCAGCTACTTATTTATTTAACTAGGCAAGTCAGTTAAGAACAAATTCTTATTAACAATGACGGCCTAGGAACAGTGGGTTAACTGCCTTGTTCAGGGGCAGAACGACAGATTTTTACCTTGTCTGCTCAGGGATATTCCCTTCCCCAGTTTGGGGAAGTTGGCCGTCTTTGTTAGGAAGAAATGGTCTTGACACAGTTCGCAACGAGCCAGGTGGCCCAAACTGCTGCATATAGCCTGACTCTGTTGCACAGAACACAAGAGAAGTGACACAATTTCTCTAATTAAAATAAATTCATGTTAACAGGCAATATTAACTAAATATGCAGGTTTAAAAATATATACTTGTGTATTTATTTTAAGAAAGGCGTTGATGTTTATGTTTAGGTAAACATTGGTGCAACGACAGTGCTTTTTTGGCGAATGCGCTTGTTAAATCCCCCGTTTGGCAAGGTGGGCTTTGATTCAATGATAAATTAACAGGCACCGCATCGATTATGAGCAACGCAGGACAAGCTAGTTATACAAGTAATATCATCAACCATGTGTAGTTAACTAGTGATTATGTTAAGATTGTTTTTTTATAAGATATGTTTAATGCTAGCTAGCACCTTACCTTTGCTCCTTGCTGCACTCGCATAACAGGTAGTCAGCCTGCCACAGTCTCCTCGCGGAGTGCAATTGGCCATGATCGGTGTCCAAAAATGCCGATTACCGATTGTTATGAAAACTTGAAATCGGCCCTAATTAATCGGCCATTCCGATTAATCGGTCAACCTCTAGTTGAAGGCGGCTTATGGTAGAGGAATTAACATTCAATTATCAGGCAACAGCTCTGATGCACATTCCTGCATTCAGCATGCCAATTGCACGCTTCCTGAAAACTGAGCAATTGAGAACGAGAGGGATGGGATAATCAAGTCTTACTTAATGAAAACAGTCAAATCTGCCACTCACTTGCACCTCAGGCCGGTGGCCAGCTTGACCACGGTGGTATTGAGAGAGACGATCCAGTCAAGGAGCCACATGGCCCAGGGGACTCTCGGCCAGGCTAACCAAGGAACGGTGCTCTAATCTGGGGCTCGCTCACCACGCCGCTCCCCTCTCCGGCTCTCCTCTTCTCTGTACCACACCAGAACTGAACACACTGCGCTGCCTGCACAGCTAATATTACTGAGCTACTGAGGTAGGGGGGGTTGAGAGAGGACGAGAGAGAAAGGGAGGGGAGGGTGAGGAGGGAGGGAGGGAAGCGAGCAGGACTCAGACAGACCAATGGGAGGGGGGAAAGAGAGGCAAGTTGTGAGAAATGAGAGAAGAGTGAATGAGAGGGGGTGGCAAGGTAAGAGGCAAAGGGAGAGAGGGGGCGAGGTAAGAGGCAAAGGGGAGGGCGAGGTAAGAGGCAAAGGGGGAGAGGGCGAGGTAAGAGGCAAAGGGGGAGGGGCGAGGTAAGAGGCAAAGGGAGAGAGGGCGAGGTAAGAGGCAAAGGGGGAGGGCGAGGTAAGAGGCAAAGGGGGAGGGCGAGGTAAGAGGCAAAGGGGGAGGGCGAGGTAAGAGGCAAAGGGAGAGAGGGCGAGGTAAGAGGCAAAGGGGAGGGCGAGGTAAGAGGCAAAGGGGGAGGGCGAGGTAAGAGGCAAAGGGGGAGGGCGAGGTAAGAGGCAAAGGGGGAGAGGGCGAGGTAAGAGGCGAAGGGAGAGAGGGCGAGGTAAGAGGCAAAGGGAGAGAGGGTGAGGTAAGAGGCGAAGGGAGAGAGGGCGAGGTAAGAGGCGAAGGGAGAGAGGGCGAGGTAAGAGGCGAAGGGAGAGAGGGCGAGGTAAGAGGCGAAGGGAGAGAGGGCGAGGTAAGAGGCAAAGGGGGAGGGCGAGGTAAGAGGCGAAGGGAGAGAGGGCGAGGTAAGAGGCAAAGGGAGAGAGGGCGAGGTAAGAGGCGAAGGGAGAGAGGGCGAGGTAAGAGGCAAAGGGAGAGAGGGCGAGGTAAGAGGCGAAGGGAGAGAGGGCGAGGTAAGAGGCAAAGGGAGAGAGGGCGAGGTAAGAGGCGAAGGGAGAGAGGGCGAGGTAAGAGGCGAAGGGAGAGAGGGCGAGGTAAGAGGCGAAGGGAGAGAGGGCGAGGTAAGAGGCAAAGGGAGAGAGGGTGAGGTAAGATGTGAAGAGATGGGTAGAAGATGGGAACATAGAGACAGTTTAAGTTGTGTTGTGTAGACCATCTTAGGACAACCAGACAAAGCCTGAGGACGGAAGGCAGCGTGCGTTTCCCCCTGAGCCCCTAAAGCAAAGTAGGTGTGTGTGTGTGTGTGCGCGCAGTGTGAGAGACAGTGAGATCTGCAGTATCCCAAAAAGACAGCCAAACAGACTAGGCAGACGCGCAGTCCCTCTTCATACTGAAGCTACCAAGACCCTAGGCACCAGTTACAAAGATTGGTGTGTGTGTACCATAGTGTTCTCACTTCGGCAGCCTTACGTAACAGAGTCCTCTGAAGACCGGGGCTCAGCCGTTTGGAGAGCAGCAGCCAACCTAGACACTTTTTTATTTAACCCTCATTTTACCAAGTAAGTTGACTGAGAGCACATTCTCATGTACATCAACGACCTGGGGTATAGTTACAGGGGATGAAGGAGCCAATGGGAAGCACACACACACACTTTTAGAGAGCAAACCCCATCCCCAATCAACTTCACACGCATCCTGAAACTAATCCAAGCCTCTCTGGGACCACAAAACTCCAAGGGGCGACGCTCCATGACCTCTAATGATGCCCGAAGACAACACACCATCTATCTCTGTCGGTCGGTCAGTCCTCTACATACAACACAACCCTACAGCTCCACAGACCTTCAGGCCCTATGAGCACTGCTATCTCCCTCAGAACCCAAAACACCAGAGCAGTTGAGTATGTGTGAGCTGTAGATTCAAGCAGTCTCCCTGAATCTCAGAGGCTAGAGGTGTACATAGAGTAGCCAGCCAGGCCCCACTGGTTCGTCATGTGTTTATGCCCTATAAGCTCTATTTTTGTGGCCTCTGGTACATTCTAATGCCTCGACTCCATCTGAAAAGTACAACACTGAGTTCACCTCCCAGATTAGAACATTTTTGTGGTATTGTGTAGAAAGACATGACTTTTGAATTTAAAAATGACTGAAAATGTATGAATTCAGTGCGTTGGTTATTTTGGATATTGTCTACGTCTAGATGATCATGGTGGTGTTTCCCAAAAAGAATTATGCCATTCAGATCATTTAGTTTCAGTGGAATTAACATGCACCAAAGATCTTCAACCCATCAACCATAGGCTATTTTCTAACTAAGATAACATTAAAACACTTAACTTGTCTTCTCTTGAGATGAACCCCTAGAGAGTGTCTATTTCCGTAGCCCCTCAGAAATCTAATTAGCATAATAATAGTAAATCCACATCTGCCAGTTTAAGCTACATCCGCCAATGTTCCCCTTGCACATCTGAGGTGAAAGGTGACAGAGCTAAAGCGAAGTTGGTCAGACCGTGAGAGATCACGAACAAAATGTCTGTAGCGTCCAAACGGTTTGGCCTAGAAACTATTATGACCCATCAGCGTCACGGGACTAGTCTGAAGTCAGTACATCCGATCCGCTATTAGTACCGTACAAACAGTTTGGGCTACACACACTAATGTGGAGAGTCTCACACAGACGTGTAGATGTCGGTTGTTTTGTTCTAGGACACCCACAAGCCTCACAAGACTAGTCTGGAGGTAGCTGGGTACCAGTTAAACACATTCAGTGCTTAGAATAGGAGGTTAAATACATTTGAGGAAATGGTTTTCTGATCTTTCTTATACATCTCAGATATCGGACAGACAAACTTCATTTAGATTTTTTTTTGGGGGGGGGCAGTCCGTTTATCCATGTATGATGCCGTTTTTCAATGCGTTTATGGGCTAGAAGCATTAAGGTCAAAATCAATGTTTCATCAAATAATTGTTTTATACCTTAAGGGGGATCATAAAACTCCAGATCAAATAGTCATACCAAGGACCATTTATCTTAAAACAATTCCATATGTTATCTTAGTAGAAACCCCCTCCCCTGGCTTAGACTCAAGGGTCTTATAGTCTTATTTACACTTTTACTGCAAGATATGAAATGCCACAATCTTTGTTCTTCAAATTATGCATTTTATTAAAACAGAAAAATGAAGTAAATAGCCCACATTCTAAAAATAAATTGATGGTTTTGTTTTTCCAGGTTTCCATTTGACCAATTTTTCCTCACTCTCTAAATACGAAGTGGAAAATGTAGCTGGCTAAAAAAAAATGTGTAAGCAGCTGATTAGCCGACACTAATGAAAACACTGGTGTATGTATGGTGGAGGGGGGGGCACAATGGGGACAGGCTGAAGACAGATGTGTCTCTAATGAAAAGGCTCTTTGCCGTTTACCCTGTAGTGATTGCAGCCAGAAGTTCCCTCCAGACACAGGAGGTATTCAGTGATAAGAATGATATCGTCATAGGAACACCACTGTCATCAGGAACAATGTCAACGGTCGTTTAAATATATTCATTAATGATCAGTAACAGCAGCACTCAGGACTGGTGACGTATCTACTACCACCCGAGGTATATATCACATACATACACACACAACTGGTCAAAATTTTTATAACAACTACTCATTCAGGGGTGGCAGCGTAGCCTAGTGGTTAGAGCGTTGGACTAGTAACCGGAAGGTTGCGAGTTCAAACCCCCGAGCTGACAAGGTACAAATCTGTCGTTCTGCCCCTGAACAGGCAGTTAACCCACTGTTCCTAGGCCGTCATTGAAAATAAGAATGTGTTCTTAACCGACTTGCCTGGTTAAATAAAGGTAAAATAAAAAAATAAAAAATAAAAATTTAACGGTTTCTTTATTTTTACTATTTTCTACATTGTAGAATAAAAGTGAAGAAGTCAAAAATATGAAATAACACATATGGAATCATGTAGTAACCAAAGAAAGTGAAATCTAAATATATTTTATATTTGAGATTCTTAACCAGGCAGCTACCGATCTGGGAACAGTATGTATGTGTTCAGCGCGATGCCTGCTTTCAAATGGCGCGTTCATTGTGAGAATCTCGCGAGCCCTCGTCGTTTGGCGGGCGAAAATGTTCGGGTCACTCTCAAATACATGCACTCTATTGCGCGCGGCCGATTTGGGGCACATTCTTTTCCAAGAAACACCAATTGAAGGCGGTTTGTCTGTTCGCGCTGATCATTGTTTTACATGTTAAAAACATCATAAAGCTCGATTCTGCACATAGTTTGACCAGTTTAGTCGACATATAATATGTACATTTGAAGTTTTGATGCGCAAGAGTGCGGGACCAGAAGTCATTTTGGGTGCATTTCAGCTGAAGCTGTTAGCATATGCTAATACAGAGACACACAACATGAAACCAAACGATGTATTGGGTAAGTATGACTCCTTCTACGTCTTCTGATCGAAGAACATCAAAGGTAAGGGAATATTTGTGAGGTTATTTTGGGTTTCTGTGGACTCCAAACGTAGAGGAGACATACTGCTAATATCTGAGCGCCGACTCATAGTATAGCCCAGTGAACGATGTCTGTAACGTTAAAAATAAATGTAATACAGCGGTTGCATTAAGAAGAAGTGTATCTTTGTAAATATATGTAGAACATGTATATTTAGTCATGTTTATTGCTTGTTATCTGACGTTATCTGTCGGAGCTATCATCATTTCTCCGGACATTTGAGTAGCAAGGAGCCAAGGTAAGTTGCTATCAAGCATTAAACTTATCTTAGAAAAAAACAATCAATCTTAACATAATCACTAGTTAACTGCGGTGCCTGTTAATTTATCATCACATCACAGCCTACCTCACCAAACAGGTGATGATATAACAAGCGTATTCGCAAAAAAAAAAAATCACCATCGTTGCATCAATGTGTACCCAACCATAAACATCCATGCCTTTCGTACAATCAATACACAAGTATATTTTTTAACCTGCATATTAAGTTAAAAGAAATTCATGTTAGCAGGCAATATTAACTAGGGAAATGGTCACTTCTCTTGCGTTCTGTGCAAGCAGAGTCAGGGTACATGCAGCAGTTTGGGGCGCCTGGCTCGTTGCGAACTGTGTGAAGACCATTTCTTCCTAACAAAAAATGTAATTAATTTGCCAGAATTGTACATAATTATGACAGAACATTGAAGATTGTGCAATGTAACAGCAATATTTAGACTGATGGATGCCACCCGTTAGATAAAATACGGAACGTTTCCGTATTTCACTGAAAGAATAAACGTCTTGTTTTCGAAATGATAGTTTCCGGATTTGACCATATTAAATGACCTAAGGCTCGTATTTCTTTGTGTTTATTATATTATAATTAAGTCTATGATTTGATAGAGCAGTCTGACTGAGCGGTGGTATGCAGAAGCAGGCTTGTAGCATTCATTCAAACAGCACTCTCCTACATTTGCCAGCAGCTCTAAGCAATGCTTGAAGCAGCGCTGTTGGACTTCAAGCCCATCAACTCCCGAGATTAGGCTGGCAATACTATATTGCCTATAAGAACATCCAAAAGTCAAATATATATGAAATACAAATGGTACAGAGATAAAGTCCTATAATAAGTACAACCTAAAACTTCTTAACTGGGATTATTGAAGACTCATGTTAAAAGGAATCACCAGCTTTCATATTTTCTCATGTTCTAAGCAAGGAACTTAACCTCTCTTGGGTAGGGGGCAGCATTCGGAATTTTGGATGAAAAGCATGCCCAAATGAAACGGCCTGCTACTCAGGCCCAGAAGATATGATATGCATATAACTGGTAGATTTGGATAGAAAACACTCTAGAGTTTCCATAACTGTTAAAATAGCAAAACAAACAAAACGGAGGTTTTTCGATATAAAGAGAATTCATCGAACAAAAGGAACATTTATTGAGTAAATGAATGTCTTCTGATTGCCACCATATGAAGATCATCAAAGGGATTCATTTTCTCTATTTCTGAGTTTCGCCAAAAGAGCATTTTATAAATATGACACTGTGGTTGGTTTAACAAGAAGTTCATCTTTAAACCTATGTAAAATATGTTTTGTTTTCTGAATTTTTATAATGAGTATTTCTGTAATTTAATTTGGCGCTCTGCAATCTCACTGGCTGTTGGCCAGATCCCTAGAGAGGTTAAACGTTATCTTTTTTTACATGACACATATTGCACTTGTACTTCTCCAACACTGTGTTTTTGCATTATTTAAACACGTTTCATTATTTATTTGAGACTAAATTGATTTATATTTATGTATTAAGTTAAAATAAAAGTGTTCATTCAGTATTGTTGTAATCATTATTACAAAACATATAAAAATATGCCGATTAATAGGTATCGGCTTTTTTTGGTCCTCCAATAATCGGTATCGTTGTTGAAAAATCTTGATCGGTCAAACTCTAGTAGCAACTCAAAAATATGGTACAAATATTGGGCAAAGTCAACAGCACAAAGATCAAGAAGGTATAGACAATAATACATCATACAAAGCAGCTACAACTGTCAGTAAAACTGTTCAAGACTGTTGGAAAAGCATTCCTAGTTCATGTGTCGGGGGGCTAGGGTCAGTTTGTTATATCTGGAGTACTTCTCCTGTCCTATTCGGTGTCCTGTGTGAATCTAAGTGTGCGTTCTCTAATTCTCTCCTTCTCTCTTTCTCTCCCTCTCTCGGAGGACCTGAGCCCTAGGACCGTGCCCCAGGACTACCTGACATGATGACTCCTTGCTGTCCCCAGTCTACCTGGCCGTGCTGCTGCTCCAGTTTCAACTGTTCTGCCTTATTATTATTCGACCATGCTGGTCATTTATGAACATTTGAACATCTTGGCCATGTTCTGTTATAATCTCCACCCGGCACAGCCAGAAGAGGACTGGCCACCCCACATAGCCTGGTTCCTCTCTAGGTTTCTTCCTAGGTTTTGGCCTTTCTAGGGAGTTTTTCCTAGCCACCATGTTTCTACACCTGCATTGCTTGCTGTTTGGGGTTTTAGGCTGGGTTTCTGTACAGCACTTTGAGATATCAGCTGATGTACGAAGGGCTATATAAATAAATTTGATTTGATTCCTCGTGAAGCTGATTGAGAGAATGGCAAGAGCATGCAAAGCTGTCATCAAGGCAAAGGGTGGCTACTTTGAAGAATCTCAAATATAAAATATATTTAGATTTGTTTTAACACTTTTGGTTACTACATGATTCCATATGTGTTATTTCATAGTTTCGATGTCTTCACTATTCTACAATGTAGAAAATAGTCCAAATAAAGAAAAGCCCTTGAATGAGTAGGTGAGTCCAAACTTTTGACTGGTACTGTATATTTATGAGAGAAAAAAAGACATTTGAGTTTCAGAAAAACAACAACTTAATTTAGTTGATGCATTTCCAAACCTGTTGGTGCACAATCCTAACAGGGTGGAAATTTGGAGCCTAAGTTTGCCAGAGCTCTGCAAGATGGAGCTAACAAAATGGTGAACACTAACCAGATTTTAACCTCTATAAAGCATACTTTTACATTTGAATTATGTCTATGGAAGGCGTTCCACTAGATGTTGGAATATTGCTGCGGGGGACTTGCTTCCATTCAGCCACAAGAGCATTAGTGAGATTGGGCACTGATGTTAAGACATGGAACTGGTGAACATTAGATAAAGCAATAATTTATGTACACTATATTTCTGTATAGCACTTTGACATCTGCTGATGTAAAATGGGAATTAAAAATATGTTGGGCGATCAGTCTTGGCTCGCAGTCGACGTTCCAATTCATCCCAAAGGTGTTCAACGGGGTTGAGGTCAGGGCTCTGTGCAAGCCAGTCAATTTCTTCCACACTGATAGACAAACAATTTCTACACGGCCCTTGCTTTGTGCATGAGGGAATTGTCGTGCTGACAGAGGAAAGGGCCTTCCCTACTAAACTGTTGCCACAAAGTTGGAAGCACAGAATCATCTAGAATATGCTGTCAGACGAAGAGTGATTCATCATTCAAAAGAACAGGTTTCCACTGCTCCAGAGTCCAATGGCGGCAAGCTTTACACCACCAACAGCTTTCCACCACTCCAGCTGACGCTTGGCATTGCGCATGGTGATCTTAGGCTTGTGTGCGGCTGCTCGGCAATGGAAACCCATTTCATGAAGCTCCCAAAAAAACTGTTATTGTGCTGACGTTCCATACCATCTCTGGAAGCAACTTGGTAGTGAGTGTTGCAATAGAGGGCAGACCATTTTTACAAACTTCAGCACTTGGCGGAGCCATTCTGTGTGCTTGTGGCATACCACTTTGCGGCTGAGCCGTTATTGCTCCTAGACGTGTCCAGTTCACAATAACAGCAATTACAGTTGACCTGGGCAGCTCTAGCTGCTCAGACATTTGGCGAACGTACTTGTTGGAAAGCTGGCATCCTATGACGTTGAAAATCTCTGAGCTCTTCAGTAAGGCCATTCTACTACCAATGTTTGTCTGTGAAGATTGCATGGCTGTATGTTTGATTATATAGAACTTTCAACAACGGTTGAGGCTGAAATAGCCAAATCTACTAATTTGAAGGAGAGTCTACATACTTTTACATATAAAAAAGTATATATAGTCATAAATCAAACATATTTATAATTCCCATTTTACATCAGCAGATGTCAAAATGCTATACAGAAATATAGTGTACATAAATTATTGCTTTATCTAATGTTCACCAGTTCCATGTCTGGACTGTCATGGCAGTGCATGACTGCCCGCGTGCTGCCCAGCTGACCCTACACTTTCAAATCAGTTATGCACAGCCTTTACAAAAAAAAATATTAATGTTTTGAAATTGCAGTAGACTGTGGTATTTTGAACGCAGTAATTGGAGAATAACTGCAGGTATACTGCACTCTTGACTGCAATGTTTTTTTTCATAAGGGAGAGAAGCACTCGACAGTTCATATGGCAAAACAACAAAAGTTACCAGCTAGGTACTCACTTTTTGCCGGGTTTCTTAGTCTTTGTCCTTTTCTTCCTCGCCTGCAGTGCAAGAACTGTCACGGGGATAGATGACAAAATACCATTTAATTCAGGAGAATCCTCACTTTCATGAAAATATTAGTTAGCTAGCAGGCGGTATATCGAGCTAGTTAGTTACATATAATATTGATCGCAGGCTATAGCCAAAACACCAGTTAGACTTTTTGCATAGCGAAAACCAGGGATACAAAGTGGTTGCATAAATTACAAGTATGGAGGTAACTAAAAAAGTATCACATATACTGATAACTATCGTTAGCGATAACGACAGTTGCTAAAAAAAAATTGACAGACTTAGCTAGCTACAAAATATAACTAGTTATAGTTAACAGGTGGGTTTTGTTTATTCAAATTACACAAACGAGTTTAATAATCTGTTTATAAACGTCAGAAATCAGGATGAAGCCAACTGAGATGGTCGACGTTGATTTGGACTCATGCTGAAAACACCAGTCTGACGCCCAAACCGATATTTATTTCCAGAATGTAGTTATACAATCTGAGTAAGGGTTTGGTTAAAGCAGTGGTTAGTTTTAGTGTTTTTTTTTGCTAGTCTGTTTAAGCGCCAGCGGTGTCCTTAACCCCCCCGCTCAAGCGCTGTGCAAATTAGCAATGCTAGCTAGCTTTTACAGCTCATTTTAGTTAGCATGTGGTGGCTAGCCAGCTACAACGCGTGGTTCGCTATTGTTCAGTTTAGCAAAAAATGACAACACCTTTAATAACAGTCATATGTCCAAAATCAACAGTCTCAGTATGCTGGCGTATTACTGTGCGAATTCCCTGATACTATTCATTTAGCATCCCTATTCTTTGGGCAGGTTACCTTTCCTTTCCATGCTGTAAGCGAGGCGGCTGGAGTTCAGCGGTAGGTTTTTAGTGTAGCAGTCTGCGCAGGCGCACTTTCACAAGGAAAAGTTCTACTAACTTTCACTATTGACCACGCCCACGTCTTGTCCTTGGCCCTTGGTAGACAAAAACAAAAAACAAAAAACAAAAATAATAATTTATGTCAAATATATCCTATTAGAAAATACATGTGTTTAGGGATCCTATTGCTTTATGATCATATCGAATCTTATTACCTGAATAAACCGTAGTATTGGTTCACTTGCCCCAAAAATCGATCATCGTTAATCAACCAGATGTGGCCTACTGTAGGCCAAGTCTAGGTCTACTTTATTTGTAACAGAAGTTTGTCATGCATTTGATCTATTCTGTACATTTTCCACACGCCTTCGTGGCATGCAGGTTGGATGATGCACTGTCAAGTGCAAACCTGTCCAACACCAGTCTTGTAGCTGCACCTAGTGGTACCAGTATGCACACACACAGATCAGTACAAGTTTCCCCTATTCATCTGAGGTAAAAGTGTTACTTTCCTACTATATATGTCAGGGGAGGGGGAACATGTCGTTGTCGCTAACAATGACTAGGAACTGCCATTTGGGGAATCGTAAGTGACTTGCTTCAGCTAGTTTCATCTTTATACCAGGGGTGAAAGTAAGTTAGTACGGTCAGGTACGGCATCCCGTCAAAAAAAATCCTGGGGATACGCGGTACCGGTAAAACGTGAGCCTATCACAATCAATGCAACATTACTAATAAACTATAGGCTATTATACCATTATTTATGTCAGCCGCATGAAACATTTATCAATTGTCTGGAAACCGGGTGGTATATGCTACAAATTGTGTTGCGGTTTCAGGAGATGAGTGGTGGAGATGCTCCAGCAAAAGGCAAGATCAGTGGCCGAGAACGAGGCGCGCGTGGACAGTGGATGCATCAATTCCGGCTACAAGTGGAGACAATCGCATAATGTCATTACAATGTGTCTTTCCATTAATCAAATTGCGGATGCACAAGTGCTCTGTTGGGATCAGGATGCTGAAATTATTTTGTGAGTGGCCATGTGCGGGTAGCCTGCAGGAGCGCCTTTGTTATTAAGTGATTGTTTGACAATCAGATGAACACATCATGAATGGTTGTGTTTATGCCACATTAAAAAGGCCCCTAAAGTAAGCTTCTTTTAAAAAAAGCTGTTGATTGTTTTACATTGTATAGCCTATAGTCAGAAGGGCCCACAAATTTGGCAGTGCCTGCTGCAAATACACTGAAATAAAATATAAATGCAACATGTAGTGTTGGTCCCATGTTTCATGAGCTGAAATAAAACATCACAGACATTTTTCCACATGCACAAAAATATTATTTCTCTCACATTTCGTATAGAAATTGGCTTATATCCTTGTTAGTGAGCATTTCCTCCTTTACCAAAGGAATCCATCTACCTGCTGATTAAACAGCATGATCATTACACAGGTGCACCTTGTGCTGGGGACAATAAATTGTCACTCTAAAATGTGCAGTTTTGTCACGCAACACAATGCCACAGATGTCTCAAGTTTTGAGGGAGGGTGCAATTGGCAAGCTGACTTCAGGAATGTCCACCAGAGCTGTTGACAGATAATTTATTGTTAATTTCTCTACCGTAAGCCACCTCCAACATAATTCTTGAGAATTTGGCAGTACGTCCAGCCGGCCTTTCACCCGCAGACCACGTGAATGTCGTCGTGTGGGCGAGCGGTTTGCTGATGTCATCGTTGTGAACAGCTGGCTCCATGGTGGCGGTGGGCTTATGACGAGATCCTGCAGCCCATTGTGAGGCCCATTTTCTTTAAGTTATGTGTGAACAACATGCATATATGTGTTCCCACATTCTGGGACTCATACACAAACAGGACCAAGCCTGGCCTGCTGAGGAGTGACAGATTCCATCCTAGCTGGAGGGGTGCTCTCATCTTACCTATGAACATAGACAGGGCTCTAACTCCTCTAAGCTCCACAATGAGATAGGATGCATGCCAGTCTGCAAGCTGTCGAGCCTGCCAGCTTAGTGGTGTCTGCCACTAACATAGTCAGTGTAGTCAGCTCAGCGTTCCCCATTGAGATCATGTCTGTGCCTCGATCTAGGTTGGGCAAAACTAAGCATGGCAGTATTAGCTTTAGCAATCTCACTGGAATAAAGACCTCCTCCATTCCTGTCATTATTGAAAGAGATTGTGATATCTCACATCTCAAAAACTAGGGCTACTTAAGTTAGATCCCTCACTTCCAATGAACTAATTACTGATCATAATCTTGTTGTGATTGGCCTGACTGAAACATGGCTTAAGCCTGATGAATTTACTGTGTTAAATGAGGCCTCTCCTCCTAGTTATACCAGTGACCATATCTTCAGCGCATCCCACAACGGCGGAAGTGTTTGTATCATTTACAATAGCAAATTAAAATTTACAAAAAAATGACTGCATTTGCATCTTTTGAGCTTCTAGTCATGAAATCTCTGCAGCCTACTCAATCACTTTTTATAGCTACTATTTACAGGCCTCCTGGGATGTATACAGCGTTCCTCACTGAGTTCTCTGAATTCCTATCGGACCATGTAGTCATGGCAGATAATATTCACATTTTCATGTGACTTTAATATTCACATGGAAAAGTCCACAGACCCACCCCAAAAGGCTTTCGGAGCCATCGTCAGTAGGTTTTGTCTCCAGACCTACTCACTGCCACAGTCATACTCTGGACCTAGTTTTGTCCTGTGGAATAAATATTATGGATCGTAATGTTTTTCCTTATATTCCTGGACTATCGGACCACCATCTTATTACATTTGCAATCACTTCAAATAATCTGTTTAGACCCCAACCGAGGATCATCAAAAGCCGTGCTATAAATTCTCGGACAACCTAAAGATTCCTATATGCCCTTAGAGACTCCCTCCACCTATCCAAGGATGTCAGAGTACAAACATTGGTTAACCACCTAACTGAGGAACTAAATGTAGCCTTGCGTAATACCCTAGATGCAGTCGCACCCCTAAAAACAACAACCATTAGTCATATGAATCTAGCTCCCTGGTATTCAGACAATAACTGAGCCCTGAAGGAGGCTTCCAGAAAATTGGGATGGAAATGGTGCTCCACCAAACTGGAAGTTTTCCGAATAGCTTGGAAAGACAGTACCGTGCAATATAGAAGAGCCCTTACTGCTGCTCGATCATCCTATTCTTCCAACTTAATTGAGGAGAATAAGAACAATCCTAAATGTATTTTTGATACTGTCATAAAGCTAACTAAAAAGCAGCATTCCTAAGAGAGGATGGCTTTCACTTCAGCAGTGATAAATTCATGAACCTCTTTGATGAAAAGATCATTAGAAAGCAAATTACGGACTCCTCTTTGAATCTGCGTATTTCTCTAAAGCTCAGTTGTCCTGAGTCTGCACAACTTAAACAGGACCTAGCATCAAGGGAGACACTCACGTTTTTAATCCTATATCTCTTGACACATTCATGAAAATAGTCATGGCCTCTAAACCTTCAAGCTGCATACTGGACCCTATTCCAATTAAACTACTGAAAGAGGTTCTTCCTGTGCTTGGCCCTCCTATGTTGAACATAATAAACGTCTCTCTATCCACCGGATGTGTAACAAACTCACTAAAAATGGCAAACCTTGGCCCAGAAAACTTAAAAACTATCGAACTAAATTGAATCTCCCATTCCTGTCAAAAAAATGTTAACAAGCTGTTGCGCAGCAACTCATTAACTTCCTGAAGACAAAACAATTTAGACCCCATCATAGTATTGAGACAGCACTTGTGAAAGAGGTAAATTACCTTTTAATGGCGCCAGACCGAGGCTCTGCATCTGTCCTCGTGACCTAGACCTTAGTGCTGCTTTTGAAACCATCGATCACCACATTCTTTTGGAGAGATTGGAAACCGTAATTGGTCTACACGGACAAGTTCACTATATATTTGACCTCTTGGTGATGTAATTCGGAAACATAATGTCAACTTTCACTGCTATGCGGACGATACACAGCTTCATAACATTGCAAAAATCAGAGACTTTTCGTCCAAAAATGATGCAGAAAAGCTCATCCATGCTTTTGTCACTTCAAGATTAGTCTACTGCAATGCTCTACTTTAACGGAATAAGGCACTAAATAAACTTCAGTTAGTGCTAATGTAACGGATGTGAAACGGCTAGCTTAGTTAGCGGTGGTGCGTGCTAAATAGCGTTTCAATCGGTAACGTCACTTGCTCTGAGACCTTGAAGTAGTAGTTCCCCTTGCTCTGCAAGGGCTGCGGCTTTTGTGGAGCGATGGGTAACGATGCTTCGTGGGTGACTGTTGTCGATGTGTGCAGAGGGTCCCTGGTTCGCGCTCTGGTATGGGCGAGGGGACGGATGTAAAGTCATTCTGTTACACTAAACACGGCTGCTAGAATCACGGCTGCTAGAATCCAAAAAATGTGATCATATTACTCCAGTGCTAACCTCTCTACATTGGCTTCCTGTTAAGGCAAGGGATGATTTCAAGGTTTTACTGCTAACCTACAAAGCATTATATGGGCTTGCTCCTACCTATCTCTCCGTTTTGGTCCTGCCGTACATACCTACAAGTATGCTACGGTCACAAGACACAGGCCTCTTTATTGTCCCTAGAATTTCAAAGCAAACAGCTGGAGGCAGTGTTTTCTCCCACAGCGCTCCATTTTTAGGGAAGGTTCTGCCTACCCATGTGAGAGATGTAGACTCAGTCTCAACCTTTAAGTCTTTATTGAAGACTCGTCTCTTCAGTAGGTCCTATGATTGACTGTATTCTGGCCCAGGGGTGTGAAGGTGAACGGAAAGGCACTGGAGCAACGAACCGCCCTTGCTGTCTCTGCCTGGCCGGTTCCCTCTCTCCACTGGGATTCTCTGCCTCTCACCCTATTACGGGAGTTGAGTCACTGGCTTGAGTGGGTTGAGTCACTGATGTGATCTTCCTGTCTGGGTTGGCGCCCCCTCGGTTTCGTGCCACCTCGGTGCCGGGGGGGGGGGGATCTTTGTGGCTATACAGGGTAGTAAGTTGATGGTTTGAAGATATCCTTCTAGTGGTGTGGGGGCTGTGCTTTGACAAAGTTGGTGGGGTTATATCCTGCCTGGTTGGTCCTGTCCGGGAATATTGTCGGACAGGGCGACAGTGTCTCCCGAACCCTCCTGTCTCAGCCTCCAGTATCTACACTGCAGTAGTACTTCTCCTGTCTTATCCGGTGTCATGTGTGAATTTAAGTATGCTCCCTCTAATTCTCTCTCTGTCCCTGGGACCACGCCTCAGGACTACCTGGCCTCATGCCTCCTTGCTGTCCCCAGTCCACCTGGTGGTGCTGCTGCTCCAGTTTCAACTGTTCTTCCTGCCGCTATGGAACCCTGACCTGTTCACCGGACGTGCTACCTTGTCCCAGACCTGCTGTTTTCGACTCTCTCTCCTGCACCTGCTGTCTCTAACTCTGAAAGCTTGGCTATGAAAAGCCAACTGACATTTACTCCTGACGTGCTGACCTGTTGCACACTCTATTACCACTGTGATTATTATTATTTGACCCTGCTTGTCATCTATGAACATTTGAACATCTTGGCCATGTTCTGTTATAATCTCTACCCGGCACATCTAGAAGAGGACTGGCCACTCCTCAGAGCCTGGTTCCTCTCTAGGTTTCTTCCTAGGTTCCTGCCTTTCTAGGGTTTTTTTCCTAGCCACCGTGCTTCTGCATCTGCATTGCTTGCTGTTTGGGGTTTTAGGCTGGGTTTCTGTACAGCATTTTGTGACATCGGCTGATGTAAAAAGATGTTGCTTTGATGTGAAATCTATAGATTAAGGCCTAATACATTTATTTCAATTGACTGATTTTCTTATATGAACTGTAACTCAGTAAAATCTTTGAAATTGGTGCATGTTGCATTTTCTTGTTGTTCAGTATAGATGATTGTTGAGTTGTGACTGTCAGTGAAAAGCAGAGACCTAACCAGGCATTCCACAATATTTAAAAATACTACAGCGGGAAAACTGTTTGGAAAGCAAATGGCTATTGCTGTAAAGAGGTGACAATGAAAAGACTCCAATCTGTCTTTTAGTTATCAAAATTCTCAACTTAATTCATCAAACAGTGGCCTATCTTATTGGCACCAGTGGAGAACATTGGCCATATCCCCGGTGAGTGTGCACATTCACTGTCTTTGTCATTGTGTTCAGAGGACCCCCACTTTTGTTAGTGTCTTATTGGTCAAGGTCAAATACTTATCATCACATCTCCTTCAGCCCACCAGTGGCCTTTAATCCCAGGACTTCAGTTTCAGTTAGTCTATGACCCCAGCACGCTGTGTGGTCAGAAACGTGCTTTCCCCGTCCTGATGAGCTCTTCCACAGTTTTCCCCCCTGCTGAACTTTTCCTCCTGTGGACTGAATCCCTGTATGTCTGATATTTAATTGTGTATGCATCTAAACAAGCACATAGTTAAGTTATCACTGGATGTGATTCTCAGTTATCTGAACCATGAGTGGTCAGATGTGTGTTTGATGTGTGTGTGAGTGTGGAAATGTTCCATTAAACTCCCCTTAACGTGGACATCCGTCTCATCCTTGTTCTGACCGGACATTCTATACTGGTTACTACCGGCCTTAATCCAGCACTAAGGTTTCTTATTATATTCATGGTCATTTGATTCCCTACAACCCTACCCCTTCTTTTCACCCATCATGAGGTTGCTACAACCTAGCCTATGAATTAAAATCTACAACGTAGGTGCACACAGGTTGAGAGAAAAATTTGAGGCAACAAACACTGACAAAATGACAGACAGTGACACATTCAATACCGCCTTGCACACTGTTGCCTGCATCTAGCTGATCTAGGGTGTAATCAGTAGTTCAACAACAAACGAGAGTTTCTATTGGACAAATTCAGTTATGTTTTTCCCTGTTTCCTTCCATTTGCTTCCGTTTAAGAAATGTTTTGCAACAGAATTGCTGGAATGAATACACCCCTGATTATGCGTAAACACAGTTCACTTTCATAGCAGCCACATAGTATTCCTTCTCACATCTATATGCTCTCCCGCCTCACCGTTTCACTTCTTTTTTGGACTTCAATGCACAACACATCAGCTTTATGTGACCAGGCAAGCCATATCATAACCACTACACACAGCCTACCCCGTTGTCACCATATTAGGTAAAGTAACTTCATATGCAGCATAGCTAATAGAACTAACACGTAAGTAAACCCACTACAATCATGCAGTAACTTTAGAGTGTACAGTCAGTAAGCAGTTTAGCAGTTACACCAGCGGGCCCCAGTGGCAATAAATTAATAAAACCAAAAGCTTACCTTGACTTGGAAGAGTTCCAGTGTTGTGTTGGATAGTCATAGCCAGCTAGCTAACATAGCACCCCTCCGGTAGAGCAGGGTGTTTGAGTAGGCTAAACTAGCTAGTTGTGTTTGCTAGCTAAATACGTGGAACTGAAAAATAACTCTCTCTCTTGCTTCTCCTTCATTATGGAAGACATTTTTTCAAAACTGTTCAACTATAGTCTTTCTCTCTCTGTGAGTCAACTACTTACAACATTTTATGCACTGCAGTGCTAGCTAGCTGAAGCTTATGCTTCATTCTCTGATCCTTTGTGGGTGTACAACATGTCAGTTCATGCTGTAAGAGCTCTGATATGTTGCAGGACGTCTTTCAAAAGTTGTCATAATTACTGTGTAAGTCTATGGAAGGGGGAGAGAAGCATCAGCCTCCTATATTCCACCATAATTTGCTATATTCCACCATAATTTGCTATATTCCACCATAATTTGCTATATTCCACCATAATTTGCAACTAAATTCATAAAAAATCCTACAATGTGATTTTCTGGATTTGTTTTCCTCATTTTGTCTGTCATAGTTGAAGTGTACCTATAATGAGAACTTGCACAATTGGTGGCTAACTAAATACTTTTTTGCCCCACTGTATTTATGGACATATTATAAAGTAGGACAAGGCTTATTCATTAACATGTATTTGATTCTATTGTTAGGTTCTAAATATACTTTTATTAAAGCTTTAACCAAGTTCATTCACCCACTGGGTCATACAGCTGCATAAGACAAAGACATGGTTCCATCAGTGGTAGTATATATACCTTCCTCCTTCGCTCGAACATGACATCTTTATTGCTAAGCAGGAAGTTTATTGATGTGGGCAATGAACTGGGGCGGCAGCGTAGCCTAGTGGTTAGAGTGTTGGACTAGTAACTGGAAGGTTGCAAGTTCAAATCCCTGAGCTGACAAGGTACAAATCTGTCATTCTGCCCCTGAACAGGCAATTAACCCACTGTTCCTAGGCTGTCATTGAAAATAAGAATTTGTTCTTAACAGACTTGCCTAGTTAAATAAAGGTACAAAGAAAACTCTTCCTTCTCCCTTAATGTGACCTGACCTCCATTCCTCACTAAACCACATCTCTCCACCTTTATCTTATCAGTGACTGCAACCATGTAATTGCCTTTCCTTTACTCAGTACATTCCAAGCTTAATTGCCTCCACCATATACATTCCTCCTACAGATAACTATTAACTTCTGTTGTAGAAAGCAGACTATGCCACCCCTCATTTCCATAGGATACCAGATAATTAACAATATTTCAAGTTTAGGAGTCAGAACCCATCATATTTGTATATTTTTTATTATACTTTTGTGTAATAGGCCATCATTGTAAATAAGAATTTGGCCATAATTGACTATCGCAGTTAAATAAAGGTTGAATAAATAAAATACTAGATCATATGGGTTGAAAAGTTTTTTTTTCTTGTCAGACATAAATAAACAATTCCAGGTGAAAGGCCTTCTAAGGGGGGGGGGGCACTACTACATTAATTAAACATTGCCCTCTTACTAAATTGATGACTAAAAGTTCTTCGGTGTACACATCACTGACAAACTGAAATGGTCCACCCACACAGACAGTGTGGAGAAGAAGGCTCAACAGCGCCTCTTAAACCTCAGGATGCTGAAGAAATTTTGCTTGGCACCTAAAGCGCTCACAAACTTTTACAGATGCACAATTGAGAGCATCCTATCGGGCTGTATCACCGCTTGGTATGGCAACTGCACCGCCCGCAACCACAGGGCTCTCCAGAAGGTGGTGCGGTCTACCTGCCCTCCAGGACAACTACAGCACCCAATGTCACAGGAAGGCCAAAAAAATCAAGGGCAACAACCACACAAACTGCTACCTGTTCACCCCGTTATTATCCAGAAGGCGAGGTCAGTACAGGTACATCAAAGCTGGGACAGAGAGACTGAAAAACAGCTTCTATCTCAAGGCCATCAAACTGCCTATATAAATAGACTTGAAATCACCGGCCACTTTAATAAAAGGAACACTAGTCACTTTAATAATGTTTACATATATCGCATTACTCATCTCGTATATATATACTGCATTCTATACTATCTACTGTGTCTTAGTCTATGCCGCTCTGACATTGCTCCTCCATATATTTATATATTCTTAATTACATTCCTTTACTTAGATTTGTGTGTATTGGGTATATGTTGTGAAATTCTTAGATATTACTTGTTAGATATTACTGCACTGTTAGAGCTAGAAACACAAGCATTTCGATAACACTCACAATAACATCTGCTAAACCCGTGTATGTGACCAATAAAATTGGATTTGATTTAAAAGCCAGAGGTCCCTCCACTCTGACCTTCTCCTCCAATGGGTTTTGAGAAGGAGGCGAGGATAGAGGATGCGAGGATATGCAAGACAGAGAGTGAATACAAAGGCTGTGTTTGAGAGGATCAAAACCGTAAGAGGCTGCAGTTGCACACTATAGCGTTTTTTGTCCGAAGGCAAAGAAGGCCGACATCCCTAGGGGTTGTACGGAGATTGTGACAGCCGGTTAAATGGGGTCCCTTGAAAAGGCAATAACAAGATGTATGTCAGGAGAAGTGCAGTATTATCATAAGGAAAAGTATACTTGGAATGGAGGGGAAAAGAGAGGCAGAGGAGGTCTAAGAGAGTGAGAGAGAGGGAGGAAGAAGGTGAGCTTGAGTCGGTTAAAAATGGCAGAAAAAAGGGAGATGGTTTGTTAAAGAAGAACGGTAGAAAGTGTAAACAGAGTGAGCTGAAGACAAGAGGAGACATGGATATGGTGAAGTGTCGGAGGTGGTAGGTATGGTGAAGTGTCGGAGGTGGTAGGTATGGTGAAGTATCGGAGGTGGTAGGTATGGTGAAGTGTCGGAGGTGGTAGGTATGGTGAAGTGTCGGAGGTGGTAGGTATGGTGAAGTGTCGGAGGTGGTAGGTATGGTGAAGTGTCGGAGGTGGTAGGTATGGTGAAGTGTCGGAGGTGGTAGGTATGGTGAAGTGTCGGAGGTGGTAGGTATGGTGAAGTGTCGGAGGTGGTAGGTATGGTGAAGTGTCGGAGGTGGTAGGTATGGTGAAGTGTCGGAGGTGGTAGGTATGGTGAAGTATCGGAGGTGGTCGGTATGGTGAAGTGTCGGAGGTGGTAGGTATGGTGAAGTGTCGGAGGTGGTAGGTATGGTGAAGTGTCGGAGGTGGTAGGTATGGTGAAGTGTCGGAGGTGGTAGGTATGGTGAAGTGTCGGAGGTGGTAGGTATGGTGAAGTGTCGGAGGTGGTAGGTATGGTGAAGTGTCGGAGGTGGTAGGTATGGTGAAGTGTCGGAGGTGGTAGGTATGGTGAAGTGTCAGAGGTGTAAGGTATGGTGAAGTGTCGGAGGTGGTCGGTATGGTGAAGTGTCAGAGGTGGTAGGTATGGTGAAGTGTCGGAGGTGGTAGGTATGGTGAAGTATCGGAGGTGGTCGGTATGGTGAAGTGTTGGAGGTGGTAGGTATGGTGAATTGTCGGAGGTGGTCGGTATGGTGAAGTGTCGGAGGTGGTAGGTATGGTGAAGTATCGGAGGTGGTCGGTATGGTGAAGTATCGGAGGTGGTAGGTATGGTGAAGTATCGGAGGTGGTCGGTATGGTGAAGTATCGGAGGTGGTCGGTATGGTGAAGTTCTCGGAGCCTGAGGCTTGTAGCGAGGGTCAGGATAAAGATGAGTCTGTGACAGTAGGAGTGAAGTTTTGGGAAAAAGTGGACCCTTGCCTTTTGGCGGATTCATTTGTGGTTTCATGGTGGGTGAAAACAGAGTTGGGTGCTGTGGAATCGGTGAGGGTAACCAGAAAAGGTCTTGTGATAATTGTTTGTTTCTGCTGGTCAGAGGGAGAAGGTGCTCCGCGTTAAACGAATGGGGGCAAGAAATGTGAATTGTTTTCCTCTGTGTCAGCAGTGTGTAGGAGGGAGGTTCCTAGGTGTTCCTCTGTGTCAGCAGTGTGTAGGAGGGAGGTTCCTAGATGTTCCTATGTGGCAGCAGTGTGTAGGAGGGAGGTTCATATGTGGCAGCAGTGTGTAGGAGGGAGGTTCCTAGATGTTCCTATGTGGCAGCAGTGTGTAGGAGGGAGGTTCCTAGGTGTTCCTCTGTGTCAGCAGTGTGTAGGAGGGAGGTTCCTAGATGTTCCTATGTGGCAGCAGTGTGTAGGAGGGAGGTTCCTATGTGGCAGCAGTGTGTAGGAGGGAGGTTCCTAGATGTTCCTATGTGGCAGCAGTGTGTAGGAGGGAGGTTCCTAGATGTTCCTATGTGGCAGCAGTGTGTAGGAGGGAGGTTCCTATGTGGCAGCAGTGTGTAGGAGGGAGGTTCCTATGTGGCAGCAGTGTGTAGGAGGGAGGTTCCTATGTGGCAGCAGTGTGTAGGAGGGAGGTTCCTATGTGGCAGCAGTGTGTAGGAGGGAGGTTCCTATGTGTTCCTATGTGGCAGCAGTGTGTAGGAGGGAGGGTCCTAGATGTTCCTATGTGGCAGCAGTGTGTAGGAGAGAGGTTCCTATGTGGCAGCAGTGTGTAGGAGGGAGGTTCCTATGTGGCAGCAGTGTGTAGGAGGGAGGTTCCTATGTGGCAGCAGTGTGTAGGAGGGAGGTTCCTAGATGTTCCTATGTGGCAGCAGTGTGTAGGAGGGAGGTTCCTAGGTGTTCCTATGTGGCAGCAGTGTGTAGGAGGGAGGTTCCTATGTGGCAGCAGTGTGTAGGAGGGAGGTTCCTAGATGTTCCTATGTGGCAGCAGTGTGTAGGAGGGAGATTCCTAGGTGTTCCTATGTGGCAGCAGTGTGTAGGAGGGAGGTTCCTAGGTGTTCCTATGTGGCAGCAGTGTGTAGGAGGGAGGTTCCTATGTGGCAGCAATGTGTAGGAGGGAGGTTCCTAGGTGTTCCTATGTGGCAGCAGTGTGTAGGAGGGAGGTTCCTATGTGGCAGCAATGTGTAGGAGGGAGGTTCCTAGGTGTTCCTATGTGGCAGCAGTGTGTAGGAGGGAGGTTCCTATGTGGCAGCAGTGTGTAGGAGGGAGGTTCCTAGGTGTTCCTATGTGGCAGCAGTGTGTAGGAGGGAGGTTCCTAGGTGTTCCTATGTGGCAGCAGTGTGTAGGAGGGAGGTTCCTAGATGTTCCTATGTGGCAGCAGTGTGTAGAAGGGCATGAGACAAAGGAATGTGTAGCATTGGGGAAAGTGCGAGAGTGGCAGGTTGACGTTTCCAGAGTTAGATTAATACAGAAGTTGTCATATGTTGAGGCAGTGAAGAAAGTAGAGGAAGATGGGTCAAGGGGGAGGGATCCTGAGGGGAGTGGTGTCAGTAGTAGATCTGAACCAGTACAGAGGGAGGGATCCTGAGGGGAGTGGTGTGAGTAGTAGATCTGTACCAGTACAGAGGGAGGGATCCTGAGGGGAGTGGTGTGAGTAGTAGATCTGTACCAGTACAGAGGGAGGGATCCTGAGGGGAGTGGTGTGAGTAGTAGATCTGTACCAGTACAGAGGGAGGGATCCTGAGGGGAGTGGTGTGAGTAGTAGATCTGTACCAGTACAGAGGGAGGGATCCTGAGGGGAGTGGTGTGAGTAGTAGATCTGTACCAGTACAGAGGGAGGGATCCTGAGAGGAGTGGTGTGAGTAGTAGATCTGTACCAGTACAGAGGGAGGGATCCTGAGAGGAGTGGTGTGAGTAGTAGATCTGTATCAGTACAGAGGGAGGAGTGGTGTGAGTAGTAGATCTGTATCAGTACAGAGGGAGGAGTGGTGTGAGTAGTAGATCTGTATCAGTACAGAGGGAGGGGTGGTGTGAGTAGTAGATCTGTATCAGTACAGAGGGAGGAGTGGTGTGAGTAGTAGATCTGTATCAGTACAGAGGGAGGGGTGGTGTGAGTAGTAGATCTGTATCAGTACAGAGGGAGGAGTGGTGTGAGTAGTAGATCTGTATCAGTACAGAGGGAGGAGTGGTGTGAGTAGTAGATCTGTATCAGTACAGAGGGAGGAGTGGTGTGAGTAGTAGATCTGTATCAGTACAGAGGGAGGAGTGGTGTGAGTAGTAGATCTGTATCAGTACAGAGGGAGGAGTGGTGTGAGTAGTAGATCTGTATCAGTACAGAGGGAGGAGTGGTGTGAGTAGTAGATCTGTATCAGTACAGAGGGAGGAGTGGTGTGAGTAGTAGATCTGTATCAGTACAGAGGGAGGAGTGGTGTGAGTAGTAGATCTGTATCAGTACAGAGGGAGGAGTGGTGTGAGTAGTAGATCTGTATCAGTACAGAGGGAGGAGTGGTGTGAGTAGTAGATCTGTATCAGTACAGAGGGAGGAGTGGTGTGAGTAGTAGATCTGTATCAGTACAGAGGGAGGAGTGTGTGAGTAGTAGATCTGTATCAGTACAGAGGGAGGAGTGGTGTGAGTAGTAGATCTGTATCAGTACAGAGGGAGGAGTGGTGTGAGTAGTAGATCTGTATCAGTACAGAGGGAGGAGTGGTGTGAGTAGTAGATCTGTATCAGTACAGAGGGAGGAGTGGTGTGAGTAGTAGATCTGTATCAGTACAGAGGGAGGAGTGGTGTGAGTAGTAGATCTGTATCAGTACAGAGGGAGGAGTGGTGTGAGTAGTAGATCTGTATCAGTACAGAGGGAGGAGTGGTGTGAGTAGTAGATCTGTATCAGTACAGAGGGATGAACCAACAAGTGATATATGTTTAAATTAAGATCGGATTTTTAGCATTTATACCAATGGTTATCAACTGTACTGCAGGGATGGAACATAAGTCGCAGAACATTGAGGTTGTGGTGGCAGCTGCAGAGAGGTATTTTGGTGTGCGAGACTTGACATCAGAAGAGTTACACACGGAACCAAAACCGGGCTGCGCGCATGCACCATCGTGCACCATCGTGTGCCATCGTGCACCATCGTGTGCCATCGTGTGCCACCGTGCATAAATGTATTTTTCAACCCACACCAAACGCGATCATGACACGCAGGTTAAAATGTCAAAACAAACTCTGAACCAATGACATTCATTTGGGGACAGGTCGAAAAGCATTAAACATGTATGGCAATTTAGCTAGTTAGCTTGCACATGCTAGCTAATTTGTTCTATTTAGCTAGCGTGCTGTTGCTAGCTAATTTGTCCTGGGATATAAACATTGAGTTGTTATTTTATCTGAAATGCACAAGGTCCTCTACTCTGACAATTAATCCACACATCAACCGAATCGTTTCTAGTCATCTCTCCTCCTTCCTGGTTTTTTCATCTTTGAACTTATATGGTGATTGGCATCTAAACCTTCATAGTATTACCACAACGACCGGCAAAACAGTTCATTTTTCAATCACCCACGTGTTTATAACCCATGAGGAGATGGCACGTGGGTACCTGCTTCTATAAACCAATGAGGAGATGGGAGAGGCAGGACTTGCTGCGCGGTCTGCGTCAGAAATAGGAATGACTTCTACCGTTGGCGCGCGCGCGAGCAGTGTGGGTGCAATAATTGAATAACATGGATTTCTACATTTATTTTGCAACGTTCGCGCCTGCGACGTGTCCGGTCTGGTCAGCATGTAAGTGGTGGTGTTCCATCCTTTCAGGTTGTTGGACTGAGGTAGGACTAAATAGATTTAAATAGTGGAGTAGGGTGGTGTTATTTTGAATTTGTGAGTGCAGTGTTAGATGGTAGAGTATTCGTTTAAAAAATTTAAGCAAAGTATCAGGGCGTTATACTCCAATCTAATAGGGGGCGGTAATGCAACATTTATTGGATGCCAACCGCCTTTAAACCTCATCAAAGAAGATCACAACCGTAATGTATCATGGGTAAATTGTGACTAACTGATCTACAAATAATAATGAGTAGTTATTTCTGATGGAAGGTGATTTGTAGATCAGTTATTCGGCTGCACTGTGGAGCAAGCCCATATCTCCGGTTGATGAGATCGAGGCGTGCCGCATTTACTCGTCTAGTCACGATTGAGGAACCGTCGACATAAATTATCTGTCTTCCGTTTCACGGACGCTGTTGAAGGTGTTTAACTATGTCTCCAAGAGATATAGAACAACAGACATTTGATATTATTAGTTGCTTCTTTGAAGAGGAGCAGAACCCAGTATGTTTTCGGAAGGTGTACCGAGACATTGAGTCTGATGGACCTGGCGATGGTAATAATTTCACAATGAGAACTGTCATTTCTTTCAGGCATATTATGTTGATTAAATCGAAACACAGTCTACTCAACAGGAGGCTAGGGTTTTCTTATTTTGAATCGGAATTTGTTTTTCAATGCTCGGTTTGGTTGAATCCTCTCCAGAACCGAAGTTCGTCAGTAAGACTGGAGAGAGTAAGATTGAGTACCTGCCACTGTTTTCTACCCTAATCATACAGTAAAGTTAGGATTTGGGGATGGTAAACTGATCCCAGATCATGAATGACTTACAGATCACCTGACGTGTTTTGCAGATGACGGGTTTGATCCAGTTGTAATAGCTGATAAACTGAGGGAACTTGGAGATGATTTTGATGTTAAGTTTATCCAGCCTCATATCAGAAAACTCCAACAAGCAGTTGCAGACAAGGTAAGCTTACTGTTTGTTCTATGAGGCCGTGTTAGGAGGATACATTGGCACTGGCGTTGTTGGTCTTGGACCGGCGCTTAGAACAGCGAACCGTGCCAATATATCCTCCAAACACCGGCTTCTCTATCACTTTTATACTACGGTTACCAACATATTCAAATAATGATTGACATATTTTCATTAAAGTTATTTTCATTATTGTATTCATACTATTTCATCTTTACACAAGATTTAGTCCCGAAACAAATCTAGGGTTGCTACCTAAACGGCCTGGTCGTTTGTTCTATTGGTTCGGTTGCCGGAAACACGACCCAGTCATTGTCTCTGTTCTGTATGTATGGACGTGACCCAGTCTCTGTTCTGTATGTATGGACGCGACCCAGTCATTGTCTCTGTTCTGTATGTATGGACGTGACCCAGTCATTGTCTCTGTTCTGTATGTATGGACGTGACCCAGTCTCTGTTCTGTATGTATGGACGTGACCCAGTCATTGTCTCTGTTCTGTATGTATGGACGTGACCCAGTCATTGTCTCTGTTCTGTATGTATGGACGCGACTCAGTCATTGTCTCTGTTCTGTATGTATGGACGTGACCCAGTCATTGTCTCTGTTCTGTATGTATGGACGTGACCCAGTCATTGTCTCTGTTCTGTATGTATGGACGTGACCCAGTCATTGTCTCTGTTCTGTATGTATGGACGTGACCCAGTCATTGTCTCTGTTCTGTATGTGTGGACGTGACCCAGTCATTGTCTCTGTTCTGTATGTGTGGACGTGACCCAGTCATTGTCTCTGTTCTGTATGTGTGGACGTGACCCAGTCATAGTCTCTGTTCTGTATGTATGGACGTGACCCAGTCTCTGTTCTGTATGTATGGACGTGACCCAGTCTCTGTTCTGTATGTATGGACGTGACCCAGTCTCTGTTCTGTATGTATGGACGTGACCCAGTCTCTGTTCTGTATGTATGGACGTGACCCAGTCATTGTCTCTGTTCTGTATGTATGGACGTGACCCAGTCTCTGTTCTGTATGTATGGACGTGACCCAGTCTCTGTTCTGTATGTATGGACGTGACCCAGTCTCTGTTCTGTATGTATGGACGCGACCCAGTCTCTGTTCTGTATGTATGGACGCGACTCAGTCTCTGTTCTGTATGTATGGACGTGACCCAGTCCCTGTTCTGTATGTATGGACGTGACCCAGTCATTGTCTCTGTTCTGTATGTATGGACGCGACCCAGTCTCTGTTCTGTATGTATGGACGCGACTCAGTCTCTGTTCTGTATGTATGGACGTGACCCAGTCATTGTCTCTGTTCTGTATGTATGGACGCGACTCAGTCTCTGTTCTGTATGTATGGACGTGACTCAGTCATTGTCTCTGTTCTGTATGTATGGACGCGACTCAGTCTCTGTTCTGTATGTATGGACGCGACTCAGTCATTGTCTCTGTTCTGTATGTATGGACGTGACCCAGTCATTGTCTCTGTTCTGTATGTATGGACGTGACCCAGTCATTGTCTCTGTTCTGTATGTATGGACGTGACCCAGTCATTGTCTCTGTTCTGTATGTATGGACGTGACCCAGTCATTGTCTCTGTTCTGTATGTATGGACGTGACCCAGTCATTGTCTCTGTTCTGTATGTATGGACGTGACCCAGTCATTGTCTCTGTTCTGTATGTATGGACGTGACCGAGTCTCTGTTCTGTATGTATGGACGTGACCCAGTCTCTGTTCTGTATGTATGGACGTGACCGAGTCTCTGTTCTGTATGTATGGACGTGACCCAGTCATTGTCTCTGTTCTGTATGTATGGACGTGACCCAGTCATTGTCTCTGTTCTGTATGTATGGACGTGACCCAGTCATTGTCTCTGTTCTGTATGTATGGACGTGACCCAGTCATTGTCTCTGTTCTGTATGTATGGACGTGACCCAGTCATTGTCTCTGTTCTGTATGTATGGACGTGACCCAGTCATTGTCTCTGTTCTGTATGTATGGACGTGACCCAGTCATTGTCTCTGGTCTGCATGTATGGACGTGACCCAGTCATTGTCTCTGGTCTGCATGTATGGACGTGACCCAGTCATTGTCTCTGTTCTGTATGTATGGACGCGACTCAGTCTCTGTTCTGTATGTATGGACGCGACTCAGTCTCTGTTCTGTATGTATGGACGTGACCCAGTCTCTGTTCTGTATGTATGGACGTGACCCAGTCTCTGTTCTGTATGTATGGACGTGACCCAGTCTCTGTTCTGTATGTATGGACGTGACCCAGTCTCTGTTCTGTATGTATGGACGCGACCCAGTCATTGTCTCTGTTCTGTATGTATGGACGCGACCCAGTCATTGTCTCTGTTCTCTATGTATGGACGTGACCCAGTCATTGTCTCTGTTCTGTATGTATGGACGTGACCCAGTCATTGTCTCTGTTCTGTATGTATGGACGTGACCCAGTCATTGTCTCTGTTCTGTATGTATGGACGTGACCCAGTCATTGTCTCTGTTCTGTATGTATGGACGCGACTCAGTCTCTGTTCTGTATGTATGGACGCGACCCAGTCATTGTCTCTGTTCTGTATGTATGGACGCGACCCAGTCATTGTCTCTGTTCTGTATGTATGGACGCGACCCAGTCTCTGTTCTGTATGTATGGACGCGACTCAGTCTCTGTTCTGTATGTATGGACGTGACCCAGTCATTGTCTCTGTTCTGTATGTATGGACGTGACCCAGTCTCTGTTCTGTATGTATGGACGTGACCCAGTCTCTGTTCTGTATGTATGGACGCGACCCAGTCATTGTCTCTGTTCTGTATGTATGGACGTGACCCAGTCTCTGTTCTGTATGTATGGACGCGACCCAGTCATTGTCTCTGTTCTGTATGTATGGACGTGACCCAGTCATTGTCTCTGTTCTGTATGTATGGACGTGACCCAGTCATTGTCTCTGTTCTGTATGTATGGACGCGACTCAGTCTCTGTTCTGTATGTATGGACGTGACCCAGTCTCTGTTCTGTATGTATGGACGCGACCCAGTCATTGTCTCTGTTCTGTATGTATGGACGTGACCCAGTCATTGTCTCTGTTCTGTATGTATGGACGTGACCCAGTCATTGTCTCTGTTCTGTATGTATGGACGTGACCCAGTCTCTGTTCTGTATGTATGGACGTGACCCAGTCATTGTCTCTGTTCTGTATGTATGGACGTGACCCAGTCTCTGTTCTGTATGTGTGGACGCGACCCAGTCTCTGTTCTGTATGTATGGACGCGACTCAGTCATTGTCTCTGTTCTGTATGTATGGACGCGACTCAGTCATTGTCTCTGTTCTGTATGTATGGACGTGACCCAGTCATTGTCTCTGTTCTGTATGTATGGACGTGACCCAGTCATTGTCTCTGTTCTGTATGTATGGACGTGACCCAGTCTCTGTTCTGTATGTATGGACGTGACCCAGTCATTGTCTCTGTTCTGTATGTATGGACGTGACCCAGTCATTGTCTCTGTTCTGTATGTATGGACGTGACCCAGTCATTGTCTCTGTTCTGTATGTGTGGACGCGACCCAGTCATTGTCTCTGTTCTGTATGTATGGACGTGACCCAGTCATTGTCTCTGTTCTGTATGTATGGACGTGACCCAGTCTCTGTTCTGTATGTATGGACGTGACCCAGTCTCTGTTCTGTATGTATGGACGTGACCCAGTCTCTGTTCTGTATGTATGGACGCGACCCAGTCATTGTCTCTGTTCTGTATGTATGGACGTGACCCAGTCTCTGTTCTGTATGTATGGACGTGACCCAGTCATTGTCTCTGTTCTGTATGTATGGACGTGACCCAGTCATTGTCTCTGTTCTGTATGTGTGGACGTGACCCAGTCATTGTCTCTGTTCTGTATGTATGGACGTGACCCAGTCATTGTCTCTGTTCTGTATGTATGGACGTGACCCAGTCATTGTCTCTGTTCTGTATGTATGGACGTGACCCAGTCATTGTCTCTGTTCTGTATGTATGGACGTGACCCAGTCATTGTCTCTGTTCTGTATGTATGGACGCGACTCAGTCTCTGTTCTGTATGTATGGACGTGACCCAGTCTCTGTTCTGTATGTATGGACGTGACCCAGTCTCTGTTCTGTATGTATGGACGTGACCCAGTCTCTGTTCTGTATGTATGGACGTGACCCAGTCTCTGTTCTGTATGTATGGACGTGACCCAGTCTCTGTTCTGTATGTATGGACGTGACCCAGTCTCTGTTCTGTATGTATGGACGTGACCCAGTCTCTGTTCTGTATGTATGGACGTGACCCAGTCATTGTCTCTGTTCTGTATGTATGGACGTGACCCAATCTCTGTTCTGTATGTATGGACGTGACCCAGTCTCTGTTCTGTATGTATGGACGTGACCCAGTCTCTGTTCTGTATGTATGGACGCGACTCAGTCATTGTCTCTGTTCTGTATGTATGGACGCGACTCAGTCTCTGTTCTGTATGTATGGACGCGACCCAGTCATTGTCTCTGTTCTGTATGTATGGACGTGACCCAGTCATTGTCTCTGTTCTGTATGTATGGACGTGACCCAGTCTATGTTCTGTATGTATGGACGTGACCCAGTCATTGTCTCTGTTCTGTATGTATGGACGTGACCCAGTCTCTGTTCTGTATGTGTGGACGCGACCCAGTCTCTGTTCTGTATGTATGGACGCGACTCAGTCATTGTCTCTGTTCTGTATGTATGGACGTGACCCAGTCATTGTCTCTGTTCTGTATGTATGGACGTGACCCAGTCATTGTCTCTGTTCTGTATGTATGGACGTGACCCAGTCATTGTCTCTGTTCTGTATGTATGGACGCGACTCAGTCTCTGTTCTGTATGTATGGACGCGACCCAGTCATTGTCTCTGTTCTGTATGTATGGACGCGACCCAGTCTCTGTTCTGTATGTATGGACGCGACTCAGTCTCTGTTCTGTATGTATGGACGTGACCCAGTCATTGTCTCTGTTCTGTATGTATGGACGTGACCCAGTCTCTGTTCTGTATGTATGGACGTGACCCAGTCTCTGTTCTGTATGTATGGACGCGACTCAGTCTCTGTTCTGTATGTATGGACGTGACCCAGTCTCTGTTCTGTATGTATGGACGCGACCCAGTCATTGTCTCTGTTCTGTATGTATGGACGTGACCCAGTCATTGTCTCTGTTCTGTATGTATGGACGTGACCCAGTCATTGTCTCTGTTCTGTATGTATGAACGTGACCCAGTCTCTGTTCTGTATGTATGGACGTGACCCAGTCATTGTCTCTGTTCTGTATGTATGGACGTGACCCAGTCTCTGTTCTGTATGTATGGACGTGACCCAGTCATTGTCTCTGTTCTGTATGTATGGACGTGACCCAGTCATTGTCTCTGTTCTGTATGTATGGACGTGACCCAGTCTTTGTCTCTGTTCTGTATGTATGGACGTGACCCAGTCATTGTCTCTGTTCTGTATGTGTGGACGCGACCCAGTCATTGTCTCTGTTCTGTATGTATGGACGTGACCCAGTCATTGTCTCTGTTCTGTATGTATGGACGTGACCCAGTCTCTGTTCTGTATGTATGGACGTGACCCAGTCTCTGTTCTGTATGTATGGACGTGACCCAGTCTCTGTTCTGTATGTATGGACGCGACTCAGTCATTGTCTCTGTTCTGTATGTATGGACGTGACCCAGTCTCTGTTCTGTATGTATGGACGTGACCCAGTCATTGTCTCTGTTCTGTATGTGTGGACGTGACCCAGTCATTGTCTCTGTTCTGTATGTATGGACGTGACCCAGTCTCTGTTCTGTATGTATGGACGTGACCCTGTCTCTGTTCTGTATGTATGGACGTGACCCAGTCATTGTCTCTGTTCTGTATGTATGGACGTGACCCAGTCATTGTCTCTGTTCTGTATGTATGGACGTGACCCAGTCATTGTCTCTGTTCTGTATGTATGGACGTGACTCAGTCTCTGTTCTGTATGTATGGACGTGACCCAGTCTCTGTTCTGTATGTATGGACGTGACCCAGTCTCTGTTCTGTATGTATGGACGTGACCCAGTCATTGTCTCTGTTCTGTATGTATGGACGTGACCCAGTCTCTGTTCTGTATGTGTGGACGCGACCCAGTCTCTGTTCTGTATGTATGGACACGACTCAGTCATTGTCTCTGTTCTGTATGTATGGACGTGACCCAGTCATTGTCTCTGTTCTGTATGTATGGACGTGACCCAGTCATTGTCTCTGTTCTGTATGTATGGACGTGACCCAGTCATTGTCTCTGTTCTGTATGTATGGATGTGACCCAGTCTCTGTTCTGTATGTATGGACGTGACCCAGTCTCTGTTCTGTATGTATGGACGTGACCCAGTCTCTGTTCTGTATGTATGGACGCGACTCAGTCATTGTCTCTGTTCTGTATGTATGGACGTGACCCAGTCTCTGTTCTGTATGTATGGACGTGACCCAGTCATTGTCTCTGTTCTGTATGTGTGGACGTGACCCAGTCATTGTCTCTGTTCTGTATGTATGGACGTGACCCAGTCTCTGTTCTGTATGTATGGACGTGACCCAGTCTCTGTTCTGTATGTATGGACGTGACCCAGTCATTGTCTCTGTTCTGTATGTATGGACGTGACCCAGTCATTGTCTCTGTTCTGTATGTATGGACGTGACCCAGTCATTGTCTCTGTTCTGTATGTATGGACGTGACCCAGTCATTGTCTCTGTTCTGTATGTATGGACGTGACCCAGTCATTGTCTCTGTTCTGTATGTATGGACGTGACCCTGTCTCTGTTCTGTATGTATGGACGTGACCCAGTCTCTGTTCTGTATGTATGGACGTGACCCAGTCTCTGTTCTGTATGTATGGACGTGACCCAGTCTCTGTTCTGTATGTATGGACGTGACCCAGTCATTGTCTCTGTTCTGTATGTATGGACGTGACCCAATCTCTGTTCTGTATGTATGGACGTGACCCAGTCTCTGTTCTGTATGTATGGACGTGACCCAGTCTCTGTTCTGTATGTATGGACGCGACTCAGTCATTGTCTCTGTTCTGTATGTATGGACGCGACTCAGTCTCTGTTCTGTATGTATGGACGCGACCCAGTCATTGTCTCTGTTCTGTATGTATGGACGTGACCCAGTCATTGTCTCTGTTCTGTATGTATGGACGTGACCCAGTCTCTGTTCTGTATGTATGGACGTGACCCAGTCATTGTCTCTGTTCTGTATGTATGGACGTGACCCAGTCTCTGTTCTGTATGTGTGGACGCGACCCAGTCTCTGTTCTGTATGTATGGACGCGACTCAGTCATTGTCTCTGTTCTGTATGTATGGACGTGACCCAGTCATTGTCTCTGTTCTGTATGTATGGACGTGACCCAGTCATTGTCTCTGTTCTGTATGTATGGACGTGACCCAGTCATTGTCTCTGTTCTGTATGTATGGATGTGACCCAGTCTCTGTTCTGTATGTATGGACGTGACCCAGTCTCTGTTCTGTATGTATGGACGTGACCCAGTCTCTGTTCTGTATGTATGGACGCGACTCAGTCATTGTCTCTGTTCTGTATGTATGGACGTGACCCAGTCTCTGTTCTGTATGTATGGACGTGACCCAGTCATTGTCTCTGTTCTGTATGTGTGGACGTGACCCAGTCATTGTCTCTGTTCTGTATGTATGGACGTGACCCAGTCTCTGTTCTGTATGTATGGACGTGACCCAGTCTCTGTTCTGTATGTATGGACGTGACCCAGTCATTGTCTCTGTTCTGTATGTATGGACGTGACCCAGTCATTGTCTCTGTTCTGTATGTATGGACGTGACCCAGTCATTGTCTCTGTTCTGTATGTATGGACGTGACCCAGTCATTGTCTCTGTTCTGTATGTATGGACGTGACCCAGTCATTGTCTCTGTTCTGTATGTATGGACGCGACTCAGTCTCTGTTCTGTATGTATGGACGCGACTCAGTCTCTGTTCTGTATGTATGGACGTGACCCAGTCTCTGTTCTGTATGTATGGACGTGACCCAGTCTCTGTTCTGTATGTATGGACGTGACCCAGTCTCTGTTCTGTATGTATGGATGTGACCCAGTCTCTGTTCTGTATGTATGGACGCGACCCAGTCATTGTCTCTGTTCTGTATGTATGGACGCGACCCAGTCATTGTCTCTGTTCTGTATGTATGGACGTGACCCAGTCATTGTCTCTGTTCTGTATGTATGGACGTGACCCAGTCATTGTCTCTGTTCTGTATGTATGGACGTGACCCAGTCATTGTCTCTGTTCTGTATGTATGGACGTGACCCAGTCATTGTCTCTGTTCTGTATGTATGGACGTGACCCAGTCATTGTCTCTGTTCTGTATGTATGGACGTGACCCAGTCATTGTCTCTGTTCTGTATGTATGGACGCGACTCAGTCTCTGTTCTGTATGTATGGACGCGACCCAGTCATTGTCTCTGTTCTGTATGTATGGACGCGACCCAGTCTCTGTTCTGTATGTATGGACGCGACTCAGTCTCTGTTCTGTATGTATGGACGTGACCCAGTCATTGTCTCTGTTCTGTATGTATGGACGTGACCCAGTCTCTGTTCTGTATGTATGGACGTGACCCAGTCTCTGTTCTGTATGTATGGACGCGACTCAGTCTCTGTTCTGTATGTATGGACGCGACTCAGTCTCTGTTCTGTATGTATGGACGCGACCCAGTCATTGTCTCTGTTCTGTATGTATGGACGCGACCCAGTCATTGTCTCTGTTCTGTATGTATGGACGTGACCCAGTCATTGTCTCTGTTCTGTATGTATGGACGTGACCCAGTCATTGTCTCTGTTCTGTATGTATGGACGTGACCCAGTCTCTGTTCTGTATGTATGGACGTGACCCAGTCATTGTCTCTGTTCTGTATGTATGGACGTGACCCAGTCTCTGTTCTGTATGTGTGGACGCGACCCAGTCTCTGTTCTGTATGTATGGACGCGACTCAGTCATTGTCTCTGTTCTGTATGTATGGACGTGACCCAGTCATTGTCTCTGTTCTGTATGTATGGACGTGACCCAGTCATTGTCTCTGTTCTGTATGTATGGACGTGACCCAGTCTCTGTTCTGTATGTATGGACGTGACCCAGTCATTGTCTCTGTTCTGTATGTATGAACGTGACCCAGTCTCTGTTCTGTATGTATGGACGTGACCCAGTCATTGTCTCTGTTCTGTATGTATGGACGTGACCCAGTCTCTGTTCTGTATGTATGGACGTGACCCAGTCATTGTCTCTGTTCTGTATGTATGGACGTGACCCAGTCATTGTCTCTGTTCTGTATGTATGGACGTGACCCAGTCATTGTCTCTGTTCTGTATGTATGGACGTGACCCAGTCATTGTCTCTGTTCTGTATGTGTGGACGCGACCCAGTCATTGTCTCTGTTCTGTATGTATGGACGTGACCCAGTCATTGTCTCTGTTCTGTATGTATGGACGTGACCCAGTCTCTGTTCTGTATGTATGGACGTGACCCAGTCTCTGTTCTGTATGTATGGACGTGACCCAGTCTCTGTTCTGTATGTATGGACGCGACTCAGTCATTGTCTCTGTTCTGTATGTATGGACGTGACCCAGTCTCTGTTCTGTATGTATGGACGTGACCCAGTCATTGTCTCTGTTCTGTATGTGTGGACGTGACCCAGTCATTGTCTCTGTTCTGTATGTATGGACGTGACCCAGTCTCTGTTCTGTATGTATGGACGTGACCCAGTCTCTGTTCTGTATGTATGGACGTGACCCAGTCATTGTCTCTGTTCTGTATGTATGGACGTGACCCAGTCATTGTCTCTGTTCTGTATGTATGGACGTGACCCAGTCATTGTCTCTGTTCTGTATGTATGGACGCGACTCAGTCTCTGTTCTGTATGTATGGACGCGACTCAGTCTCTGTTCTGTATGTATGGACGTGACCCAGTCTCTGTTCTGTATGTATGGACGTGACCCAGTCTCTGTTCTGTATGTATGGACGTGACCCAGTCTCTGTTCTGTATGTATGGACGTGACCCAGTCTCTGTTCTGTATGTATGGACGTGACCCAGTCTCTGTTCTGTATGTATGGACGTGACCCAGTCTCTGTTCTGTATGTATGGACGTGACCCAGTCTCTGTTCTGTATGTATGGACGCGACTCAGTCTCTGTTCTGTATGTATGGACGTGACCCAGTCTCTGTTCTGTATGTATGGACGTGACCCAGTCTCTGTTCTGTATGTATGGACGTGACCCAGTCTCTGTTCTGTATGTATGGTCGTGACCCAGTCTCTGTTCTGTATGTATGGACGTGACCCAGTCTCTGTTCTGTATGTATGGACGTGACCCAGTCTCTGTTCTGTATGTATGGACGTGACCCAGTCATTGTCTCTGTTCTGTATGTATGGACGTGACCCAATCTCTGTTCTGTATGTATGGACGTGACCCAGTCTCTGTTCTGTATGTATGGACGTGACCCAGTCTCTGTTCTGTATGTATGGACGCGACTCAGTCATTGTCTCTGTTCTGTATGTATGGACGCGACTCAGTCTCTGTTCTGTATGTATGGACGCGACCCAGTCATTGTCTCTGTTCTGTATGTATGGACGTGACCCAGTCATTGTCTCTGTTCTGTATGTATGGACGTGACCCAGTCTCTGTTCTGTATGTATGGACGTGACCCAGTCATTGTCTCTGTTCTGTATGTATGGACGTGACCCAGTCTCTGTTCTGTATGTGTGGACGCGACCCAGTCTCTGTTCTGTATGTATGGACGCGACTCAGTCATTGTCTCTGTTCTGTATGTATGGACGTGACCCAGTCATTGTCTCTGTTCTGTATGTATGGACGTGACCCAGTCATTGTCTCTGTTCTGTATGTATGGACGTGACCCAGTCATTGTCTCTGTTCTGTATGTATGGACGTGACCCAGTCTCTGTTCTGTATGTATGGACGTGACCCAGTCTCTGTTCTGTATGTATGGACGTGACCCAGTCTCTGTTCTGTATGTATGGACGTGACCCAGTCTCTGTTCTGTATGTATGGACGCGACTCAGTCATTGTCTCTGTTCTGTATGTATGGACGTGACCCAGTCTCTGTTCTGTATGTATGGACGTGACCCAGTCATTGTCTCTGTTCTGTATGTGTGGACGTGACCCAGTCATTGTCTCTGTTCTGTATGTATGGACGTGACCCAGTCTCTGTTCTGTATGTATGGACGTGACCCAGTCTCTGTTCTGTATGTATGGACGTGACCCAGTCATTGTCTCTGTTCTGTATGTATGGACGTGACCCAGTCATTGTCTCTGTTCTGTATGTATGGACGTGACCCAGTCATTGTCTCTGTTCTGTATGTATGGACGTGACCCAGTCTCTGTTCTGTATGTATGGACGTGACCCAGTCTCTGTTCTGTATGTATGGACGTGACCCAGTCTCTGTTCTGTATGTATGGACGTGACCCAGTCTCTGTTCTGTATGTATGGACGTGACCCAGTCTCTGTTCTGTATGTATGGACGTGACCCAGTCTCTGTTCTGTATGTATGGACGTGACCCAGTCTCTGTTCTGTATGTATGGACGTGACCCAGTCATTGTCTCTGTTCTGTATGTATGGACGTGACCCAATCTCTGTTCTGTATGTATGGACGTGACCCAGTCTCTGTTCTGTATGTATGGACGTGACCCAGTCTCTGTTCTGTATGTATGGACGCGACTCAGTCATTGTCTCTGTTCTGTATGTATGGACGCGACTCAGTCTCTGTTCTGTATGTATGGACGCGACCCAGTCATTGTCTCTGTTCTGTATTTATGGACGTGACCCAGTCATTGTCTCTGTTCTGTATGTATGGACGTGACCCAGTCATTGTCTCTGTTCTTTATGTATGGACGTGACCCAGTCTCTGTTCTGTATGTATGGACGTGACCCAGTCTCTGTTCTGTATGTATGGACGTGACCCAGTCATTGTCTCTGTTCTGTATGTATGGACGTGACCCAGTCATTGTCTCTGTTCTGTATGTATGGACGTGAGCCAGTCATTGTCTCTGTTCTGTATGTATGGACGTGAGCCAGTCATTGTCTCTGTTCTGTATGTATGGACGTGACCCAGTCGTTGTCTCTGTTCTGTATGTATGGACGTGACCCAGTCATTGTCTCTGTTCTGTATGTATGGACGTGACCCAGTCATTGTCTCTGTTCTGTATGTATGGACGTGACCCTGTCTCTGTTCTGTATGTATGGACGTGACCCAGTCATTGTCTCTGTTCTGTATGTATGGACGTGACCCAGTCTCTGTTCTGTATGTATGGACGCGACTCAGTCTCTGTTCTGTATGTATGGACGCGACTCAGTCTCTGTTCTGTATGTATGGACGCGACTCAGTCATTGTCTCTGTTCTGTATGTATGGACGCGACTCAGTCTCTGTTCTGTATGTATGGACGTGAGCCAGTCATTGTCTCTGTTCTGTATGTATGGACGTGACCCAGTCATTGTCTCTGTTCTGTATGTATGGACGCGACTCAGTCTCTGTTCTGTATGTATGGACGTGACCCAGTCATTGTCTCTGTTCTGTATGTATGGACGCGACTCAGTCTCTGTTCTGTATGTATGGACACGACTCAGTCTCTGTTCTGTATGTATGGACGTGACCCAGTCATTGTCTCTGTTCTGTATGTATGGACGCGACTCAGTCATTGTCTCTGTTCTGTATGTATGGACGCGACTCAGTCTCTGTTCTGTATGTATGGACGCGACTCAGTCTCTGTTCTGTATGTATGGACGTGACCCAGTCATTGTCTCTGTTCTGTATGTATGGACGCGATTCAGTCTCTGTTCTGTATGTATGGACGCGACTCAGTCTCTGTTCTGTATGTATGGACGTGACCCAGTCATTGTCTCTGTTCTGTATGTATGGACGTGACCCAGTCATTGTCTCTGTTCTGTATGTATGGACGTGACCCAGTCATTGTCTCTGTTCTGTATGTATGGACGTGACCCAGTCATTGTCTCTGTTCTGTATGTATGGACGTGACCCAGTCATTGTCTCTGTTCTGTATGTATGGACGTGACCCAGTCATTGTCTCTGTTCTGTATGTATGGACGTGACCCAGTCATTGTCTCTGTTCTGTATGTATGGACGTGACCCAGTCATTGTCTCTGTTCTGTATGTATGGACGTGACCCAGTCATTGTCTCTGTTCTGTATGTATGGACGTGACCCAGTCTCTGTTCTGTATGTGTGGACGTGACCCAGTCATTGTCTCTGTTCTGTATGTATGGACGTGACCCAGTCATTGTCTCTGTTCTGTATGTATGGACGTGACCCACTCTCTGTTCTGTATGTATGGACGTGACCCAGTCATTGTCTCTGTTCTGTATGTATGGACGTGACCCAGTCTCTGTTCTGTATGTATGGACGTGACCCAGTCATTGTCTCTGTTCTGTATGTATGGACGTGACCCAATCTCTGTTCTGTATGTATGGACGTGACCCAGTCTCTGTTCTGTATGTATGGACGTGACCCAGTCATTGTCTCTGTTCTGTATGTATGGACGTGACCCAGTCTCTGTTCTGTATGTATGGACGTGACCCAGTCTCTGTTCTGTATGTATGGACGTGACCCAGTCTCTGTTCTGTATGTATGGACGTGACCCAGTCTCTGTTCTGTATGTATGGACGTGACCCAGTCTCTGTTCTGTATGTATGGACGTGACCCAGTCATTGTCTCTGTTCTGTATGTATGGACGTGACCCAATCTCTGTTCTGTATGTATGGACGTGACCCAGTCTCTGTTCTGTATGTATGGACGTGACCCAGTCTCTGTTCTGTATGTATGGACGCGACTCAGTCATTGTCTCTGTTCTGTATGTATGGACGCGACTCAGTCTCTGTTCTGTATGTATGGACGCGACCCAGTCATTGTCTCTGTTCTGTATGTATGGACGTGACCCAGTCATTGTCTCTGTTCTGTATGTATGGACGTGACCCAGTCATTGTCTCTGTTCTGTATGTATGGACGCGACTCAGTCTCTGTTCTGTATGTATGGACGCGACTCAGTCTCTGTTCTGTATGTATGGACGTGACCCAGTCATTGTCTCTGTTCTGTATGTATGGACGTGACCCAGTCATTGTCTCTGTTCTGTATGTATGGACTGTCTCTGTTCTGTATGTATGGACGTGACCATTGTCTCTGTTCTGTAGTCATTGTCTCTGTTCTGTATGTATGGACGTGACCCAGTCATTGTCTCTGTTCTGTATGTATGGACGTGACCCAGTCATTGTCTCTGTTCTGTATGTATGGACGTGACCCAGTCATTGTCTCTGTTCTGTATGTATGGACGTGACCCAGTCATTGTCTCTGTTCTGTATGTATGGACGTGACCCAGTCATTGTCTCTGTTCTGTATGTATGGACGTGACCCAGTCATTGTCTCTGTTCTGTATGTATGGACGTGACCCAGTCATTGTCTCTGTTCTGTATGTATGGACGTGAGTCATTGTCTCTGTTCTGTATGTCATTGTCTCTGTTCTGTATGTATGGACGTGACCCAGTCATTGTCTCTGTTCTGTATGTATGGACGTGACCCAGTCATTGTCTCTGTTCTGTATGTATGGACGTGACCCAGTCATTGTCTCTGTTCTGTATGTGTGGACGTGACCCAGTCATTGTCTCTGTTCTGTATGTATGGACGTGACCCAGTCATTGTCTCTGTTCTGTATGTATGGACGTGACCCAGTCATTGTCTCTGTTCTGTATGTATGGACGTGACCCAGTCTCTGTTCTGTATGTATGGACGTGACCCAGTCTCTGTTCTGTATGTATGGACGTGACCCAGTCTCTGTTCTGTATGTATGGACGTGACCCAGTCATTGTCTCTGTTCTGTATGTATGGACGTGACCCAGTCTCTGTTCTGTATGTATGGACGTGACCCAGTCATTGTCTCTGTTCTGTATGTATGGACGTGACCCAATCTCTGTTCTGTATGTATGGACGTGACCCAGTCTCTGTTCTGTATGTATGGACGTGACCCAGTCATTGTCTCTGTTCTGTATGTATGGACGTGACCCAGTCTCTGTTCTGTATGTATGGACGTGACCCAGTCATTGTCTCTGTTCTGTATGTATGGACGTGACCCAGTCTCTGTTCTGTATGTATGGACGCGACCCAGTCTCTGTTCTGTATGTATGGACGTGACCCAGTCTCTGTTCTGTATGTATGGACGCGACCCAGTCGTTCCTTCTAAATGATCCATTGCCATACTGGCTGGCAACGTTCTTATCCCTTGTTAGCCAACTAGGGCTAATTTACATTCACGTCAAACAGTGCAGACAGAATAACAACAGTAGCTGCATTTATTAAAACTCTTCTCTAGGGACATTTATTTCAACTCTTCTCTAGGGACATTTATTTCAACTCTTCTCTAGGGACATTTATTTCAACTCTTCTCTAGGGACATTTATTTCAACTCTTCTCTAGGGACATTTATTTGGATACATCTATAAAAATAAGCTAATGAGACACGCGTCTGCCTGGTATACTAATGAGACACGCGTCTGCCTGGTATACTAATGAGACACGCGTCTGCCTGGTATACTATTGAGACACGCGTCTGCCTGGTATACTAATGAGGCACGCGTCTGCCTGGTATACTAATGAGACACGCGTCTGCCTGGTATACTATTGAGACACGCGTCTGCCTGGTATACTATTGAGACGCGCGTCTGCCTGGTATACTAATGAGACGCGCGTCTGCCTGGTATACTAATGAGACACGCGTCTGCCTGGTATACTAATGAGACGCGTCTGCCTGGTATACTAATGAGACACGCGTCTGCCTGGTATACTAATGAGACACGCGTCTGCCTGGTATACTAATGAGACACGCGTCTGCCTGGTATACTAATGAGACACGCGTCTGCCTGGTATACTAATGAGACACGCGTCTGCCTGGTATACTAATGAGACACGCGTCTGCCTGGTATACTAATGAGACACGCGTCTGCCTGGTATACTAATGAGACACGCGTCTGCCTGGTATACTAATGAGACACGCGTCTGCCTGGTATACTAATGAGACGCGTCTGCCTGGTATACTAATGAGACACGCGTCTGCCTGGTATACTAATGAGACACGCGTCTGCCTGGTATACTAATGAGACGCGTCTGCCTGGTATACTAATGAGACACGCGTCTGCCTGGTATACTAATGAGACACGCGTCTGCCTGGTATAGAACATGTGCTCTCTCGTCCCAACACCTAATGTTACACGTTCATTACTATGGGACAGTTGGAGATGGAATTTGAATATTGAAACAATGTTGCAAATATCGGAGAGACAGACAGCAATGTTTATACAGATCTCCGCACGGAATGTTAGTCTAAAAGAAATGTGAGATAATGTCTAGATGCTTTTTATAGTGGAGATCAAATTACTAACTTCCCTGCCTGTGTTGATGGAACAGAGTAAATAAGCAGTTTAAGGTCATAGATTTAGCAGGTATACACCTGCTGGAGTGCGCTTTTAATTAACCAATCAGGATTCAGAGTTAGATCCACCCGTTGTATAATATGACACACGCACACAATAATGCCTTGTCAAACCCCACAATATTCCTGTTTGTGGCCTACATACAACCTGCACTACACCACCATTGGCTTAAGTTAAATAGTTAGACAGACGTGTGTGTATAGTGTTGGTGCTACAGGTGTCGTGAAATAGTGGTACCTATTGAAGTGTGTGATAATGTGGGGTTAGATACGTTTCATCATCACATCATGGTAGAGCACACAGATGGAACATTCTCAACCAGGAAGTGTTTCAATTTAGAATGATTGTTGACCTGAAGTAGTCTGTTCCTCAGACATAATGCAGGTGTTTACAAGTCCTGCATGTTAACTAAGAAGGGACAACTAGCTTGTTGTTGACTCACTGCTGCCCTACATTTGGACTCTGTACACTCCCAACTGAGTCAGACTACAGCAGTAGTCCAACCTAGTGTAGCAATGTTACTGTTTGTGTTTCACTTTAGAGACCTTTTTCTCTGAACAAAAATATATATAATATATTATATTATTATATTATATTATAATAAAAATATAACGCAACAGATTTTTACTGAGCTACAGTTCATAGAAGGACATCAGTCAATTTAAATAAATAAATGAAACCCTAATCTATAGATTTCACATGACTGGGAATACAGATATGCATCTGTTGGTCACGGATACCTTTAAAAAAAAAAGGAGAAAGTAGGGGCGTAGATCAGAAAACCAGTCAGTATCTGGTGTGACCACCATTTGCATCATGCAGCGTGACACATCTCCTTCGCATAGAGTTGATCAGGCTGTTGATTGTGGAATGTTGTCCCAGTCCTCTTCAATGGCTGTGCGAAGTGGCTGGATATTGGCGTAAATTAGAACACGCTGTCGTACACGTCGATTCAGAGCATCCAAACGTGCTAAATGTGTGACATGTCTGGTGAGTATGCAGGTAAATGAGAACTTGTTCTCAACTTGCCTACCTGGTTAAATAAAGGTGAAATAAAAATAAATAAAATAAAGGCCGTGGAAGAACTGGGACATTTACAGCATCCAGGAATTGTGTACAGATCCTTGCGATATGGGGCCGTGTATTATCATGTTGAAACATGAGATGATGGGGGTGGATGAATGGCACGGCAATGGGCCTCAGGATCTCGTCACGGAATGTCTGTACATTCAAATTGCCATTGATAAAATGAAATTGTGTTTGTTGTTCTTGGCTTATTCCTGTCCATACTGTACACTGCACAACGTTGACATCAGCAAACCGCTCGTCATCACAACGCCATGCACTGTCTGCGTTCTGTCTGGTACAGTTGAAACCAGGATTCATCTCTGAAGAGCACACTGGCCATCGAAGGTGAGCATTTGCCCACTGAAGTTGGTTACGATACCGGACTGCAGTCAGATTAAGACCCTGGTGAGGACGACGAGCACCCAGATGAGCTTCCCTGAGACGCTTTCTGACAGTTTGTGCAGAAATTCTCTGGTTGTGCAAACCCACAGTTTCATCAGTGGCTGTGGCTGGTCTCACCCGCAGGTGAAGAAGCTAGATGTGGATGTCTTGGCCTGGAGTAGTTACACGTGGTCTGTGATTGAGGCCGGTTGTACATACTGCAACACAAATTCTCCAAAACAACGTTGGAGGTGGCTTATGTTAGAGAAATTAACATTCAGTTCTCTGGCAACAGCTCTGGTGGAAATTCCTGCAGTCAGCATGCTAATTGCTCGCTCCCTCAACTGCAGCATTGTGTTGTGACAACTGTACATTTTAGTGTCCTTTTATTGTCCCCAGCACAAGGTGTACCTGTGTAATGATGGTGCTCTCGATGGGCGCAGCGGTCTAAGTCACTGCATCTCAGTGCAAGAGGCGTCACTACAGTCCCTGGTTCAAATCCAGGCTGTATCACATCCAGCCGTGATTGTGCGCCGCCCTATGGGACTCCCAATTGGCCCAGCGTCGTCCAGGTTTGGACGGGGTAGGCAGTCATTATAAATAAGAATTTGTTCATAACTGACTTTCTTAGTTTAAATAAAATGTAAAAAATGATCATGCTGTTTAATCAGCTTCTTGATATGCCACACCTGTCAGGTGGATGGATTATTTTGCTAAAGGAGAAGTGTTCACTAACAGAGATGTGAACACATTTTTGCTCAACATTTGAGAGAATTAAGATTTTTGTGTCTATGGAACATTTCTGGGATCTTTTATTTCAGATAATGAAACATGGGACCAACACATGTTGCATTAATATTTTTGTTCAGTATACATAAGAAACTTCTCCAGTTTGCCTAACATTTGAGACTTCCAAACGTAGTGACGTAGGCTACATTCAATTCTTTGGTAGTAGTTTCGAAATTGTGTAAAGGCAGTGCAGAATCATGCATGTACAGTGTATTGGTGTCTAATATGGTTGTTTCATTTCCTAGAGACGCAGAACTTAGAAATGTGTGGCGTGTGTGGTTAGGTTCATTTGGTAAGGCTGGACAAAGTTGAATTACTGTTTAACAGATGCCCCGCCTCAGTTTTCTCCACACCCCGAGAAGAAAAGAAATCTGTGTTATTTTTGGGCCAATATATGCGGCTCTGTTTATACCAGATCACGTCAGGTCAATTGTGAGCCTCTGATTGGACAGTGAAACACACACGCTCGCACCTGCAGATGTTTCATTTCTCACTCATGAAGACATGGCTGAAGTCAGCGCAAATTTCAAATATTTGTGTGTCCAGGTGCAACGTGGGAAGTCTCTCATTTATAAAGAAACAGTCGGTTAAATGCATGGTTATTGCATCCTTAAATATAGTGAATCAATTTTCTCTGGCCTAAGAGTAAATTAAAGAATGAAATAAATAAACAACCCACAAAGCACTATGCAACATGTTTGACTCAATAAAAGGGACAGTTAGAACAGGATATGAAAATAGTGTAATACTTCCTCAGTTTTTATAGCTCTGGGGCTGAACTATCATATAGGGCAGAATCCCAACTTGAGATGCATGCTTTTACAGAATCATATTGAAAAGGACGACGCCCTGGAGTTTGAGGGTAACCGCCTGTCCCCCCCCCCCCCCCCCCCCCTCTCTCTCTCCCCAGGCGGTGGAGGAGTTTGCGCGTACCGTGGACAGCCTGTGTGCGGCCCAGAGAGCAGAGGTGGCCCCTGAGATGCAGCTGCTGAAGGCCTCCATGGCCCTGGGTCTGTACGTTAAGAAGACCTGTCCTGACCTTAGAGCTACCATCCAGTCTTGTATGACTGCCTTCATTAACACCCGGCTGGCTGGCTGGATCACCCAGCAGGGAGGATGGGTGAGTACCAAAAAAATACCCATGAATTACGTGAACCCTCAGGATATGTTCAGGCATGTATTTTATGACTGGGTGGAGTTATTACAATGCTGCCTGGGCCTTACTGGCATTTACAAAGCATCATTGCAGATGGTACAGGAAACGCTTAGTCACAAGATGACAGTGAGCAGCTATTTGCATGGAGAAAAGTCATCTGTTTTTAACTTGGCTTCTATTTGCATGGAGAAAAGTCATCTGTTTTTAACTTGGCTTCTATTTGCATGGAGAAAAGTCATCTGTTTTTAACTTGGCTTCTATTTGCATGGAGAAAAGTCATCTGTTTTTAACTTGGCTTCTATTTGCATGGAGAAAAGTCATCTGTTTTTAACTTGGCTTCTATTTGCATGGAGAAAAGTCATCTGTTTTTAACTTGGCTTCTATTTGCATGGAGAAAAGTCATCTGTTTTTAACTTGGCTTCTATTTGCATGGAGAAAAGTCATCTGTTTTTAACTTGGCTTCTATTTGCGTACACTAGTTGCTTATACTTTCATAAAGACACGTTTGTGTGTTTACTTTGTCTTGAAGACAAATGGACTACTCTAACATTACAGTAATACCACTGCTATAGTACCACTGCTACCAGTGGTATTGATAGTGGTTCCCAACCCACCCACCCTACGGGGTGTAACAGCAGTAATGGTACTGTTTCTAGTACACATGACAATATTTCCTGTACTCAGTGGTGATGGTGCTAGTACCAGTGACAGTACTATCTCCGATAATACAGCGCATTCAGAAAGTGTTCAGACCCCTTCCCTTTTTCCACATTTTGCTACGTTACAGCCTTGTTCTAAAATAGATTCAATTATTTCCCCCCCCATCAGTCTATACCCAATACCCAATAATGACAAAGCAAAAACTGTTTTTTTACATTTAATTTTTAGCAAATTTATTAAAAATAAAAAACTGATCACATTTACAGAAGTATTCAAACTAGTGATGCACCAATATGATATTTTTGGCCAATACAATATCCAATATTTTCCTTGCCAAACAAATGATAACGATAACCGATATTTACAATTTTAGCCATCTTTTAAGCATTCTAGTACAGTTAAATATCTAGACCACTGCGTACATGTGTGTGTTTTAAGGCACTGCATCTCAGTGCAAGAGGTGTGACTACAGTCCCTGGTTTGAATCCAGGCTGTATCACATCCGGCCGTGATTAGGTGTCCCATAGTGCGGTGCACAATTGGCCCGGCGTCGTCTGTGTTGTCATTGTAAATAAGAATTTGTTGTTAACTGACTTGCCTAGTTAAATAAAGGTTACACACCACACTGACCAAAAAGTTACTTTGTTGGCAATTACGTATGTCCCAATTTACCAGTAAAACATAATCGAAACCTTTTTCTTTCACTTACTTGCTGTGCTGTTTCGTTGTTCATTTGTTCAGTCGTTTTATTCTCAACCAGGACTTCTATTGAACCCTGTTTGGGTCTTTGCGTGTCAAAGAAGATACACGTCAAATAACACATCTGTTTCAGTAGTTCTAGTTAGCTAGCTAACTACATAGCTAGGTGTCATGGAAAATAACCCTCATTTATAAGACAGTTCTTATTTGATTAATGGTCGGACTCATCTATGTGAAGCTAGCCACAATAAGGATTAGCCACAATAGCGGACTTTGCGTTTAGCCTTCAAAATAAAAGTATGTCTTAATTCTACTATTTGTATTCATTTGCATTACTGTCAATTACATACTTTTATTTTGATAGCAAACCACAAATTCCACTATCCACATAACCTGTTGCGGTCGAGCCTCACTAGCCAGATGAAGCTAGCTGGCTGCTTATAACTTGTTCGTGACCCAAATGGCGTTCCATAGTGTGTATGTCATGAAGCTGATAGCAGTGATGCCATTACTGTGTCACTCCGGTAGGGCAACATCTGAGAAATAGCGCACTTGGTAGTGTGGTACCGGTGCTCGACCAGTCGGCGAAAGCCAACATCTCCCACAACAGAGAACGGTTGATTATCAAGGGCAATGAATTCAATTATCTTTTTTAACCTGTTGCGACGAGCAATCCCGTATCCGGGATCGTAATTATAGCCTCAAGCTCATTACCATAACGCAACGTTAACTATTCATGAAAATCGCAAATGAAATGAAATAAATATATTGGCTCTCAAGCTTAGCCTTTTGTTAACAACACTGTCATCTCAGATTTTCAAAATATGCTTTTCAACCATAGCATTTGTGTAAGAGTATTGATAGCTAGCATAGCATTAAGCCTAGCATTCAGCAGGCAACATTTTCACAAAAACAAGAAAAGCATTCAAATAAAATAATTTACCTTTGAAGAACTTTGGATGTTTTCAATGAGGAGACTCAGTTAGATAGCAAATGTTGTTTTTCCAAAAAGATTATTTGTGTAGAAGAAATCGCTCCGTTTTGTTCATCACGTTTGGCTGAGAAAAAAAACAGAAAATTCAGTCATCAAAACGCCTAACTTTTTTCCAAATTAACTCCATAATATCGACAGAAACATGGCAAACGTTGTTTAGAATCAATCCTCAAGGTGTTTTTCACATATCTATTCGATGATAAGTCATTCGTGGCAGTTTGGTTTCTCCTCTGAATCACATGGGAAAATAAATGCAGCTGGAGCTTACGCACCAATTTCGACAGAGGACACCAGGCGGACAACTGGTAAATGTAGTCTCTTATGGTCAATCTTCCAATGATATGCCTACAAATACGTCACAATGCTACGGACACCTTGGGGAAACGACAGAAAGTGTAGGCTCGTTCCTGGCGCATTCACAGCCAAATAAGGAGACATTGGAACACAGCGCCTCAAATCTGGCTCACTTCCTGTTTGAAGTTTCATCATGGTTTCGCCTGTAGCATTAGTTCTGTGGCACTCACAGACTATCTTCGCAGTTTTGGAAACGTCAGAGTTTTCTTTCCAAAGCTGTCAATTATATGCATAGTCGAGCATCTTTTCATGTCAAAATATCTTGTTTAAAATGGGAACGTTTTTTTTATCCATAAATTAAAAAAGCGCCCCCTATATCCAAGAAGTTAATGTTCTCGCTGAAATTTTGTTCATCTTTCAAATGACTGCTCGATCCACAAAGCAGACATTGTGGGCTAGTTTAGGAATGCTGTGTTGTGCAAAATTTTACGTGCTGTTATTACATCATGTACCTACGTTACGCGGCAGGGTAGCCTAGTGGTTAGAGCAGCAACCGAAAGGTTGCAAGTTCAAATCCCCAAGCTGACAAGGTACAAATCTGTCGTTCTGCCCCTGAACAGGCAGTAGACCCACTGTTCCTAGGCCGTCATTTAAAATAAAGGTTAAAAAATATATATATATATATAGGTATGCAAGTCCACTTTGACATCGGTTTAGCACATCGGGGCATTAAACTAGAAATTGATGTTGGCCGATGCCGATGTTGTCATTCCGATATGTTCACCGATATATTGTGCATCCCTAATTCAGACCCTTTATTCAGTACTTTGTTGAAGCACCTTTGGCAGCAATTATAGCCTCGTGCCTTCTTGGGTGTGACACCAGAATGTTGGCACACCTGTATTTGGGGAGTTTCTCCCATTATTCTGGGCAGTGTCGCTGCACAGCCGTTTTCAGGTCTCTACAGAGATGTTCGATCAGGTTCAAGTCTGATATCCACTCAAGGACAGTCTTTTTCCGAAGCCGCTCCTGCGTCGTCTTGGCTCCTGCGTTGTCTAGGGTCGTTGTCCTGTTGGAAGGTGAACCTTCGCCCCAGTCTGAGGTTCTGAGTGCTCTGGAGGAGATTTTCTTCAAGGATCTCGCTGTACTTTGCTCTGTTCATTTTCCCTCAATCCTGACTAGTCTCCCAGTCTCTGCTGCTGAAAAACATCCCCACAGCATGATGCTGCCACCAACATGCTTCAGCATAGGGATGGTACCAGGTTTCCTCCAGACTTGGCATTCAGGCAAAAGAGTTCAATCTTGGTTTCATCAGACGAGATCATCTTGTTTCTCATGGTCTGAATGTCCTTTAGATGCCTTTTGGCAAACTTCAAGCGGACTGTCATATGCCTTTTACTGAGGAGTGGTTTCCGTCTGGCCACTATTATAAAGGCCTGATTGATGGAGTGCTGCAGAGATCGTTGTCTTTCTGGAATGTTCTCCCATCTCCACAGAGGAACTCTAGAGCTCTGTCAGAGTGACCATCTGGTTCTTGGTCACCTCCCTGACCAAGGTCCTTCTCCCCCGATTGCTCAGTTTGGCAGGGGTGGCCAGCTCTAGGAAGCGTCTTGGTGGTTCCAAACTTCTTCCATTTAAGAATGATGTAAGCTACTGTGTTCTTGGGGGTTTTCAATCCTGCAGACATTTTTTGGTACCCTTCCCCAGATCTGTGCCTCGACACAATCCTGTCGCGGAGTTCTACGGACAATTCCTTTGACCTCGTGGCTTGGATTTTTGCTCTGACATGCACTGTCAACTGGGACATTTTTATCTAGACAGGCGTGTGCCTTTCCAAATCATGTCCAATCAATTGAATTTACCATAGTTGGACTCCAATCAAGTTGAGGAAACATCTCTAGGTTGATCAACGGAAACAGGAGGCACATGAGCTCAATGTCAAATGTCATAGCAAATGGTCTGAATACTTAAATTAAGGAATTTAAGTTTTTTAAAACATTTTTAATGCATTTTCAAAAAATAACTGTTCACTTTGTCACTATGGGGTATTGTTTGTAGATTGAGGAAAACACATATTCTAAAATGTATTAAAATAAGGCTGTAATGTAACAGAATTTGAAAGGGAAGGGGTTTGAATATGTCAGAGTGAGACCGGTGTATTAGACTTAGTTACTGATTACCTGCTTCAATTCACTCTATTTTCCTGCCAGTGGAAATACTGTGCATTTCTAAAGGACCTGAGCGATTTACTTCAGACAGGCTGAGACTTCATTGCTTAACTTCTTTAGAAATGTGATGTAAGGTTCACTAAAGCTGGACTTAACTCTGAAAGCAGTTTTAACAAGGCCTTTCCCACAGAACCACTTCAGAGATTTACTCTCACATTTTGACTCTAGGCAGCATTCCTGTTTTGTTTCTTTTCATAGGTACTGTCTGTGGCTGTTTAAATCTGCTGCGGTTAGCTATTATTGTACTGGTGTTAATGAGGTGGCCATTGTGAAGGTCATCGACGACATAAACAGACTTGTCTCAGTGTTTTCACCTTGTCGTCTTTATAACCCAGCTAAAGAAACATAGTTTTATTGCCTGCTATTCAGAAGCTGTGATGACTTTGCTCAATAAACGGATTTATACTGATTGCAAGTTTTTGAGGCTGTGGTGACTCACTAAACCTGTATCATACCTGGCATGAGGTTATACCTGCTTTGGTAGAGAGACTGTCTGCCATGAATTCAGTTCCTTCTCTGTCAGAGAACCCATGAAGTCTGTTTCAGTCCCTTAATGACTCAGGAATAATGCTTTTGTTTTGTTGGTTGTTTTTCAGGATCAAGTTACTATGGTATAAAAACATGGAGAAGATGTCATCCACATAATTTTTGTACAATGAGGAAGAGGTCTTAATGAGGAGGTCTTAACTCCTCTGTATGTGTTAAGTCTTCCCTCTTTCTTTCTTTCTCCCTCTTTCTTCCCTCTTCCTTTTTCTTTCTCCCTCTTTCCTCCCTCTTCCTTTCTTTCTCTCCCTCCTTCCCTTTCTTTCTTTCTTTCTTTCTTTCTCCCTCTTCCTTTCTTTCTTCCCTCTTCCTTTCTTTCTCTCCCTCCTTCCCTTTCTTTCTTTCTTTCTCCCTCTTCCTTTCTTTCTTCCCTCTTCCTTTCTTTCTTCCCTCTTCCTTTCTTTCTCTCCCTCCTTCCCTTTCTTTCTTTCTCCCTCTTTCTTTCTTCCTTTCTTTCTCCCTCTTCCTTTCTTTCTCCCTCTTTCTTTCTTTCTTTCTTCCCTCTTTCTTTCTTTCTCCCTCTTTCTTTCTTTCTTCCTTTCTTTCTCCCTCTTCCTTTCTTTCTTTCTCCCTCTTTCTTTCTTTCTTTCTTCCCTCTTTCTTTCTTTCTCCCTCTTTCTTTCTTTCTCCCTCTTCCTTTCTTTCTCCCTCTTTCTTTCTTTCTTTCTTCCCTCTTCCTTTCTTTCTCTCCCTCCTTCCCTTTCTTTCTTTCTTTCTTTCTTTCTTTCTCCCTCTTCCTTTCTTTCTTCCCTCTTCCTTTCTTTCTTCCCTCTTCCTTTCTTTCTCTCCCTCCTTCCCTTTCTTTCTTTCTCCCTCTTTCTTTCTTTCTTCCTTTCTTTCTCCCTCTTCCTTTCTTTCTCCCTCTTTCTTTCTTTCTTCCTTTCTTTCTCCCTCTTCCTTTCTTTCTCCCTCTTCCTTTCTTTCTCCCTCTTCCTTTCTTTCTCCCTCTTTCTTTCTTTCTTTCTCCCTCTTTCTTTCTTTCTTTCTTCCCTCTTTCTTTCTTTCTTTCTTCCCTCTTTCTTCCTTTCTCCCTCTTCCTTTCTTTCTCCCTCTTTCTTTCTTTCTTTCTTTCTTCCCTCTTTCTTTCTTTCTCCCTCTTCCTTTCTTTCTCCCTCTTTCTTTCTTTCTTTCTTCCCTCTTCCTTTCTTTCTTTCTCCCTCTTCCTTTCTTTCTTTCTCCCTCTTTCTTTCTTTCTTCCCTCTTTCTTTCTTTCTTCCCTCTTTCTTTCTTCCCTCTTTCTTTCTCCCTCTTTCTTTCTTTCTTTCTTTCTCCCTCTTTCTTTCTTTCTTTCTTTCTCCCTCTTTCTTCCCTCTTTCATCCCTCTTTCTTTCTTTCTCCCTCTTTCTCCCTCTTTCTTCCCTCTTTCTTTCTTTCTCCCTCTTTCTTTCTTTCTTCCCTCTTTCTTTCTTTCTTCCCTCTTTCTTTCTTTCTTCCCTCTTTCTTTCTTTCTCTCCCTCCTTCCCTTTCTTTCTTTCTTCCCTCTTTCTTTCTTTCTCCCTCTTTCTTTCTTTCTTTCTTCCCTCTTCCTTTCTTTCTTTCTTTCTCCCTCTTCCTTTCTTTCTTTCTCCCTCTTTCTTTCTTTCTTCCCTCTTTCTTTCTTTCTCCCTCTTTCTTCCCTCTTTCTTCCCTCTTTCTTTCTTTCTCCCTCTTTCTTCCCTCCTTTCTTCCATCTGTCTTATGTTCCTGTCATGGCCATTTGAACTTGCCGGTTGTATTCCCTCTTGACTTCCCCTAAGTTGGTTCTTTGAGGAAGAGACTGCGTCCCACTATCAACAGAAAGTGACGTCGCCACTGACTTTTTGACCGTCCTCTCCTTGTTATAAGCAATGGGCACCTGCATCTGACGTAACGTTGCATATTGGAATCATGACGTATTGCAATCCATGGCATTTTCTACATCACATTGTCAAAACAAGCAATATATTTTTGTAGAAAAACAATCCGATGCAATGTTTTGTACTTTTGAAGCCCTGTCCTAAACAATAGAGGCAGGTTACCAGAACGAGCTTTAATTTTTACGCCGATGGACAGTCTTTCATGTAATGTGAGAATGAACTTTGACCTAATAACATGACTCACAATAAAAGTCCATGTAATCACCGAAGCTGTGCTGTTAAATACTTGAGGATGAACCGTCACTGAGTCATGGCATCGCTTGATGGAACCTGAAACGATTTGTCTTGTTTGACCATGTTTTCTAATATGCTCTTATCCTCAATCACTCCGTGCTTGTTAAACATGCTTATTGTTAGCTCTACTCAACAAATCAATGTGCCACTTTGTTAAATGTGTGTGCTGTGTGTGCTGTTAGCTAATCTCCATTTGAGTAAAAGGAAAAAGTCTTTCATAGGGTATGCGGTACGAAAACTAATTAGTGTTAAAATCCACTGTAAGTTAAGAGTTATTTATAGTTTTGTAGATTTCCTCAGAGCTTGTAGAGGGGAAACTACAGTAGTAAAGTCTGAAACAGTACTATGTCAACTCTGACTCATACCATTTACAGTCACCTTTATTAAAGATGCACAGAACCACCATGTGGAAATGGACCAAAGGGAATTAGAAAGTAGATAAGGTTTTATTGTAATTTTTTTTTTTTTAATTGTACATTTGTCCCTATTTGTGTGTAATTCTGTCTGGTTTTAATAAAACATGGAGCTTTGTTGTGAAGTCTCAGGGCCTTGCCTCTGTTCTGGTGTGATAGTGAACACTATTTATATTGTCATTCTTCTGCATTTGATTCATTCTGTAGGAGGGCTCAGCCTGCTTGTTCTATTCAATGAAAGACATTTCAATCAATGAGTTCTTTAAAAAGAAGTCAAACAACATTCCTTTAGATACAGTTTGAAACGGACTGGAAGGACTGTTCTACTCCTGGTGTCTTAAATGTCCAAAACCTCATATTTATTCTACAGAATGTTTACGACCACAAATAACAGCAGCGTCGCTATTTTCATAAATCAGCTTTGACACTTCAGCAGTCGATGCCACTTAGGGCTAAGAGCAAGAAGATTGAGGGTTCTCTGACCACCTCAATCGCACTCAATCTCGTTGCCTGTTTCACTAGACCTACACTACGATCAGAGCCGGCTGCAGACAATCATCAGCTAGGAGGACATCACATTTTCAACATTTTGATGCCATAATTATATAAAATATATGCAAAACAAATAATAATTGTACCACCAACAGGTTTCTGTGCCAATGCAGCACACAACCAATAAACAAAGCATACTGACTTTGGGCGCTTCAATATCATGGTTTGCGTTTTCAACACCACAATAAATAAGACTGTCAATCTCCACAAACAGAAAATACATCCCTCCATACCCAATATCATATGCTTGGCTTGACAATCTTTTGTCATTGAACTTTTTGGTGTTTGGAACATTAATTATTGATTTAATTTTTGAGTAAAGAAATATATACTGTATATATAAAGTACCAGTCAAACATTTGGACATACCTACTCATTCAAGGGGTTTTCTTTATATTTACTATTTTCTACATTGTAGAATAATAGTGAAGATATAAAAACTGTGAAATAACACATTGAGAATAATGTAGTAACCAAACCAAAATATATTTGAGATTCTTCAAAGTAGAGCCACCCTTTGCCTTAATGACAGCTTTGCACACTTGGCATTCTCTCAACCAGCTTCACTTGGAATGTGTTTCCAACAGTCTTGAAGGAGTTCCTACATATGTTGAGCACTTGTTGGCTGCTTTTCCTTCACTCTGCGGTCCAACTCATCCCAAACCATCTCAATTGGGTTGAGGTCAGGTGATTGTGGAGACCAGGTCATCTGATGCAGCACTCCATCACTCTCCTTGGTCAAATAGCTCTTACACAACCTGGAGGTGTGCTGGGTCATTGTCCTATTGAAAAACAAATGATAGTCCCACTAAGCGCAAACCAGATGGGATGGCGTATCACTGCAGAATGCTCTTTAAACGTGCTAGTTAAGTGTGCATTGAATTCTAAATAAATCACAGACAGTGTCACCAGCAAAGCACCATCACACCTCCTCTATGCTTCACGTTGGGAACCACACATGCAGAGATCATCTCTTCACCTACTCTGCGTCTCACAAAGGCATGGCGGATAGAACCAAAAATCTCAAATTTGGACTGATCAGACCAAAGGACAGATTTCCACCAGTCTAATGTGTCCCCAGCCAGCCCAACCACTCACTGGACCCATACGATCACTTGGCTACGCATGCCTCCCTATAATATCAATATGCCTTGCCCATTACTGTCCAGGTTAGTGATTACTGTCTTATTTCACTGTAGAGCCTCTAGCCCTGCTCAATATGCCTGAACCAACCATGATGTTCCACCTCCTACATATGTGATGACATCACCTGGTTTAAACTTCTCTGGAGACTATATCTCTCTCATCATTACTCAATGCCTAGGTTTACCTCCAATGTACTCACATCCTACCTTACCTTTGTCTGTACACTATGTCTTGAATCTATGCTATTGTGTCCAGAAACCTGCTCCTTTTACTCTCTGTTCTGAATGTGCTAGACGGCCAGTTCTTATAGCCTTTAGCTTTACCCTTATCCTACTTCTCTGTTAATCCAGGCCCTGCAGTGCCTAGCTCCACTCCTACCCCCCAGGTGCTCTCATTTGTTGACTTCTGTAACTGCAAAAGTCTTGGTTTCATGCATGTTAACACTAGAAGCCTAATCCCTAAGTTTGTTTTATTCACTGCTTTAGCACACTCTGCCAACCCAGATGTCTTAGCCGTGTCTGAATCCTGGCTTAGGAAAACCCCCCAAAAAACCCTGAAATCTCCATCGCTAACTATAACATAGCCAAGATAGAACTGCTAAAGGGGGCGGTGTTGCAATCTACTGCAAAGATAGAACTCTGCAGGCTATCTTACTATCCAGGTCTGTACCCAGACAATTCGAGCATCTACTTCTAAAAATGCCCCTCTCCAGAAACAAGTCTCTCACCGTTGCCACTTGCTACAGACCACACTCTGCCCCCAACTGTGCCCTCGATACCATATGTGACTTGATTGCCCCCCCATCTATCTTCGGAGCTTGTGCTGCTAGGTGACCTAAACTGGGATATGCTTAACACCCCGGCCATCCTACAATCTAAGCTTGATGCCCTCAATCTCACACAAATTATCAATGAACCTACCAGGTACATCCCCAAATCTGTAAACACGGGCACCCTCATAGATATCATCCTAACTAACTCGCCCTCCAAATACACCTCTGCTTTTTTCAATCAAGATCTCAGCGATCACTGCCGCATTGCCTGCGTCTGTAATGGGTCCGCGGTCAAATGTCCACCCCTCATCACTGTCAAACGCTCCCTAAAACACTTCAGCGAGCAGGCCTTTCTAATCGACCTGGCCGGGGTATCCTGGAATGACTTTGACCTCATCCCGTCAGTAGATGATGCCTTGTTATTCTTTAAAAGTAACTTCCTCACCATCTTAAATAAGCATGCTCCGTTCACAAAATGTAGAACTAGGAATAGATATAGTCCTTGGTTCACTCCAGACCTGTCTGCCCTTGACCAGCACAAAAACATCCTGTGGCGTTCTGCATTAGCATCGAATAGCCCCCTTGATATGCAACTTTTCAGGGAAGTTACGAACAAATATACACAGGCAGTTAGGAAAGATAAGTCTAGCTTTTTCAAACAGAAATTTGCATCCTGTAGTACAAACTCAAAAAGGTTCTGGGACACTGTAAATTCCATGGAGAATAAGAGCACCTCCTCCCAGCTACCCACTGCTCTGAGGCTAGGAAACACTGTTACCACTGATAAATCCACTATAATTGAGAATTTCAATAAGCATTTCTATACGGCTGGCCATGCTTTTCACCTTGCTACCGGTCAACTGCCCGGCACCCTCCACAGCAACCCGTCCAAGCCCCCACCATTTCTCCACCCAAATCCAGATAGCTGATGTTCTGAAAGAGCTGCAAAATCTGGACCCCTACAAATCAGCCGGGCTAGACGATCTGGACCCTCTCTTTCTAAAAAGATCTGCCGAAAATGTTGCAACCCCTATTACTAGCCTGTTCAACCTATCTTTCGTATCGTCTGAGATTCCCAAAGATTGGAAAGCTGCCGCAGTCATCCCCCTCTTCAAAGGGGGAGACACCCTGGACCCAAACTGTTACAGACCTATATCCATCCTGCCCTGCCTATCTAAGGTCTTCGAAAGCCAAGTTAACAAACAGATTACAGATCATTTCGAATCCCACCGTACCTTCTCCACTATGCAATCTGGTTTCAGAGCTGGTCATGGGTGAGCCTCAGCCACGCTCAACGTCCTAAACGATATCATAACTGCCATTGATAAGAGAAATTACTGTGCAGACATATTCATCGACCTGGCCAAGCCTTTCGACTCTGTCAATCACCACATTCTTATTGGCAGACTCGACAGCCTCGGTTTTTCAAATGATTGCATCGCCTGGTTTACCAACTACGTCTCTGATAGAGTTCAGTGTGTTGTCCGGACCTCTGGCAGTCTCTATGGGGGTGCCACAGGCTAGTAATAGGGGTTGCAACATTTACTCAATGCCTAGGTTCTCGATTCTCGTGCCGACTCTCTTCTCTGTATACATCAATGATGTCGCTCTTGCTGCTGGTGATTCTCTGATCCACCTCTACGCAGACGACACCATTCTGTATACTTCTGGCCCCTCTTTGGACACTGTGTTAACTAACCTCCAGACGAGCTTCAATGCCATACAACTCTCCTTCCGTGGCCTCCAACTGCTCTTAAATGCAAGTAACAGTCTCCTCTGAACAGCTGATGTTGAGATGTGTCTGTTACTTGAACTATGTGAAGCATTTATTTGGGCAGTAATTTCTGAGGCTGCTAACTCTAATGAACTTATCCTCCACTGCAGAGGTAACTCTGGTTCTTTCTTTCCTGTGGCGCTCCTCATGAGAGCCAGATTTATTTGAAGAGTTTCAAATATAAAACATATTTACATTTGTGTAACACTTTTTTGGTCACTACATAATTCCATATGTGTTATTTCATAGTTTTGGTATCTCCACTACTTTTCTACTATTGAGAAAATAGTAGAAAAATAAAGAAAAACCCTTGAATGAGTAGGTTTTGACCGGTACTTTCTTGTATAGAAAGTTCTTAGAAGCATATAACTTACCAATATATTATAAAGAATTTAATTCTATATGCAAAGCAATACCTTCAGGTCTTAATTAATGAAGTCTCATATGTGTTTTGGAGAACATGTCAAGATAGATGCACAATTTATGTTAGAAGGTTGCCCCCTGCTGGATAAGAAATGTAATAATACATACTTTTTAATTCCATGAACAAGACCTAGAGGGAAATTCATCTGGGATTGCATATATTACTGAAATTGAATGTAAGAAAGCTTGGTTGCTCCCTCACAAATTTTGTATATCAAATAAAGTAAAATAGATTAATTTGATAATATTTCACAAAATATGCCCTTGCAATGATACATTCATGGATTTAGAGAACATGTGCCTGTTCTGTGATTAAAGAAGGGGAAACTATAATACACATTTTCTATGAGTGTGACTCTGTAAAGTTATTTTGGAGCGAGTGTCTACATGTAATATACACAAAAACAAATATTTGAAATCTGTCCTCAAATGCAATACATTTTTACTTGAAATCTCTAGAACTCGTCAAGAAGAACAACAACTAATAATAATAATAATAATATATGCCATTTAGCAGACGCTTTTATCCAAAGCGACTTACAAAAAACCCTGTATTCTTTTAACTCTATCATATGTACGTACAATTGTAACCCCTGACCTTATTTTTTATTTTAGGTATTAAGTCAATTCATATGTAGTGATTTTATTATCTTACTTTAATTCGTTATGTACCAGCAAACTTATTGTATCAGATACTTTTGAAAAACTAGATGATTACTTCGAGGGTTGCTTGTAAATTCAGAGTGGAGTTTGTTTGCGAATTTTTTTTATTTTGACACCACTATGAAGTCGCACCAAATGTGTTTGATTGATCATGGGAAGAGCAGGAATAGGCTTTTGTAGGCTACAGTCCAAGTAATGTCTTCCAATGGTGAGACTGCTGTCGGCATCCAAAGATGATCAAATTTGAATAAACGCTTTGGAGGAAAGGATGACAGCAGTGGTGTCGTCTACGGCGATACGGATATCACTTTATAATGGTTATCTACATAGCGCAATGATGTGAATCACACTGCTGCTTTCTCGTTTCGTTATTTATGCCTTACGGATTGTGGTTGTTGTGGATGGCTGTTCACAAATGTAAATGTGTTTGAACCCAATAATAGTTGAATTCAAGAAGTTTAAGGTGCCTGTCAATCATTTTTTTTCAAACCAGTGGACAGCCAGTGATTATGCGTTCTTCCAACAGCTGCATAGTGTGGATCCCAGCCTATAGAATAACAGCTGCATAGGGTGGATCCCAGCCTATAGAATAACAGCTGCATAGTGCGGATCCCAGCCTATGGAATAACAGCTGCATAGGGTGGATCCCAGCCTATAGAATAACAGCTGCATAGTGTGGATCCCAGCCTATGGAATAACAGCTGCATAGTGCGGATCCCAGCCTATAGAATAACAGCTGCATAGTGTGGATCCCAGCCTATGGAATAACAGCTGCATAGTGCGGATCCCAGCCTATGGAATAACAGCTGCATAGTGTGGATCCCAGCCTATGGAATAACAGCTGCATAGTGCGGATCCCAGCCTATGGAATAACAGCTGCATAGTGTGGATCCCAGCCTATGGAATAACAGCTGTATAGTGCGGATCCCAGCCTATGGAATAACAGCTGCATAGTGTGGATCCCAGCCTATAGAATAACAGCTGTATAGTGCGGATCCCAGCCTATGGAATAACAGCTGCATAGTGTGGATCCCAGCCTATGGAATAACAGCTGCATAGTGTGGATCCCAGCCTATGGAATAACAGCTGCATAGTGTGGATCCCAGCCTATGGAATAACAGCTGCATAGTGTGGATCCCAGCCTATGGAATAACAGCTGCATAGTGTGGATCCCAGCCTATGGAATAACAGCTGCATAGTGTGGATCCCAGCCTATGGAATAACAGCTGCATAGTGCGGATCCCAGCCTATGGAATAACAGCTGCATAGGGTGGATCCCAGCCTATGGAATAACAGCTGCATAGTGCGGATCCCAGCCTATAGAATAACAGCTGTATAGTGTGGATCCCAGCCTATGGAATACAAATGGGTCTTTTGTTGCTCAATCTAATTCATGCTGATAAAATAAATAAATCCATAGGCCGAATGGACACGTTCAAACACTTTTGAAAGACTTAAAGGGGCAATCTGTAGTTGCTACATCAATTTTTGGACTTAGAAATGATATATATTAATGTAAAGATATGATTTAATCGTATTATATGTAATAGAAAGCGATGGGTTAAAAAGAAGCCTACATAACCAACCCATAAAGTAACAGGTAACATCCATATATGGCCAGCTATGTAACCATTAACATTTACTTATCCATATATGGCCAGCTATGTAACCATTAACATTTACTTATCCATATATGGCCAGCTATGTAACCATTAACATTTACTTATCCATATATGGCCAGCTATGTAACCATTAACATTTACTTATCCATATATGGCCAGCTATGTAACCATTAACATTTACTTATCCTGCAATATGTTACTTATCCTGTATTAGGTTACTTATCCTGCATTAGGTTACTTATCCTGTATTAGGTTACTTATCCTGCATTAGGTTACTTATCCTGCATTAGGTTACTTATCCTGTATTAGGTTACTTATCCTGTATTAGGTTACTTATCCTGTATTAGGTTACTTATCCTGTATTAGGTTACTTATCCTGTATTAGGTTACTTATCCTGCATTAGGTTACTTATCCTGTATTAGGTTACTTATCCTGCAATATGTTACTTATCCTGTATTAGGTTCAATTGGTAAAATAGATGTTTGTCTTCTTCTAATGCCTCTTAAGGGGAAAGTAATCAAAAATGTACTGAATGTAATTAGATTAAGTTACTGAGTTTCCAAAAGTAACGTTACCGATTACAATTTGACAGGTAACTAGTAACTAACGGATTACTTTAATTATTATTTAAAAAGTAACCTACCCAACTCTGAGTGTAGTGATGTCTGATATATATTGTTTTGTTTTTGTATTGTAAATTCAAGTATAATTCAAAAAAAATATATATATTTTCAATAAAGCGGGACAGACAAACTAAGGTTAGCTAGCGAGGCAGGGTAGCTAATGTTTTAGCTAACGTTATCTACCGCATTACAATTTAGTTTGGTTGTAACTCATACAAGTTTATTGTCGAGATACTGCTGGTTATGTAATGTTATCATTTGATAATGCTAAGGAGGCAGGCTAGCTAACGTTAGCCTACAAATCGGATTAGCAAATTAGTTCGTAGCTCATACAAGTGTATTATGTTTTGTCTCGGGCAAAACTAAATAATGGATGCAGCTATGGTGGTAGTTAACTCATCCCGAAATCTTTTATTATTCTTTTATTTTAGAGTGAACTAGGAGGAACGTCACCAGCCTGAATCTAATCCAATCTGGATCTACAGTCAATCTACATCTGTAAAGCCAAGTTAATAAACAGATCACTGACCATTTTGAATCCCACCGTACCGTTCTCCTCTGTGAAATCCGGTTTCCGAGCTGGTCACGGGTGCACCTCAGCCACGCTCAAGGTACTAAACGATATCATAACTGCCATCGATAAAAGACAGTAGAGTGCAGCCGTCTTCATCGACCTGACCAAGGCTTTCGACTCTGTCAGCAAACTCAATAGCCTTTGTTTATTTTTCTAATGACTGCCTCGCCTGGTTCTACTTTGCAGATAGAGTTCAGTGTGTAAAATTGGAGGGCATGTTGTCCGGACCTCTGGCAGTCTCTATGCAGGTACCACAGGGTTCAACTCTCGGGCCGACTCTTTTCTCTGTATATATCAATGATGTCGTTCTTGCTGCGGGGGATTCCCTGATCCACCTCTACGCAGACGACACCATTCTGTATACTTCTGGCCCTTCCCTCAACACTGTGCTAACTAACCTCCAAACGTGGTTCAATGCCATAAAACACTCCTTCCGTGGCCTCCAACTGCTCTTAAACCAAATGCATGCTTTTCAACCGTTCGCTGCTCGCACCCGCCCGCCCGACTAGCATCACCACCCTGGACGGTTCCGACCTAGAATATGTGGACAACTATAAATACCTAGGTGTCTGGCTAGACTGTAAACTCTCCTTCCAGACTCATATTAAACATCTCCGATCCAAAATCAAGGCTGGCCCTCACTAGATATTTGTCGCCAGAACCACTGTCTCCAGGTCATCTATAAGTCTATGCTCGGTAAAGCTCCGCCTTATCTCAGCTCACCTGTCACGATAACAACACCCACCCGTAGCACGCGCTCCAGCAGGTATATCTCACTGATCATCCCCAAAGCCAACACCTCATTTGGCCGCCTTTCCTTCCAGTTCTCTGCTGCCAGTGGCTGGAACGAATTGCAAAAATCGCTGAAGTTGGAGACTTTTATTTCCCTCGCCAACTTTAAACATCAACTATCTGAGCAGCTAACCGATCGCTGCAGCTGTACATAGTCCATCTGTAAATTGTCCACCCAATCTACCTACCTCATATGTATTTCTTTTATTTACTTTTCTGTTCTTTTGCACACCAGTATCTACTTGCACATCATCATCTGCTCATTTATCACTCCAGTGTTAATCTGCTAAATTGTAATTATTCACTCCTATGGCCTATTTATTGCCTACCTCCTCATGCCTTTTGCACACACTGTATATAGACTTTCTTTTGTCTACTGTGTCATTGACTTGTTTATTGTGTTATTGGCTTGTTTATTGTTTACTCCATGTGTAACTCTGTGTTGTTGTCTGTGTCACACTGCTATGCTTTATCTTGGCCAGGTCGCAGTTAGCCTACCAGGTTAAATAAAGGTGAAATAAAAAATAAAAGGCTCTAAGGGGTGGCCAGCCCTCTTCTGGCTGTGCCGAGTGGAGATTATAACAACATGGCCAAGATGTTCAAGCGTTCATAGATGACCAGCAGGGTCAAATAATAATAATCATAGTGGTTGTAGAGGGTGCAACATGTCAGCACCTCCGGAGTAAATATCAGTTGGCTTTTCATAGCCGAGCTTTCAGAGTTAGAGACAGCAGGTGCAGTAGAGAGAGTCGAAAACAGCAGGTCCGGGACAAGGTTGCACGTCCGGTGAACAGGTCAGGGTTCCATAGCCGCAGGCAGAACAGTTGAAACTGGAGCAACAGCACGACCAGGTGTACTGGGGACAGCAAAGAGTCATCAGGCCAGGTAGTTCTGAGGCATGGTCCTAGGGCTCTCTCTCGAGAAAGAGAGCGGGAATTAGAGGGAGCATACTTAAATTCACACAGGACACCGGATAAGACAGAAGAAATACTCCAGATATAACAGACTGACCCAGCATAATTACTGAAGGCTGAGACAGGGTCGGGAGATACAGTGGCCCCGTCCGACTATACCCCAGACGGCCAACCAGGCAGGACATAACTCCACCCACTTTGCCAAAGCACAGCCCCCACACCACTAGAGGGATATCTTCAACCACCAACTTACTACCCTGAGACAAGGCCGAGTATAGCCCATGAAGATCTCCCCCACGGCACGAACCCAATAGGGGCGCCAACCCGGACAGGAAGATCACGCCAGAGACTCAACCCACTCAAGTGATGCACCCCTTCTAGGGAAGAGCATCAGTAAGCCAGTGACTCAGCCCCTGTAATAGGGTTAGAGGGAGAGAATTCCAGTGGAGAGAGGGGAACCGGCCAGGCAGAGACAGCAAGGGCGGTTCGTTGCTCCAGTGCCTTTCCGTTCACCTTCACACTCCTGGGCCAGACTACACTCAATCATAAGACCTACTGACAAGATGATTCTTCAATAAAGACTTAAAGGTTGAGACCGAGTCTGCGTCTCTCACATGGATAGGCAGACCATTCCATAATAATGTAGCCCTATAGGCGAAAGCACTGCAAGGGGAACCTTGGCATCACCCAGATATGCCCTTCCTGTAAATTTATTTTTATTTTTTATTATTTAGGCAAGTCAGTTATGAACTAATTCTTATTTAAAATGAAGGCCTACCCCGGCCAACGCTGGGCCAATTGTACGCCGCCCTATGGGACTCCCAATCCCGGCCGTCTGTGATGCAGCCTGGATAAATGGAAAAGGGACTTGAATCAGGTTGGTGACATTTTACCTGGTCAAAACAGTTGAGTTTTGTCCCAATTCACCTTCATCACCTAGCCTGGTTGAACCAGCCTGATCTCTGCATTTACCATTATATTTATGATTATACTTATTACCCAAGATGACATAGCAGTCAGACGTCCTTTGTCCTCGTCTTTTCATGTCCCGTGTATTTATATATGTACTCCTTTCTTCGCATATCTTTAAAATATTTTATTTTCCAAAAACTAAACTTCAAAACACTCTCCTGCAACCTGCCTCACCAATTAAAAGAAAAAAGTATTATTTACGTCAAATCTGAAATCCACAATAGAAACTAGCCAGAAGCCTGTTTACTGGCTAACGTTAGTATTCAGCTAACCACGGTTGGTGGTCATCAGCTATCCTTTAGCTCGAAAAGCTATCGCCAGTTTTGTACAACGCGACTCAGACCAGTACATACCGGACCTATTTTTTATCTCCATATCCCCGGATTTCAACCGCAACCTCTGGACATTTACACCTGGATCTCGCAGCTGCTATCCGTGTGACTATTGGCTTACGTCGATCCCGGAGCAAATATAAATAATTCTGGAGCCCGCCAGCTGAAGAGTTCCATCAGCCACTCCTGGGCTACAATCACCTATCCGGACCCATTTTACTGCGGATGCGGAGCCCCACCGGGCCTTCACGACTGGACTACCGATGTTATCTGCCCGAGGGAGTTATCCAACTGGCCCCTCCGTCGCGACGTTACCTGAACGCTCATCTGCAGCCCGCTAATTGTTAGCTGTCTTATCGGCTGCTATCTGAATAGGTCTATCAGACAGTTTTCTTGGGTCACTATAACTATATCTATTTTGCCAATTGGATTGATCCCCTCTACCACAAGGAACCCCACTAATCTACCGACGGAAACACACAAAGTGGCTAAAAACAGACCTCCATTCTATGCTAGCTTGCTACCGATGGCCCGGCTAGCTGTCTGAATCGCTGTGACCCCAACCAAACTCACTACTCACTGGACCCATATGATTACTCGACTAAGCATGTCTCTCCTTAATGTCAATATGCCTTGTCCATTGCTGTTCTGGTTAGTGTTTATTGGCTTATTTCACTGTAGAGCCTCTAGCGCTGCTCATTATACCTTATCCAACCTTTCAGTTCCACCACCCACACATGTGATGACATCACCTGGTTTCAATTATATTTCTAGAGACAATATCTCTCTCATCATCACTCAATACCTAGGTTTACCTCCACTGTATTCACATCCTACCATACCTTTGTCTGTACATTATACCTTGAAGCTATTTTATCGCCCCCAGATACCTCCTTTTACTCTCTGTTCCAGATGACCAATTCTCATAGCTTTTAGCTGTACCCTTATCCTACTCCTCCCTGTTTCTCTGCTGATATAGAGCTGAATCCAGGCCCTGCAGTGCCTAGCTCCACTCCTATTCCCCAGGCGTTCTCTTTTGATGACTTCTGTAACCGTAACAGCCTTGGTTTCATGCATGTTTTACATTTACATTTAAGTCATTTAGCAGACGCTCTTATCCAGAGCGACTTACAAATTGGTGCATTCACCTTATGACATCCAGTTAACATTAGAAGCCTCCTCCCTAAGTTTGTTTTATTCACTGCTTTAGCACACTCTGCCAACCCAGATGTTCTAGCCGTGTCTGAATCCTGGCTTAGGAAGACCACCAAAAATTCTGAAATATTTATCCCTATCTACAACATTTTCAGACAAGATATAACGGCCAAAGGGGGCAGTGTTGCAATCTACTGCAAAGATAGCCTGCAGAGTTCTGTCCTACTATCCAGGTCTCTACCCAAACAATTTGAACTTCTACTTTTAAAAATCCACCTCTCTAAAAAACAAGTCCCTAACCATTGCCACCTGACATAGACCAACCTCTGCCCCCAGCTGTGCTCTGGACTCCATATGTGAACTGATTGCCCCCCATCTATCTTCAGAGCTCGTGCTGCTAGGTGACCTAAACTGGAACATGATTAACACCCCAGTAATCCTACAATCTAAGCTTGATGCCCTCAATTTCACACAAATGATCAATGAACCTACCAGGTACCACCCTAAAGCCGTAAACACGGGTACCCTCATAGATATCATCCTAACCAACTTGCCCTCTAAATACACCTCTGATAGTGATCTCATCCCGTCAGTAGAGGATGCCTGGTTATTTTTTTTTTAATGCCTTCCTCACCATCTTAAATAAGCATGCCCCATTCAATAAATTTAGAACCAGGAACAGATATAGCCCTTGGTTCTCTCCAGACCTGACTGCCCTTAACCAACACAAAAACATCCTATGGCGTTCTACATTAGCATCGAACAGCCCCCGTGATATGCAACTTTTCCGGGAAGCTAGAAACCAATATACACAGGCAGTTAGAAAAGCAAAGGCGAGCTTTTTCAAGCAGAATAAAAGTTCTGGGACACTGTAAAGTCCATGGAGAAAAGGAACACCTCCTCCCAGCTGCCCACTGCACTGAAGATAGGAAACACTGACACCACCGATAAATCCACTATAATTGAGAATATCAATAAGCATTTTTCTACAGCTGGCTACCCCTACCCCGGTCAACAGCACTGCACCCCCCAAAGCAACTCGCCCAAGCATTTCCCATTTCTCCTTCTCCCAAATCCAGTCAGCTGATGTTCTGAAAGAGCTGCAACATCTGGACCCCTACAAATCAGCCGGGCTAGACAATCAGGAACCTTTCTTTCTAAAATTATCTGCCGAAATTGTTACCACCCCTATTACCAGCCTGTTCAACCTCTCTTTTGTGTCGTCTGAGATTCCCAAAGATTGGAAAGCAGCTGCGGTCATCCCCATCTTCAAAGGGGGGGACACCCTTGACCCAAACTGCTACAGACCTATATCTATCCTACCCTGCCTTTCTAAGGTCTTCGAAAGCCAAGTCAACAAACAGATTACCAACCATTTTGAATCCCACCATACCTTCTCTACTATGTAATCTGGTTTCAGAGGTCATGGGTGCACCTCAGCCACGCTCAAGGTCCTAAACGATATCTTAACCGCCATCAATAAGAAACAATACTGTGCAGCCGTATTTATTGACCTGGCTAAGGCTTTCGACTCTGTCAATCACCACATTCTCATCGGCAGACTCGATAGCCTTGGTTTCTCAAATTGCCTCGCCTGGTTCACCAACTACTTCTCTGATAGAGTTCAGTGTGTCAAATCGGAGGGCCTGTTGTCCGGACCTCTGGCAGTCTCTATGGGGGTGCCACAGGGTTCAATTGTTGGATCGACTCTCTTCTCTGTATACATCAATGATGTCGCTCTTGCTGCTGGTGAGTCTCTGATCCACCTCTACACATACGACACCATTCTGTATACTTTTGGCGCTTCTTTGGACACTGTGTTAACAACCTTCCAGACGAGCTTCAATGCCATACAACTCTCCTTCCGTGGCCTCCAATTGCTCTTAAATACAAGTAAAACTAAATGCATGCTCTTCAACCGATCGCTGCCTGCACCTGCCCGCCTGTCCATCACTACTCTGGATGGCTCTGACGTAGAATTGTCTCATCGCGCACCAGCGACTCCTGTGGCGGGCCGGGCGCAGTGCGCACTTCCGGGTTGGATGCGCAACACAGCGCGGCTTGGTTGGGTTGTGTATCGGAGGACGATTGACTTTCAACCTTCGTCTCTCCCGAGCCCATACGGGAGTTGTAGTGATGAGACAAGATAGTAGCTACTAAAACAAATGAATACCGGTAAAAATAAATGAATAAAAATAATGGTGAAATAAATATTAAACGTCACATATTACAATATCTGAAGCGAAATAGAAAAGTGAGTGCAGGCTAGATTAGAGAGAGAAGAGTTTATTTCCAAAACACTATATATCTGTTTTCAGAAATGTTGGTCAATTGTCTTTTATTGTTTAAATTACTTATGAAAGGGAGAGAGTTTTTTTTCTCACTTTTTTCTCACTAATCACGGTTGAGACAAAAATATACACTTTTTTTGCAAAATGCCTCAAAACACTATATATCTGTTTTCAGAAATGTTGGTCAATTGTCTTTTATTGATTAAATTACTTATGAAAGGGAGAGTTTTTTTCTCTCACTTTTTTCTCACTAATCTCTCAGAGAAATAAGTGGTACTGATAGGTTTTACACAGTCTAATGTAACTAATAACTACATTTTTAATAAAGCACTATACAAATTATACATTTTTATAATTCATACAGTAATATGAGATCTGTATGTAAAACATTTACATGAGATATTTTAATTATTTTGCAGATGCTCCAGAGTGATTTACAGTTAGTCGATTCATATTAAGCTAATTAGGCGAGACAACCACATGTCACAGTCAAATATACAGGATACAAACATTCCATTCCAGCTAAACAATGGATATATAGTGTTTTGAAAAAAAACACACAATTTAATTCACATCTAAAATCTATGAATTAAAAATATGATGTTACACACACACACAAACACACACAGACACACACACACACACACACAAACACACACAGTCACATGAAGGTAGGTACCCATAAGCAATAATTTCAGATGAAAAAACACAACTGTGAAAAATTGGTGGATATCGCATTTTTGGAAATGAGTTCTTAATTTCAAAACAACCCTCTCTTTGTCCTTCTGTCCAGAGCTGTATATGTATATAAAGTAGGCCTATATGGCTCGGCTTCTGACACACAGTGCCCTGTGGTGTGTAAGGTTATGGAATATAACATTTCAGTATCGGAGGAATGAGCTTTTTCTCTTCCTTATACAGAATGAGAGAGAGATTTAGCTTTGCGATCATGTGAGGTTGTCCGTATAGAAAGGCCATGTGTTTTTAGTTCAGTTCAAAGTTCACAGATGGAGAAGCCCTGCCCTCCAACCATCTGACACTGATACTGTAGTCATAGGGTGCATCTAAAGTGGCACCCTAATAGTGCACTACTTTTGACCAGAGACTATGTGGGTCATGTTTAAAAGTAGCGCAGTGTTCATTATGTGCTACTAACGAACACTTAGTGATTGAGTTCAAAAAGTTTTTATCGGTACCTTCTGGAAGCCCTTTGGCCCATATGACACGATTGTTCCCTAAGCCAATAGGAGATGGTTAGTCATTGTTAGTAGTTCCGCCATTCCTTTTAATTCCGAATCCTAATCACCATGGGGACCTGATGACACTATTGTTCTGTTTAGTTGCATTGTTTTACGTCAGGTCAGATAATGTCATATAGGAGTGAGGACATTCTGCTGCATTGTAGAATGAAGAGAGATCAGATAACCAATGGTGTCAGAACCTAGTCACCGGTGGATAGTTCAGCCAATCCAGTCCACTTTGTGTGAGGTAACATTTCAACACTCAGTCTGTAACATTCCTTTCAAGAACGCCCTCACTGTGTGGGGTCAAACTGAGGTTTAGGGTCCCTCCCGCCAACTCCACATCTTTCTCTAACCAGCAGGCAAATCAACATAGAAACCGTTCTCATGTACATCCGTCTGAACTGATAATCCAGTCTCTTCACATCCCGACCTCTTCATCACCAGATCAGACGTCATCGTCGTCATCATTCGCCCTCAGCCTCCTCTCCACTCCACTCTGGCCCCTCTGACTTCCTCTCTGGGGCAGCTTGCCCACCGGGTCCCTACACAGCACATACTGCTCCCAGATCTTACGGAACGCATTCCGGAATTTCTTGATGCGGAATGCGTAGACGATTGGGTTGACGGCAGAGTTGCCGTGCGTGAGCAGGATGGCGATGTAGATAAGGAATATGGGCTTTTTACAGTCCGGACAGAACAGCGTGATACAGTTGAGGATGTGTAGAGGAAGCCAGCTGATGGCAAACAGGAAGAGGACCAGGGCCAGGGACTTGGCTAGTTTAAGTTCCTTCCCATAGTAACGGCTTGGGTCCGTGTGGCTCGCCGTCACCTGGGATAGGATCGAGAAGAGGAAGGCGATTTAGAGGTTGGTCTTTCGGAAAACCTTAGAGCATTATACATTTCTGTAATGCATTCTTACAAGTTAACCAATGTTAACTCTGGTAAAAACGAAGTTATTCTATTCCATTGTATTGTATTCTAAGTGTGTTTCATTTGCACAGCAGTGTGTCCTGGGTGGAGTGAGTTGCCACTTGATTTAAAAACCTGTCATTTTAGCCGACAATCAGCACCTCTGCTCAATAATGTCTGTCTATGCTGTCAGCCCTGAGGGGGATAACCTGTTCTGTTACCTTTCTGGTGTGTGCCACAGGACTGCCGATTTCTACATCAAATGTAAACTCCTCCACTTCCTTCCACCTCCCTCTACCTGCCTCCACCTTCCTCCCTCCATCAACTCCCTCTAACTCACTCCACCACCCTCTAATGCCCTTCACCTCCCTCTACCTCCCTCCACCACCCTCTAATGCCCTCCACCTCCCTCTACCTCCCTCTAATGCCCTCCACCTCCCTCTACCTCCCTCCACCACCCTCGAATGCCCTCCACCTCCCTCTACCTCCCTCCACCACCCTTTAATGCCCCCCACCACCCTCTAATGCCCTCCACCTCCCTCTACCTCCCTCCACCTCCCTCTAATGCCCTTCACCTCCCTCTACCCCCCTCTAATGCCCTTCACCTCCCTCCACCTCCCTCCACCTCCCTCCACCTCGCCCTAATGCCCATCACCTCCCTCTAATGCCCTCCACCTCCCTTTAATGCCCTCCACCTCCCTCTACCTCCCTCCACCTCGCTCTAATGCCCTCCACCCCCTTCTACCTCCCTCCAAGTCCCTCCACCTCCCTCTAATGCCCTCCACCTCCCTCTACCTCCCTCCACCTCGCTCTAATGCCCTACACCCCCTTCTATCTCCCTCCAAGTCCCTCCACCTCCCTCTAATGCCCTCCACCTACCTCCTTCCACCTCCCTCTAATGCCCTCCACCTACCTCCTTCCACCTCCCTCTACCTCCCTCCACCTCCCTCTAATGCCCTCCACCTCCCTCTAATGCCCTCCACCTCCCTCTAATGCCTTCCACCTCCCTCTAATGCCCTCCACCTCCCTCTAATGCCCTCCACCTACCTCCTTCCACCTCCCTCCACCCCCTCTACCTCCCTCCACCTCCCTCTAATGCCCTCCACCTCCCTCTAATGCCCTCCACCTCCCTCGAATGCCCTCCACCTCCCTCGAATGCCCTCCACCTCCCTCTAATGCCCTCCACCTACCTCCCTCTAATGCCCTCCACCTCCCTCTAATGCCCTCCACCTCCTTCTACCTCCCTCCACCTCCCTCTTCCTCCCTCTACCTCCCTCCACCTCCCTCTAATGCCCTCCACCTCGTTCTATCTCCCTCCAAGTCCCTCCACCTCCCTCTTTCTCCCTCCACCTCCCTCTACCTCCCTCTTTCTCCCTCTACCTCCCTCCACCTCCCTCCAAGTCCCTCCACCTCCCTATAATGCCCTTACCTCCTTCTACCTCTCTGCTATGCTTATCAAACACACTCAGTTCATTCTGTCCTATTCATCTGACTCTAGTCTAGTCTAGACAAGTGACCTTCATAGTGACCTTCATCCTAGTCCCAGGTCTGTTTGTGCTGTCTTTTCAACTCCTTTAGTTAATGCCATGTGACAATGACCCTAGGAGTTGCCAAGATCGAACAAACAGATCTGGGACCAGGCTATGCTCCTTATCAAGCTGCCAGTGGATCATCTGATTCTATAGCCTGGTTAAACCAATGAACCAACCACATAAACTAATGAGCGTCATCTTTAACACGGCTATTTATTGTAGATTGTAGACAGTCACCTTCTTGTTGAGCTGCCGGTGTATCATGTAAAAGATCTCAGCATAGATGAGCAGCATGAGGATGAGGGGCGGCAGCACCCAGCCGAAGAAGTTGAAGTAAACCATGTAGTCCATGCTGATGACGGTCTCAAACTGACACGTCACTAAGAGGTCAGGGGTCACCAGGGATCCGTTGTCACGGAGACGCTGCAGGTTGTTCCAGCCCAGCATGGGCGTCAAGCCGACCACGATGGCAACCATCCAACACACCACTACCGCCGTACCCGCGCGCCGCGGAGTCACCACGCGCTTGTAGCTATGGAGACAGGAGACAGGAGACAAAAAATGGGTGAGGTGTTAGTGTATACTGACCAAGCTGTACCTCTTTTAGTTCCCATTACATCATTTTCTTGTCCCCATTTACATTCTATTTTAGTTCCCATTTACATTCTATTTTAGTTCCCATTTACATGATGTTTTAGTTCCCATTTACATGATGTTTTAGTTCCCATTTACATGATATTTTAGTTCCCATTTACATTATATTTTAGTTCCCATTTACATGATGTTTTAGTTCCCATTTACATGATCTGTGTAGATCTACGTGTAGACCATCTATCTAATGCTGTCTGGTCCAAGCGAGTATGCCGTTGTTGCCGCCAGTACCATTGAATGCAAGGCAAGCCAAGTACCCTTTGACCTCCCTTGATTAAAAAAAAAAGTATACAAATTTTCCAATCAGCATTGAGCTCAACTGTGAATGGTCCTGGTGTAAAGGGAAGCCAGCTTGGATTTTGGCGTCACTCCTATCAAATCGCATTAAGATCATACGTTATCGACATCTCCTTGTGTTGTCCTCCGGTGGCTAGCTAGCTGAAATGGACAATTTCTTAAATTAGCCATGGATGTGCTTGTGCTTTTTGCATGGATGTGTAACAGAATAACTTTACGTCCGTCCCCTCGCCCATACCCGGGCGCGAACCAGGGACCCTCTGCACACATCGACAACAGTCACCCACGAAGCATCGTTACCCATCGCTCCACAAAAGCTTCAAGGTCTCAGAGCAAGTGACGTAACCGATTGAAACGCTATTTAGCGCACACCGCTTACTAAACTAGCCGTTTCACATCCGTTACAGATGTGCTTGTGCTACTTGTGCTTTTTGCATGGATGTGCTTGTGCTTTTTGCATGGATGGGCTTGTGCTACTTGTGCTTTTTGCATGGATGTGCTTGTGCTTTTTGCATGGATGTGCTTGTGCTTTTTGCATGGATGTGCTTGTGCTACTTGTGCTTTTTGCATGGATGGGCTTGTGCTACTTGTGCTTTTTGCATGGATGTGCTTGTGCTACTTGTGCTTTTTGCATGGATGGGCTTGTGCTACTTGTGCTTTTTGTATGGATGTGCTTGTGCTTTTTGCATGGATGTGCTTGTGCTACTTGTGCTTTTTGCAT
>NC_060190.1:70497789-70772789 GCF_021184085.1 Oncorhynchus gorbuscha | reverse complement strand
TTGTCAAAACAATCTTATGTTGATTGCAGCGTCTGATTTATTGCTCGTTCAAGTGAGCAAGACATTCCATTTAATCTCCCCCCGAACCTGGAAAACCAACTAAGAAAATAACTTCTCCACAAATTCTCCTCTATTGAATCTTCCTCAATATGCAGTCAAACTCAAATCAAATGATCTTGGCCAGGTCGCAGTTGTAAATGAGAACTTGTTCTCAACTTGCCTACCTGGTTAAATAAAGGTGAAATAAAAAACCTTCTTAAACCTATAAAACTAAGCCACTGAGGCTATTGAGTTCTGAACATTCCGATCTGCTAACACCTACATGTAGCCTAAGAGATAACTAAACATGGAACGTGTCGTGATAATTTAATGAATTTCTTATTTTGTCTGACTGTTACTTCTACCCGTGTAAGCTATTGGACATGTGTGAGCAACCTGGACTCGGGTAGAAGTAACAATAGTACATGTACATCCGGGACGCTCCAATTAGTATGATATGTTTGGTACAGTGCATTAGGATTGTATTCAGACCCCTTGACTTTTTCCACATTTTGTTACATTACAGCCTTATTCTAACATTGATTCAATCAGTTTTTTCCCCTCATCAATCTACACACAATACCCCATAATGACATCACAATACCCCATAATGACATCACACTACCTCATAATGACATCCCAATACCCCATAATGACATGACATGCAAATTTATTAAAGACAAAAAAACTGAAATAATACATCTACATAAGTATTCAGACCCTTTATTCAGTACTTTGTTGAAGCACCTTTGGCAGCGATTACAGCCTCGAGTCTTCTTGGGTATGATGCTACAAGCTTGGCACATCTGTATTTGGGGAGTTTCTCCCATTCTTCTCTGTAGATCCGCTCAAGCTCTGTCAGGTTGGATGGGGAGTGTCGCTGCACAGCTATTTTCAGATCTCCCCAGAGATGTTAAATCGGGTTCAAGGCCGGGCTCTGGCTGGGCTACTCAAGGACATTCAGAGACTTTTCCCGAAGCCACTCCTGCATTGTCTTGGTTGTGTGCTTAGGGTTGTTGTGCTGTTGGAAGGTGAACCTTCACCCCAGTCTGAGGTCCCGAGTGCTCTGGAGCAGGTTTTCATCAAGGATCTCTCTGTACTTTGCTCTGTTCATCTTTCCCTCAATCCTGACTAATCTCCCAGTCCCTGAAAAACATCTTCACAGCATGATGCTGCCACCACCCTGCTTCACCAAAGGGACGGAGCCACATTTCCTCCTGATGTGACACTTGGCATTCAGGCCAAAGAGTTCAATTTTGAGTTCATCAGACAAGATAATCTTGTTTCTCATGGTCTGAAAGTCTTTAGGTGCCTTTTGGAAAACTCCAAGCAGACTGTCATGTGCCTTTTACTGAGCAATGGTCCATCTCTACCATAAAGGCCTAATTGGTGGAGTGCTGCAGAGATGGTTGTCCTTCTGGAAGGTTCTTCCATCTCCACAGACGAACTCTGGAGCTCTGCCAGAGTGACCATCACGTTCTTGGTCAGCTCGCTGGCCTTTCTCTCCTGATTGGTCAGTTTGGTTGGGTGGCGAGCTCTAGAAAAAGACTTGGTGGTTCCAAACATCTTCCATTTTAGAATGATGTAGGCCACTGTGTTCTTGGGGACCTTAAATGCTGCAGACATGTTTTGGTACCATTCCCCAGATCTGTGCCTCGACACAATCCTGTCTCAGAGCTCTTCTTGACAATTCCTTCGACCTCATGGCTTGGATTTTTGCTCTGACATGCACTGTCAACTGTGGGACCTTATATAGAACAGGTGTGTGCCTTTCCAAATCATGTCTAATCAATTGAATTTACCACAGGTGGACTCCAATCAAGTTGTATACAAACATCTCAAGGATGATCACTGAAAACAGGATGGACCTGAGCACAATTTCGAGTCTGATAGCAAAGGGTCTAAATACGTATTTCTAAAAACAGTTTTCGCTTTGTCATTATGGGTTATTGTGATGTCATTGTGGGGTATTGTGATGTCATTATGGGGTATTGTGATGTCATTATGGTGTATTGTGATGTCATTATGGTGTATTGTGATGTCATTATGGGGTATTGTGATGTCATTATGGGGTATTGTGATGTCATTATGGGGTATTGTGATGTCATTATGGGTTATTGTGATGTCATTATGGGGTATTGTGATGTCATTATGGGGTATTGTGGGGTATTGTGATGTCATTATGGGGTATTGTGATGTCATTATGGGGTATTGTGTGTAGATTGATGAGAAAAACATTTATGTAATCCATTTAAGAATAAGGCTGTAATGTAACAAAATGTGGAAAAGGGGAAGGGGTCTGAAAACTTTCCGAATGAACTGTATATATTTATCTGTGGATTATCCATTTCTTATGATGTGTTACGAATTAATATGATATTTTACAAATTTTAAAATTTTACGAATTCCAATTTATTGTGGCTAACGTTAGCTAGGTGGCTAGCGCTAGGCTATGGTTTAAGGTTATGGTTAAGGTTTGGATTAGGAGTTAGGATAAAGTGTTAAGGTTAGGGGAACGGTTAGCTAACATGCAAAATAGCTCAAAAGTAGTAAGTAGTTGCAAAGTTGCGAATTAGGAAAAATGCTAAAGTTTCCCGTGATGAGATTTGAACACGCAACCTTCAGGTTGCTAGACGTTCACGTTATATGCTTCCCCATTCACCCAAACTAACCACCCATAAGTAACCTTTTGTGTTGTGTAACCATACCAAATGTAACATACAGTATAATACTCATTTGAGTGTCCTGTATTTACGTTTACTATGTTGCGCCTAGTCTATGACTAGGTGGTCAACACATGGTAAGGTTTTAACTCTCTTTAGGAGAGCATACCTCAAAACTGGTGTGGAATTCAACAGCTATGAAATTCCCTCAAAGGCAAATAGATCAGGTATGCGACACACATCTCACCTTGACTATGATGAACATGGACTTGACCTCAACTGAGACTGGCTATGTATTGAACATAGCAATGTCTGTATGGTCTGTCTGTGGGTGAAGTATCTCTGTGTTAGTATCTCTTTCAGAGAGCTGACTGTGCCTGTCTGGCAAAACTGGCGATAGGCTGTATTGTTTAAGCTATAATAAATAGCCTATTCAGGAAATCAAGCAGCAAAATAGCAAAATAACAAAATATCTCAGATGCCATTGCCTACAAACAAACGAGACAGATGTTAAACCCGGTGACCTTGGAAAACGAAAGCTTTCAAACAGAGACAAAAAGAAAAGCACAATATAAAGGCTATCCCTTTTCTTTCTCTCATTTTTTACCTCATGGGTATTTTGACTCTCAGGTAACGGTCGATAGCGATGGCCAGCAGGGCGAGGATGGAACTCTGCGTGAGCACCAGCACGGTGCATGCGACCAGCAGGCAGCTGTAGAAGTGCGTTTTGAGCCCGATGCTGATGGTGATGGCCAACGGGATGACCAAAGCCCCCACCGCAATATCCGCCAAAGCCAGAGACACTATGAAACAGAAGGTGGTGTCCCGCAGAGAACGGTTTATCCGTACCGCCCAGACCACCATCACGTTCCCGATCACAGAGGACACGGCGATAATCACCTCCATCCCGATGTAGAGGGCTTGGGCAGGCGGCAGACCAGACGGCATCCTGTCGGTTGCCTGGCGGCCCGGTTGTCTGGTTCTGTTAGTACTTTAGAAAGACAGGATGGAGACGTTCTAGTATTCCTTTATGGAATTCGGGGAGCCACTGGAACTCTTGTTTACGCATGGCGTTCTGTCTTATTCGATCCGTCCTAGGAGGATATTGCCCTAGATATCATTGCACTAAGGTTGTGCAGTCCTTTTGGAGACTGCTTTACTGAGCATAATATGGACTTTGTTTTGGACACATCATGCGTCCTGTGGTGTCAGTGAAAGTCGGTTACCTTGGTGAACCACTCCCTAAAAATGAGGAAGAACCATTTGTCCAGTAAAAGTGTGATTGAGTCAAACTGGCGCCGGAGGTCCTTGTCCACAGTTTCCCAATTCAGCTCGCCTCACCACCAGTCGTCATCATTTGTCAGAGTAGAAAGTTGAAAAATAAAATATCTGAGGCTGGTGTCATCAACAGTTAAAGCTGTCAGGGAATGAAAATAATAACGGTAACGCATTGCCCGAACTATTAATCAGCTTAAATATGACCCATTCTCCTCTCATTCAATTGTGATTTTCAGCTTCTTTTCACATGCAAGGTTTCGCGTAAAATCCAGTCTTCTTTGCCAAAACGTTTGTTTGGTAGAATGGTTTTCAAAATAGGAAAAATAATCAAATGAACCGAACTGTCCCGAACTCATTGACGGTGCGCTCAGCTCCAATACAATAGGCTATCTGGTTATTAGCAGCGAGTGTATTCTCTGCTCTGCTCTCTCTGCATACTACTTCATGTGAAGTCACATGCGCCGGCGGACCTCTGTGCTCACCAATCCGAATGGACAAAAGAGGGGGGTGGGTGTTGGTGCCGCTTGGTGCCGGCCATCTAGAGAGATGGAGAAATTTTTTAATTCGATCATGGCCTAGCATATGGTTTATTTACTGGATGCCCTTGCAATTCATATTGTCAAGGTCATGGTAGTGTATAAGACCATTTGGTGTGATTGAGAAATGCTCCTTATTTTTATGCTAGAAGGCTACAAGAGGCGAAATATAATGGCACACAATGTTAATAAAGAATACGTAATAAAGGACATTGTCATTAGTTCCCCATACTGTTACAGTATGTCTCATGGGTTTCATAACCACATCTGTCTTTATAGAGGGCTTGGTTGTATAGCAACAAAACCAGCAACAAAACCTACGCATGCGCAACTATGGGGCAAGACAGACCGGGTTGGCTAAGATTGTTAACAGTATGCAATCTATATTTTATCTCCAAAATTGATTGAAAATATAAATACATTTACACAATGAGCACTTGTTGTCTATCAAATACATTGTTGCAGTTGTTGGTTATAGCATCTTTTTTTTTAACATATTAGCATTAATTAGAAATCAACCAGAACACCCCAAAACAAGATATAGTATCAAGAACAAGATTGAACTACATTAAACAAGTCACTTACCATTCCCTACATGGCAGTTTCTTGTCATTGTTGGTAGCTACCTGGCCATCCAGAATCATAACAGAACATAACAGAAACACAACTCATGGACTTCTGCCCCTTTGAAGTTTGTGCATTGTTTTCGTGACTTTAACCCATCTACACTACATGAATTAAAGTATGTGGACAACTGCTCGTCGAACATCTCATTCCAAAACACAATGGGCATTAATATGGAGTTCGTCCCCCCTTTGCAGCTATAACAGCCTCCACTCTTCTGGGAAGGCTTTCCACTAGATGTTGAAACATTGCTGCTATAACAACCTCCACTCTTCTGGGAAGGCTTTCCACTAGATGTTGGGAACATTGCTGCTATAACAGCCTCCACTCTTCTGGGGAGGCTTTCCACTAGATGTTGGAACATTGCTGCTATAACAACCTCCACTCTTCTGGGAAGGCTTTCCACTAGATGTTGGGAACATTGCTGCTATAACAGCCTCCACTCTTCTGGGGAGGCTTTCCACTAGATGTTGGAACATTGCTGCTATAACAACCTCCACTCTTCTGGGAAGGCTTTCCACTAGATGTTGGAACCATGCTACTATAACAGCCTCCACTCTTCTGGGAAGGCTTTCCACTAGATGTTGGGACATTGCTGCTATAACAGCCTCCACTCTTTTGGGAAGACTTTCCACTAGATGTTGGGACATTGCTGCTATAACAGCCTCCACTCTTCTGGGAAGACTTTCCACTAGATGTTGGGACATTGCAGTGGGGACTTGCTAGTGTGCTCAGGCACTGATGTTGGGCGATTAGGGCTGACTCGCAGTCGGCGTTCCAATTCATCCCAAAGGTGTTCGATGGAGTTGAGGTCAGGGCTCTGTGCAGGCCTGTCAAGTTCTTCCACACAGATCTCGACAAACCATTTCTGTATGGACCTCGCTTTGTGCACGGGGGCATTGTCATGCTGAAACAGGAAAGGGCCTTCCCCAAACTGTTGCCACAAAGTTGGAAGCACATAATAATCTAGAATGACATGCTGTAGCATTAACATTTCCCTTCACCAAACCATGAAAACATCCCCAGACCATTATTCCTCCACCGAACTTCACAGTTGGCACTATGCATTGGGCCAGGTAGCATTCTCCTCGCATCCGCCAAACCCAGATTAGTCCGTTGGACTGCCAGATGGTGAAGTGTGATTCATCACTCCAGTGAACGTGTTTCCACTGCTCCAAATTCCGATGGCAGCAAGCTTCACACCACTCCAGCTGACGCTTGGTATTGCTTATTATTATTTTTTTGTCCAATTGGTAGTTACAGTCTTGTCCCATCGACGCAACTCCCATACGGATCGGGAGAGGCGAAAGACAACCCAGCCAAACCGCACAGCTTCTTGACAATGTGTTGGAGGAAACACTGTACACCTGGCGATCGATCTCTAGTGGCACAGCTAGCACTGTGGTGCAGTGTCTTAAACCACTCGGGAGGTGCCGCTTATGGTGATCTTAGGCTTGTGTGCGGCTGCTCATCCATGAAAACCCATTTCATGAAACTCCCTGGCAGCTCTAGCAGGGCAGAAATTTGACAAACTGACTTGTTGGAAAGGTGGCATCCAATGATGGCACCACGTTAAAAGTCACTGAGCTCTTCAGTAAGGCCATTCTATTGCCAATGTTTGTCTATGGAGATTGCATGGCTATGTGCTCGATTTTATACACCTGTCAGAAACGGGTGTGGTTGAAATAGCCAGAATCCACAAATTTGAAGAGGTGTCCACATACTATTGTGTATATATAGTGTATAACAATTCAGTAATGATGAGACAGGAGATAGGAATTAGTTCCACCATTTATATCAAACGTGCTCATCTCAACAAATATTACCCATGAAGCTTTGCGTATACAACTACGGTATGTATGGAGGTGCAAATGGTACAACCCTAATACAATTCCTCCCGTCCTACATGAATCGTCGGGAGAGTCGGTTCTACAAGTCCAAGCGTCTAGGTGCCCGCCTATCACTTGTAGGATAACGGTGGTCAACCAGACTCTCAATAACAATGTCTTTAGACTGTGGCATTGACACAGATGTAGGCATATGGGTAGCCTGTGTCACAATCTTGTCATGTACTGTGTGTGCGACTGAGTGACTTTTGTGAGAACCTGACTGTGAGCCGCTAGGTGATGACTGCTGGGTCAGAGTGTCAACCAGTAACAGTTCTGGACCACTACACATTTGTGGTTCTGTCGGTGTTGCTTTACTCAACAGTGACTGATCTGTGTGCCTTTTCCAGGTGACGTACTCTGTAGTCTGGACAGTGTAGCACACAGGACCAGTCTGAGCAATGACTGTAGCAGGAACCCACTTTGGTCTATTGAGGTACTTCCTAACTAAGACAGTTTCTCCAGGTTTGAATGCTCTGTTCTTTGCTCTGTTTTAATTGTATTTAACCTTTATTTAACTAGGCAAGTCAGTTAAGAATAAATTCTTATTTTCCATGATGGCCAGTTGACAACGTTTGTGTCAAGGCTCAGGAGAAAACCCAGATGCAGACAGTTTCGAAGTAACAAATGTTTATTACAAAAACAAGTGGTCAGACAAATGACAGGTCAAAGGGCAGGAAGTCAGTAGTCCAGAGCAGTCAGGAAAAAACAGGAACTAAAAACAGACAGGAGCACGGGAAAAAACGTTGCTAGGCTTGACGAAACAAAACGAACTGGCAACAGACAAACAGAGAACACAGGTATAAGTACACTGGGGATAATGGGGAAGATGGACGCCACCTGGAGGGGGGTGGAGACAAGCACAAAGACAGGTGAAACAGATCCCGGGTGTGACAGTTTGACTTCACTCTCCTCTTGACGTCTTAATGTGTTGTACGCCATTCAGCTGCCGTCCGTTGTCACTAATGAGTTGGAGGGGCGGTCAAAAATATCGAAACACTTTTCCAAGCTTCTCAATGGTCTTCTCTGCAGTAGTAGACCTCATCATGGCAACCTCTGGCCACTTGCTATGAGCATCTATGACCTAGAGAAAAACATTGCCTTTTGAAAGGACCTGCAAAGTGTATGTGTATGTGTTGCCACGCTTCCTCCAGCCAATCCCACAGATAGAGAGGAGCAAGTTGAGGTATGTTGTGATCATTTCCTCTCAATGCTTCCAGGCCACCAGAAGTAGATTTGCATGATTTCCTTCATGAGAACCATTCCACAATGACCTCAGTGTAGCTGTTGCAACACTGGTTTCCTCAGCGAAGGCGGAATGATAACTCTCCTCCCCCACAGCAGAATACTGGACAGTACTGACAGCTCAGTTTTCCTCAAAAGGTAAGGTTTCAATTCCGGAGCATATCTCCTATGGCTTTACCTTTCAGGATGATGTCTATCACTTCACATAACTCCCGGGTCGTTTCTGGTGTTTCTCCACACTTATGCTGAAGTGACTGGTGCATTACAAGTAGAAGATGTCCACTTGAAGTGACTCTGGCTTGACCACAGGTAGTGGTAACCTTGAAAGTCCATATTGCATTGCAGTTCAGTTCTGATTTGATGTCGAAGGTGTGTGCTGAAAACAGCAAAGCCCACCTTTGTATTCTGTTTGCAGCAAATGCCAGAATCTCAGTTTGCAGTCCAAAAAATGTTTGCCAGTAGACAATGATCTGTAAGAAGGGTGAATTTCCTTTCCTACAGATACTGGTGAAATGTATGCACTGATGCACTCCAAAAAATGTCCAGAACATCTTTGTCTGTGCATAGTTACATTCTGCTTTGTTCAATGTCCTTGATGCACAGGAAGGCATGATATGGGAAACGACTGCTCCCAAGCCATATGGACTAGCATCACAAGCTAGTTGGATGGGCAATGATGGGCCAAAGTGTGTCAGTGCCTCAGATTTTAGTAGTGTAGTAGTTTTCACAAATGCTTCCTCGCATTGTTCTGTCCATTTTCATGTTTTGTCCTGACAAAAGCAACTAATGCAGCAGACAAAAGCAACTGATGCAGCTTCATTGCGAAGCTCGGGATAAAGTGTCCATAGTAACCCCAAGAAAGAATGCAGCTGGCTGACGTTTTGAGGAGCTGGTTGTCCAAAATAGCCTTGACCTTGGACGGAGCCTTGTGAAGGCTAGTAGCGTCAAAGATGTGTCCGAGGTATTCAACCGAAAACTGGAATAATGCAGGAATTAGTTCAACCATTTATCTGTACATGCTCATCTGCAACCAATACCACCAGGGCTGGAAGAAACGTATTACAAATTCTCTCGTTACTGTAATTGAGTAGCTTTTCAGAGTACTTGTCCCTTTTTTGAGTATTTTTCAGTCTGTAATTTTACTTTTACTTAAGTATGTTTTAAATGAAGTGTTGTACTTTGCTACCTTTTTAAAATCATCCATTACAAATTAAAATTGTGTAGGCTGTCCATAACTGCTAATCGTTGCTTAGTCAGTGACCAATCCAATCAAATATCACACGTCACGCCAATATAGGTCAATCAAATCAAGCTGTGAATACAAACAAACGATAATGGTCGGAAGATTTCAAAAAGGCAAAAATAACTTAGTTTGAGACATTTGAGACGTCTCGTGAAAGAGAGAAAAAGTTTTTTTTATCAAAGCAGTGTGTGAAAACAATGAAGATGGAGATGGCTGTGACCAGCACAGGAGAGGCAATGCAACCAGGATGGTGGAGGTGGCATCTTACACAAACTCTGCCTCGAACTTGAGGAAACATTGTAGAGGGAAGGTAACTAGCTAGCTATGAATGATCAAAAATGTCACAATGGATGGCTTTAGCAGCTAGTATAGCTGTCTATCTAATAGTTTAACTTACATACTTTGGAGTTATCCTAGTTGTCTAGCATGTTAACGTCAGCACGCTACCCTTGCAGCTAAGTTAGCTAGTTAGCTACATGGCTAACCACCATCTGCTGATGGTAGCAGTTATGGCTAGCGTGTCAATGTCACTATGTCTGGTGGTAGCTACCTAGCTAGCCATGTAAGTTATCTGGGCTAGCTAACAACATTAGGCTAACGTCGGCAAGTGAGCTAGCTAGCTAATGTTAGCTTGATTGGTCATGACATAAAGTATTTAGGGAGACCTAGGATTTTTAGCTATGTAATGTACCTTGTCTGTGTAAATTAGGATAATGTTAATCTAAAAGACAGAGACTCAATAAGTTCAACTATGCATATAACTGTGCCTATAACTATGTGAGTCTACACAATAGATACAGCTAGACATGGACCCATCTCAACATTAGACAACTTTTACGGTCTGAGAACATCTGACAAACTTACTTCTGTCTCAGTATCTATTTATTTTATTTGATTAATTTGACCATTTTAAAAACAGGCACACAAAACTTGAAGAAGACATACATGCACATGAGAAAAATCATTGAGGATAACACACAATAAAGTCTGGGACCGATTTCCATTGTGGTCCTCTTGTGACAAAATGGCGAGGCAAGATCGGCAACATGGTTGTTAGTGCTGAGCATTAACCGAAATTTCAGTTATTTTTCAGTTTTTAAACAACTAATTGACCGAAGTTGGTTAAATTATTTGAATTCCATTTCATGATGTTTTTTCTTCTGTGAGCGCAATGCGCACATTGCTCAGTTTCTCTAGAGATAAATCAGATCCAGCCTAAACTGTGTGATGGAGTAGGGAGTTGTAGTTTCTCTAGAGATAAATCAGATCCAGCCTAAACTGTGTGATGGAGTAGGGAGTTGTAGTTTCCAACAGGCCAATATTCTACATAGGTTAGAGCATAAAATGTGGTAATCAACGACAATGACCATAATCCATTGCACATCTACTTATCCGGTGGTTTCAGTGTTGGTTTCATCCCGTGGAAAAGCCCGTTTCCAGGTTGCTTGATGGTTCCAGAAGAAAAGGTAGGCTTCCAGACCAGCAAAGGGTTGATCTCCCCCGAGACAGAGGTACAAAGAGAGAGCGAGAGAAGGCGAGATAAAGATATAGCGTACAGACACGACACCCCACAACAAAACAAAGCCAATTAGTGAAATAACTGTGTGTGTGTTTTCATAGCCTATGTGTATGTGTCCATGCATGTAGGATGTGTGTGTTCGTGCCTGTGGGTGGGTGGGCGTGCATTCCTGTACGATGTTCATGTGTGTGTGTGTTTGTGAACCGCTTCAATAAACATATTTTTTTATAAGTGTTCTGTTCAGTGTGTGCTCTAATTATTTCTCTGTGATTTCACAGAAAGACACGAACAGTTGTTATCACACCTCCAGCATCGCTCACCAGCACGGTGAAAATAAAGATCTCAAGGATGTTCGAGTCCAGACAACAACAAAATTGAATTACTGTATCTTCCAGCTTTTGGTATTTGAGTACATGCAGGATGTCATCTCCAGGGGACTTGAGACTGTGTGTGTGTGTGTGTGTGTGTGTGTGTGTGTGTGTGTGTGTGTGTGTGTGTGTGTGTGTGTGTGTGTGTGTGTGTGTGTGTGTGTGTGTGTGTGTGTGTGTGTGTGTGTGTGTGTAGGAACAAGCAGAGCAGGCCCATACTAGACTAGAACATTCCCTGGGGTCTTCTTCCCAAGGCCATATACATTCTCACAGGACATCTTGATATTTACAGAGCTTCCCTTGGCTCAATCTTATTCACACTGTCTGTCTGCACACTGATGCTCCTCCTCACACAGGAAAACACATTGCATGAACAACCCCATGGTTCAGCTACAGAGAAGACACACAGAATTATCTGTAAAGAGAACAGTCATAGTGGTTAGTGGTGTGTGTGTATTGTGTTCAAAGATCAGGTACGCTGCTTCGTAACCACGACTACCCTATTGAAACATGAAGAAGTAAGAAGTGGTGTGAGTTGTTCTTGTCAATAGGGTATAGGGTAGTCGTGGTTACGCAGAACCGTACTTCCTTCATCCGTGGTCTGACCAGATGGGCCATAGCCTGAGTAATATGTTGTATAAGGACAGAGAGACTCAAACTAAAGATGAGAATGTTGGTTGGATTGAAGAGCGAGGTGGCGACAGTGGTCTTTGTGTTGGGCCTACAGCTCATGCTCACCAAACACAATGACATGACTCAAGCTATATGACCCATTTGATTAACTGTTCTGTTCTGCAGTCTTATGGCTTGGGGTTAGAAGTTGTTCAGGAGCCTTTTGGTCCTAGACTTGGCGCTCCGGTACCGCTTTCCGTGCGGTAGCAGAGAGAAAAGTCTATTACTTGGGCCTAGGGCCTTCCTCTGACACCGCCTGGTATAGAGGTCCTGGATGGCAGGAAGCTTAGCCTTAGTGATGTACTGGGCTGTACGCATTACCCTCTGTAGCGGAATGCCAAGCAGTTGCCAAACCAGTCAGGATGCTCTCGATGGTGCAGCTGTTGAACTTTCTGAGGATCTGTGGACCCATGCCAAATCTTTTCAGTCTCCTGAGAGGGAATAGGTTTTGTCGTGCTCTCTTCATGACTGACACGGTGTGTTTGGTCCATGTTAGTTTGTTGGTGATGTGGACACCAAGGAACTTGAAGCTCTTGACCCGCTCCACTACAGCCCTGTTGATGTCTTGGGGGTGTGCTCTGCTCTTCTTTTCCTGTAGTCCACAATCAGCCCCTTTGTCTTGCTCATGTTGAGGGAGAGATTGTTGTCCTGGCACCACACTGCCAGGTGTCTGACCTCCTCCCTATAGGCTGACAAATCGTTGTTGGTGATCAGGCCTTCCACCGTTGTGTCGTTGGCAAACTTAATGATGGTGTTAGTGGGTGAACAGGGAGTACATGAGGGGACTAAGCATGCACCCCTGAGGGCCCCCCGTATTGAAGATCAGAATGGCAGATGTGTTATTGCCTACCCGTACCACCTGGGTGCGGCCCATCGAGAAGGAGGTGTCCCAGGGTCCTTAACTTAGTGATGAGCTTTGAGGGCACTATGGATCTACCAGATCCTGGCTGGCTGGTGGTTTCGGCAGATCCTGGCTGACTGGCAGATCCTGGCTGACTGGCGGATCCTGGCTGACTGGCGGATCCTGGCTGACTGGCGGATCTGGCAGATCCTGGCTGACTGGCAGATCCTGGCTGACTGGCAGATCCCGGCTGACTGGCGGATCTGGAAGAGTCTGGTTGACTGGCGGATCTGGAAGAGTCTGGTTGACTGGCGGATCTGAAAGAGTCTGGTTGACTGGCGGATCTGAAAGAGACTGGTTGACTGGCGGATCTGAAAGAGACTGGTTGACTGGCGGATCTGGAAGAGACTGGTTGACTGGCAGATCTGGAAGAGAATGGTTGACTGGCAGATCTGGAAGAGAATGGTTGACTGGCAGATCTGGAAGATTCTGGTTGACTGGCAGATCTGAAAGAGTCTGGCTGACTGGCAGATCTGGAAAAGTCTGGCTGACTGGCGGATCTGGAAGAGTCTGGCTGACTGGTGGATCTGGAAGAGTCTGGCTGACTGGCGGATCTGGAAGAGTCTGGCTGACTGGCGGATCCTGGCAGAATGATGGATCTGGCTGCTCCATGCTGACTGGCGGCTCTGGCTGCTCCACACTGACTGGCGGCTCTGGCTGCTCCATGTAGGCTGACAGCTCTGGCGGCTTCTTACAGACTGGCAGCTCTGGTGGCTCCGTGCAGACTGGCAGCTCCTTGCAGACTGGCAGCTCCTTGCAGACTGACAGCTCCTTGCAGACTGACAGCTCCTTGCAGACTGACAGCTCCTTGCAGACTGACAGCTCTGGCTGCTCCATGCAGACTGACAGCTCTGGCTGCTTCATGCAGACTGACAGCTCTGGCTGCTCCATGCAGACTGACAGCTCTGGCTGCTCCATGCAGGCTGGCAGCTCTGGCTGCTCCATGCAGGCTGGCAGCTCTGGCTGCTCCATGCAGGCTGGCAGCTCTGGCTGCTCCATGCAGGCTGGCAGCTCTGGCTGCGCTGAACAGGCAGGAGACTCCGGCAGCGCAGGAGAGGAGAAAGGCTCCGATAGCGCTGGAGAGGCGAGGCGCACTGTAGGCCTGATGCGTGGTGCTGGTACTGGTGGTACTGGACCGAGGACACGCACAGGAAGCCTGGTGCGGGGAGCTGCCACCGGAGGGCTGGGGTGTGGAGGTGGTACTGAATAGACCGGACCGTGCAGGCGCACTGGAGCTCTTGAGCACCGAGCCTGCCCAACCTTACCTGGAGCTGGAATATACCGCATCGGGCTATGCACCTGCAATGGGGACACCGTGCGCACCACTGGATAACACGGTGCCTGCCCGGTATCTCTAGCCCCCCGGTAAGCACAGGGAGTTTGCGTAGGTCTCCTACCTGGCGTAGCCCTACTCCCTGTGAGCCCCCCCCCCAATACATTTTTGGGGCTGACTCTCGGGCTTCCGTTCCCTGGGTCGACCGCCCACCTGTCTATCTCCTCCCAAGAAGTATAGTCCATACTGTAGTCCTCTTTGGGCTGCTCCTGTTTCCTCTTCTCCTGCTGCACCTTTGGGCGGCTACACTCCCCTGGTTTAGCCCAGGGTCCTCTCCCGTCGAGGATTTCCTCCCATGTCCAGAATTCCTTCTTACGCATCTCATCTTTGGGCTGCTCCTGCCTGTTGACACGCTGCTTGGTCCGTTTGTGGTGGGTGATTCTGTAACAGTTTTCTAGGTGTGAAGGAGAGTCGGACCAAAATGCAGCGTGTAGATTGCGATCCATGTTTAATAAACAAACGCAACACGAATCTAAATACAAACACTACAAAACAATAAACGTAACGAAAACCGAAACAGCCTAATACTGGTGCACATACACACAGAACAAGGACACTAAGGTCAATCACCCACGAAACACACAAAGAATATGGCTGCCTAAATATGGTTCCCAATCAGAGACAACGATAAACACCTGCCTCTGATTGAGAACCACTTCAGACAGCCATAGACTTAACTAGAACACCCCACTAAGCTACAATCCCAATACCAACACACCACATACAAAAACCCATGTCACACCCTGGCCTGACCAAATAACTGAAGATAAACACAAAATACTTCGACCAGGGCGTGACATCACTAACATATGAGACAGACTTCATATGGAGAATCATCATAGGTAAATGTACTATTGCACTATAGACTTTTTGATAGACTAAAACAATATTTTGAGAACTGGATAATTCTGCTTAAATACTTATTGGGTCACAATCTGAAGAAACTGGTTGAATCTTATGAACCCGACTAAGTCTCTGAAAAACAGAGGTCTAACCACCTCTTGATCACATAGACAAAGCGGGCGTTCGCATTTTTGACACCAGGAACCAGAGGTGATTAGCAATTCAAGGAAAAACAGCCAAGTACCAGTTACAATATATTGAGTCCATACACAGAGTTGGAAGTGTATAGAGATATCGGAATTCGGAATCTACCGTCATAGCTGTGAGAATACCAATTACAGGAAAGTGACCAAGGGGCTCAGCATTTAAGGTAATTTAACTATTTTTGCTATGTAGTCAATATTGTTAGAAGTCTGGCATAGCTTAAAGCATTAAGGATTGATTGAGCATTATTGTTGTATTGAGAAACTGTAGAACCATTGAATTGTAATGATGTGTATAAGACAAAAAACAGAGTGACTTGAGGAAAGCTTGAAACTTTGACAACTAGGCCAGATTAACGATCTGGAGAGCAAACGCCTCTGACACTCTCACTGAGCAGAAAGTAACCCTGGCTATATGTTAAAGTGATTGCACTAAAGAATATGTCATTGTGTGGACAATAATATATTTTTAAGAGAGTCAAAACATATACCAATACTAGATTCCGAGTGACTACTAGCTGACGAGCATAGTAACTAATAGGAGTTGTTATTAGGTATTAATATATACATAGGTAAAGATAACTTGAAGGTAAGGAAATATAGGAGGAATCCATAAAGCTTAAGAATTTTTAAATAGGATTATATCTATTCAAGGCCTCATACTAGACCGGAAAATAAGGGAGTGACAATGTGAACGAAGGAACAAACCCAACTCACGCGAAGAGCCATTACGAATAAATAGGAGTGTTGGTAGGGCCGCACGGCTAGGCCCTTGTTACACCGAAGTAACTAAAGTCCTAAAGTACTCTGCCCAGCCAGAGGACGGAGTAGAGGCTTTTGCAGCAGGTATTGGGCAAAAGTCAGCACTGTGACAGTGGTCTGCTTGAAACATGTAGGTATTACAGACTGGGTCAGGGAGAGATTGTAAATGTCAGCGAAGACACTTGCCAGTTGGTCAGCACATGCTCTGACTACTAGTCCTGGTAATCCGTCTGGCCCTGCAGCCTTGTGAATGTTGACCTGTTTAAAGGTCTTACTCATATTGGCTACTGACATCGGCCATATGCTTTAAACCGTTATAGAGCTGCAAACTGAAGTGTTGGTGTTGTTGGTTGTTGTCCTAGTTGACTATGGGACAGTTGAGAGGGATCAGATTGTTCTGGAGGTTATTGAGGCGTGATGATAGTTCAGGCCAGAGAGAGAGAACGTTTAACAGTGAGAGGGTCGTGCGTTCCCCCTCTCCCCTCTCTGGCTCTTGGTGAATAGAGGGTATTGTTTGACCACCGTGGTACGAGCCTGTCCTCACATGCACAATCTGTTGTTGATGTATTACGTGGAAAGATGTGGGCTAAAGTCATTAATTATCTGGCTCAGAAGTCATATCTTTGGCCTCTTCAACCCCTTCTCTATCTGTTCCTTTACTCACTACCTATAATCACTACCTATAATCACAACCTACAATCACTATCTATAATCACTACCTTTATACTATGTCTCTCTCTCCCTTTCTCTTCCTCTCTCCCTCTCTGACTCTCTCTCTCACCTATACCTATAATCACTACCTTTACACTCTCTCTCTCTCTCTCTCTCTCCCTTTCTTTTCCTCTCTCCCTCTCTGTCTCTCTCTCTCACCTATACCTATAATCACTACCTTTACACTATGTCTCTCCCTTTCTCTTCCTCTCTCCCTCTCTCCCTCTCTGTCTCTCTCTCTCACCTATACCTATAATCACTACCTTTACACTCTCTCTCTCTCTCTCTCTCTCTCTCTCTCTCTCTCTCTCTCCCTTTCTTTTCCTCTCTCCCTCTCTGTCTCTCTCTCTCACCTATAATCACTACCTTTACACTATGTCTCTCCCTTTCTCTTCCTCTCTCCCTCTCTGTCTCTCTCTCTCACCTATACCTATAATCACTACCTTTACACTATTTCTCTCCCTTTCTCTTCCTCTCTCCCTCTCTGTCTCTCTCTCTCACCTATAATCACTACCTTTACACTATGTCTCTCCCTTTCTCTTCCTCTCTCCCTCTCTGTCTCTCTCTCTCACCTATACCTATAATCACTACCTTTACACTATGTCTCTCCCTTTCTCTTCCTCTCTCCCTCTCTGTCTCTCTCTCTCACCTATACCTATAATCACTACCTTTACACTATGTCTCTCCCTTTCTTTTCCTCTCTCCCTCTCTGTCTCTCTCTCTCTCACCTATACCTATAATCACTACCTTTACACTATGTCTCTCCCTTTCTCTTCCTCTCTCCCTCTCTGTCTCTCTCTCTCACCTATACCTATAATCACTACCTTTACTCTCTCTCTCTCTCTCTCTCTCTCTCTCTCTCTCTCTCTCTCTCTCTCTCTCTCTCTCTCTCTCTCCCTTTCTTTTCCTCTCTCCCTCTCTGTCTCTCTCTCTCACCTATACTTATAATCACTACCTTTACACTATGTCTCTCCTTTCTCTTCCTCTCTCCCTCTCTGTCTCTCTCTCTCACCCTATACCTATAATCTTTCTTTTCCTCTCTCCCTCTGTCTCTCTCTCTCACCTATACCTATAATCACTACCTTTACACTATGTCTCTCCCTTTCTCTTCCTCTCTCCCTCTCTGTCTCTCTCTCACCTATACCTATAATCACTACCTTTACACTCTCTCTCTCTCTCTCTCCTTTCTTTTCCTCTCTCCCTCTCTGTCTCTCTCTCTCACCTATACCTATAATCACTACCTTTACACTCTCTCTCTCTCTCTCTCTCTCTCCCTTTCTCTTCCTCTCTCCCTCTCTGTCTCTCTCTCTCACCTATACCTATAATCACTACCTTTACACTATGTCTCTCCCTTTCTTTTCCTCTCTCCCTCTCTGTCTCTCTCTCTCACCTATACCTATAATCACTACCTTTACACTATGTCTCTCCCTTTCTCTTCCTCTCTCCCTCTCTGTCTCTCTCTCTCACCTATACCTATAATCACTACCTTTACACTATGTCTCTCCCTTTCTTTTCCTCTCTCCCGCTCAGTTGGACCCTCTGGACTGGCAAGCTGGGATGAGAACAGGAGGCTCTCCCTCTCTGTCTCTCTCACCTATACCTATAATCACTACCTTTACACTATGTCTCTCCCTTTCTTTTCCTCTCTCCCTCTCTGTCTCTCTCTCTCTCACCTATACCTATAATCACTACCTTTACACTATGTCTCTCCCTTTCTCTTCCTCTCTCCCTCTCTGTCTCTCTCTCTCACCTATACTTATAATCACTACCTTTACACTATGTCTCTCCCTTTCTCTTCCTCTCTCCCTCTCTGTCTCTCTCTCTCACCTATACCTATAATCAATACCTTTACACTATGTCTCTCCCTTTCTCTTCCTCTCTCCCTCTCTGTCTCTCTCTCTCACCTATACCTATAATCACTACCTTTACACTCTCTCTCTCTCTTTTGATTTGTTTAACTCTTTTTTTGGTTACTACATGATTCCATATGTGTTATTTCATAGTTTTGATGTCTTCATTATTGTTCTACAATATAGAAAATAGTAAAAATAAAGAAAGACCCTTGAATGAGTAGGTGTGTCCAAACTTTTGACTGGTACTGTATTCTGGTCAATGCCTATCCTAACTATTGCTGTACATATACTATTCTTCAGATATACTACATATTCTATCCATATACTGTCCATATTGTCTATACAGCCCATCCTATATATATATATATATATATATATATATATATATATATATATATATATATATATATATATATATATTCCGGACTCCAACATTGCTCGTCCTAATATTTCTATATGTATTTTATTCTTTTACTTTTTAGATTTGTTTGTATAGTTGTGTATTGTTAGATACTACTGCACTGTTGGGGCTAGGAACACAAGCATTTTGCTACAACCGCAATAAATATGTGTATACGACCAATACAATTTGATTTGATTTTTACTGTCTACAAGCAGTTACACCGGCGGTCCCAGTGGCAATACATTAATAACACCAAAAGCTTACCCTGACTTGGAAAAATGACAGTGCTGGATAGCCAGAGCAAGCTAGCCAACATAGCATCCCTTACTGTTTGAGCCGGGTGTTTGAGTAAGCTAAACTAGCTAGCTAAGTGAAAGTGAAAAAAATTGAAAAAAACTCTCTCTCTCTCTCTCTCTCTCTCTCTCTCTCTCTCTCTCTCTCTCTCTCTCTCTCTCTCTCTCTCTCTCTCTCTCTCTCTCTCTCTCTCTCTCTCTCTCTAATTCAAATTCAAGCTGCTTTATTGGCATGAAAAACATTGTGTCAATATTGCCAAAGCAATATTATAAATGATAGCAAATAATAAGATAAAATGGTAGTAAATAATAATACAAAATTAAATACAAAAATAATAACAATAAAATGGTAACAGTCAATAGTAGAAATGTAATAAATATAAAATAGAATTATGGAAAATGAACCTATAACTAACTTACAACTAAATAACGGTCATCTTCTTCTTTATATCAGTACTACAACTACAATCATCATTACTACGACTACTACTACCATCACTAAACTGTTATCACTACCATTACCACCCATATTTGGAATGATAAACATGAATAATTATAGTAATAACAACAATAGTAATAATAAGTAAGTTACTGTTTACTATGCAGATGTTATTATTCAGTGTCCCTCAGGCTATGGCAGGAAAATACAAATTTGGCTGCAAGAGGAGCCATTGCTCCTTCACCCATGAGTATTCTTAGTTTTTCCTCTGGGTTCAATTTGTAAAAATGTGGAATATATGTAGTCATTTCTGTGAATAATGAATCTCATTGTGAGGAATATTTATCACAGTAAAGGAGAAAGTGCATCTCTGTCTCTACCTCCCCTGTCATGCAGTGACCACATACACGCTCCTCTTTGGGTAGCCATGTCTTTTTATGTCTCTCTCTCTCTCTCTCTCTCTCTCTCTCTCTCTCTCTCTCTCTCTCTCTCTCTCTCTCTCTCTCTCTCTCTCTCTCTCTCTCTCTCTCTGTAGTTTATGCTTTCAGTACTAGATTTGTTATCTGATATTTTGATTGGGTGGACAACGTGTCAGTTCATGCAACAAGAGCTCTGATAGGTTGGAGGATGTCCTCCGGACATTGTCATGATTACTGTGTAGATCTATGGAAGGGGTGAGAACCATGAGCCTCCTAGGTTTTGTATTGAAGTAAATGTACCCAGAGGAGGACAGAAGCTAGCTGTCCTCCGGCTACACCATGGTGATACCCTAAAGAGTGCTGTTGAGGCTACTTGTTATGCAGGTGAATGAGGACCCAAAAGCGACTTGGCGAAAACAGAGTCTTTATTCCAGTAAAGGAAAATATGCAATACTCCTAGACAAATCGGAGCGGTAAACAAAGCATAAAAAACTAATTCCACTCGTAGTGACGAGGACAGACTGGAGACTCGACCATAAACTGTAGGTTGCCTCGGGAAGGCACCGACCGTAGCAGACTCAGACACCTGCTCACACGCAGCATCTGAGGGAAACACGACACGACAGGGCGAGACAAAGACACAGCACGGTGAACAATATACAAGGATCCGACAGGACAGAAACGGAAAACAAGGGGAGAAATAGGGACTCTAATCAGAGGAAAAGATAGGGAACAGGTGTGGGAAGACTAAATGATTGATTAGGGGAATAGGAACAGCTGGGAGCAGGAACGGAACGATAGAGAGAAGAGAGAGAGGGAGGGAGAGAGAAAAAAGGGAACGAACCTAAAAAGACCAGCAGGGGGAAAACGAACAGAAGGGAAAGCAAAATGACAAGACAATATAAGACAAAACATGACAGTACCCCCCCCATCACCGAGCGCCTCCTGGCGCACTCGAGGAGGAATCCTGACGGCAACGGAGGAAATCATCAATCAGCGAACGGTCCAGCAAGTCCCGAGACGGAACCCAACTCCTCTCCTCAGGACCGTAAACCCTCCCAATCCACTAAGTATTGGTGACCCCGTCCCCGAGAACGCATGTCCATGATCCTACGTACCTTGTAAATAGGTGCGCTCGACAAGGACGGGAGGGGGGAGGGAAGACGAACGGGGTGCGAAGAAAGGGCTTGACACAGGAGACATGGAAGACAGGATGGACGCGACGAAGATGTCGCGGAAGAAGCAGTCGCACAGCGACAGGATTGACGACCTGGGAGACACGGAACGGACCAATGAACCGCGGAGTCAACTTACGAGAAGCTGTCGTAAGGGGAAGGTTGCGAGTGGAAAGCCACACTCTCTGGCCGCAACAATACCTAGGACTCTTAATCCTACGTTTATTGGCGGCTCTCACAGTCTGTGCCCTGTAACGGCAAAGTGCAGACCTCACCCTCCTCCAGGTGCGCTCACAACGTTGGACAAACGCTTGAGCGGAGGGAACGCTGGACTCGGCAAGCTGGGATGAGAACAGAGGAGGCTGGTAACCCAGACTACTCTGAAACGGAGATAACCCGGTAGCAGACGAAGGAAGCGAGTTGTGAGCGTATTCTGCCCAGGGGAGCTGTTCTGCCCAAGACGAAGGGTTTCTAAAAGAAAGGCTGCGTAGTATGCGACCAATCGTCTGATTGGCCCTTTCTGCTTGACCGTTAGACTGGGGATGAAACCCGGAAGAGAGACTGACGGACGCACCAATCAAACGACAGAACTCCCTCCAAAACTGTGACGTGAATTGCGGACCTCTGTCTGAAACGGCGTCTAACGGGAGGCCATGAATTCTGAACACATTCTCGATGATGATTTGTGCCGTCTCCTTAGCGGAAGGAAGTTTAGCGAGGGGAATGAAATGTGCCGCCTTAGAGAACCTATCGACAACCGTAAGAATCACAGTCTTCCCTGCAGACAAAGGCAGACCGGTAATGAAGTCTAAGGCGATGTGAGACCATGGTCGAGAAGGAATGGGAAGCGGTCTGAGACGACCGGCAGGAGGAGAGTTACCTGACTTAGTCTGCGCGCAGTCTGAACAAGCAGCCACGAAACGGCGCGTGTCACGCTCCTGAGTAGGCCACCAAAAGCGCTGGCGAATAGAAGCAAGAGTACCTCGAACGCCGGGATGACCAGCTAACTTGGCAGAGTGAGCCCACTGAAGAACAGCCAGACGAGTAGAAACAGGAACGAAAAGAAGGTTACTAGGACAAGCGCGCGGCGACGCAGTGTGCGTGAGTGCTTGCTTAACCTGTCTTTCAATTCCCCAGACTGTCAACCCGACAACACGCCCATAAGGAAGAATCCCCTCGGGATCAGTAGAAGCCACAGAAGAACTAAAGAGACGGGATAAGGCATCAGGCTTGGTGTTCTTACTACCCGGACGGTAAGAAATCACAAACTCGAAACGAGCGAAAAACAACGCCCAACGAGCTTGACGTGCATTAAGTCGTTTGGCAGAACGGATGTACTCAAGGTTCTTATGGTCTGTCCAAACGACAAAAGGAACGGTCGCCCCCTCCAACCACTGTCGCCATTCGCCTAGGGCTAAGCGGATGGCGAGCAGTTCACGGTTACCCACATCATAGTTGCGTTCCGATGGCGACAGGCGATGAGAAAAATAAGCGCAAGGATGAACCTTATCGTCAGACTGGAAGCGCTGGGATAGAATGGCTCCCACGCCTACCTCTGAAGAGTCAACCTCGACAATGAATTGTCTAGTGACGTCAGGAGTAACGAGGATAGGAGCGGACGTAAAACGTTCTTTGAGAAGATCAAAAGCTCCCTGGGCGGAACCGGACCACTTAAAACACGTCTTGACAGAAGTAAGAGCTGTGAGAGGGGCAGCAACTTGACCGAAATTACGAATGAAACGCCGATAGAAATTAGCGAAACCTAGAAAGCGCTGCAACTCGACATGTGACCTTGGAACGGGCCACTCACTGACAGCTTGGACCTTAGCGGGATCCATCTGAATGCCTTCAGCGGAAATAACAGAACCGAGAAAAGTAACGGAGGAGACATGAAAAGAGCACTTCTCAGCCTTCACGTAGAGACAATTCTCTAAAAGGCGCTGGAGTACACGTCGAACGTGCTGAACATGAATCTCGAGTGACGGTGAAAAAATCAGGATATCGTCAAGGTAGACAAAAACAAAGATGTTCAGCATGTCTCTCAGAACATCATTAACTAATGCCTGAAAAACAGCTGGCGCATTGGCGAGACCAAACGGCAGAACCCGGTACTCAAAATGCCCTAACGGAGTGTTAAACGCCGTTTTCCACTCGTCCCCCTCTCTGATGCGCACGAGATGGTAAGCGTTACGAAGGTCCAACTTAGTAAAGCACCTGGCTCCCTGCAGAATCTCGAAGGCTGATGACATAAGGGGAAGCGGATAACGATTCTTAACCGTTATGTCATTCAGCCCTCGATAATCCACGCAGGGGCGCAGAGTACCGTCCTTCTTCTTAACAAAAAAAAACCCGCCCCGGCCGGAGAGGAAGAAGGCACTACGGTACCGGCGTCAAGAGACACAGACAAATAATCCTCGAGAGCCTTACGTTCGGGAGCCGACAGAGAGTATAGTCTACCCCGAGATGGAGTGGTCCCCGGAAGGAGATCAATACTACAATCATACGACCGGTGAGGGGGAAGGGAGTTGGCTCGGGACCGACTGAAGACCGTGCGCAGATCATGATATTCCTCCGGCACTCCTGTCAAATCGCCAGGTTCCTCCTGAGAAGTGGGGACAGAAGAAACGGGAGGGATAGCAGACATTAAACACTTCACATGACAAGAAACGTTCCAGGATAGGATAGAATTACTAGACCAATTAATAGAAGGATTATGACATACTAGCCAGGGATGACCCAAAACAACAGGTGTAAAAGGTGAACGAAAAATCAAAAAGGAAATAGTCTCACTGTGGTTACCACATACTGTGAGGGTTAAAGGTAGTGTCTCATATCTGATACTGGGGAGATGACTACCATCTAAGGCGAACATGGGCGTAGGCTTCTCTAACTGTCTGAAAGGAATGTCATGTTTCCGAGCCCATGCTTCGTCCATAAAACAACCCTCAGCCCCAGAGTCTATCAAGGCACTGCATGTAGCACCCGAACCGGTCCAGCGTAGATGGACCGACATAGTAGTACAGGATCTTGATGGAGAGACCTGAGTAGTAGCGCTCACCAGTAGCCCTCCGCTTACTGATGAGCTCTGGCTTTTACTGGACATGAATTGACAAAATGTCCAGCAAGTCCGCAATAGAGGCACAGGCGGTTGGTGATCCTCCGTTCCCTCTCCTTAGTCGAGATGCGAATACCTCCCAGCTGCATGGGCTCAGTCTCTGAGCCAGAGGAGGGAGATGGTTGCGATGCGGAGCAGGGAAACACCGTTAACGCGAGCTCTCTTCCACGAGCTTGGTGACGAAGATCTACCCGTCGTTCTATGCGGATGGCGAGAGCAATCAAAGAGTCCACACTGGAAGGAACCTCCCGGGAGAGAATCTCATCTTTAACCACTGCGTGGAGTCCCTCCAGAAAACGAGCGAGCAGCGCCGGCTCGTTCCAGTCACTAGAGGCAGCAAGAGTGCGAAACTCTATAGAGTAATCCGTTATGGATCGATCACCTTGACATAGGGAAGCCAGGGCCCTAGAAGCCTCCCTACCAAAAACTGAACGGTCAAAAACCTGAATCATCTCCTCTTTAAAGTTCTGGTAATTGTTAGAACAATCAGCCCTTGCCTCCCAGATAGCTGTGCCCCACTCTCGAGCCCGGCCAGTAAGGAGTGATATGACGTAAGCAACCCGAGCTCTCTCTCTAGAGTATGTGTTGGGTTGGAGAGAGAACACAATATCACACTGGGTGAGAAAGGAGCGGCACTCCGTGGGCTGCCCGGAGTAACAAGGTGGGTTATTAACCCTAGGTTCCGGAGGCTCGGCAGACCAGGAAGTAACAGGTGGCACGAGACGAAGACTCTGGAACTGTCCAGAGAGGTCGGAAACCTGAGCGGCCAGGTTCTCCACGGCATGACGAGCAGCAGACAATTCCTGCTCGTGTCTGCCGAGCATGGCTCCTTGGATCTCGACGGCAGTGTTACGAGCGTCTGTAGTCGCTGGGTCCATTCTTTGGTCGGATCCTTCTGTTATGCAGGTGAATGAGGACCCAAAAGCGACTTGGCGAAAACAGAGTCTTTATTCCAGTAAAGGAAAATATGCAATACTCCTAGACAAATCGGAGCGGTAAACAAAGCATAAAAAACTAATTCCACTCGTAGTGACGAGGACAGACTGGAGACTCGACCATAAACTGTAGGTTGCCTCGGGAAGGCACCGACCGTAGCAGACTCAGACACCTGCTCACACGCAGCATCTGAGGGAAACACGACACGACAGGGCGAGACAAAGACACAGCACGGTGAACAATATACAAGGATCCGACAGGACAGAAACGGAAAACAAGGGGAGAAATAGGGACTCTAATCAGAGGAAAAGATAGGGAACAGGTGTGGGAAGACTAAATGATTGATTAGGGGAATAGGAACAGCTGGGAGCAGGAACGGAACGATAGAGAGAAGAGAGAGAGGGAGGGAGAGAGAAAAAAGGGAACGAACCTAAAAAGACCAGCAGGGGGAAAACGAACAGAAGGGAAAGCAAAATGACAAGACAATATAAGACAAAACATGACACTACTGCAGACCTTCATTGCCAAAAAGTGTGTTTTAATCAATTATTTGGTGACGTGAATATATTTAATTTAGATTAAATAATTTAGTTTCAATAGGCCGGGAAGTTTTCGGTTCTGTTTAGATTATGCGTAAGAACACAACTGCACTGAAATGAATAGCTTGATTCAATGCGATTCTCCTGAAAATCTAAAATGTTTATCTGCTAAGCTGTTTTGTCTATGGATAGACCCATAAGCCTACCACTTCTTTCTTTAAAATAAATATTTTGCTATAGGCAAAGCCTACCACTAATATTCTCAATACCGGAGCAGTTAAAACAACCATATTTTCCGTGGGATAATGATACTTGCTATACATTTAAAAGTCAATGTCTTGATATGCCTATAGGCCAACCATGAACCCATGTTACGGTTGAGTAAGACCTTCGATAGGCTAGTAGACTGCAGAAAGCGTGGTGGAGTTAATCATTGTTATAGCCTAGATCACTTTATATAATCCAGACCCGTATTTTTCTCTTACAATTTATAAGATGACAAGGGATAGCCTACACTTTTAACTCGTCTCTACAACAAGGGACAGCCTATCCTTTTAACCCATCTCTACAACACGGGATAGCCTATGCTTTTACCTGTCTCTACAACAAGGGACAGCCTATCCTTTTAACCCATCTCTACAACAAGGGATAGCCTATGCTTTTACCTGTCTCTATAACAAGGGATAGCCTATGTTTTTTACCTGTCTCTACAACAAGGGATAGCCTATGTTTTTTACCTGTCTCTACAACAAGGGATAGCCTATGCTTTTACCTGTCTCTACAACAAGGGACAGCCTATCCTTTTAACCCATCTCTACAACAAGGGATAGCCTATGCTTTTACCTGTCTATATAACAAGGGATAGCCTATGTTTTTTACCTGTCTCTACAACAAGGGATAGCCTATGTTTTTTACCTGTCTCTACAACAAGGGATAGCCTATGCTTTTACCTGTCTCTACAACAAGGGATAGCCTATGCTTTTACCTGTCTCTACAACAAGGGTCAGCCTATGCTTTTTACCTGTCTCTACAACAAGGGATAGCCTATGTGTTTTACCTGTCTCTACAACAAGGGATAGCCTATGCTTTTAACCCATCTCTACAAGGGACAGCCTATGCTTTTAACCCATCTCTACAAGGGACAGCCTATGCTTTTAACCCATCTCAACATCAAGCAATAGCCTATGCTTTTTATCTGTCTCTACAACAAGGGATAGCCTATCCTCATATACCCCCTCAATTCAAGCCCTGCTTTTTGAGGAGCCTCCATTGCACTAATATGGGAATGGAAGTATACACTAAGTGTACAAAACATTAAGAACACCTTCCTAATATTGAGTTGCAAATAATTTCCTGATCTTTATTATATCTCTCAGATATAGGACACTTCAAAACAAACTTCCTTTTGATAAATGTGTTGACTATCTGTTTTTCCATGTATGAATCTGTTATTCAAGGCATTTCTATGGGCTAATAACAAGGCCAAACTCAATGGTTCACCAATTTGTATATAAACTCAGCAAAAAAAGAAACGTCCCTTTTTAACGACCATGTCTTTCAAAGATAATTCGTAAAAATCCAAATAACTTCACAGATCTTCATTGTAAAGGTTTTTAACACTGTTTCCGATGCTTGTTCAATGAACCATAAACATTTAACGAACATGCACCTGTGGAACGGTCATTAAGACGCTAACAGCTTACAGACGGTAGGCAATTAAGGTCACAGTTATGAAAACTTAGGACACTAAAGAGGCCTTTCTACTGACTCTGAAAAACAGGGTGGAAGAGTGGTGTAACATCTCACAGCAAGAACTGGCAAATCTGGTGCAGTCCACGAGGAGGAGATGCACTGCAGTACTTAATGCAGCTGGTGGCCACAGCAGATACTGAATGTTACTTTTGATTTTAACCCCCACCCCCCCCTCCGCTTTGTTCTGGGACACATTCTTCTATTTCTGTTAGTCACATGTCTGTGGAACTTGTTCCGTTTATGTCCCTGTTGTTGAATCTTGTTATGTTCATACAAATATGTACACATGTTACATTTGCTGAAAATAAATGCAGATGACAGTGAGAGGACGTTTCTTTTTTTGCTGAGTTGATAATTTTTTTGACCTAAAGGGGTCTTAAATTCAAATATCTAAATGATCTTTGGTATGAGCACTTTAAAACAATTCCATATGTAACCCCCCTCAGGTTTAGACTCTAGGAGGGGGTTACATATAGAATGCTTTGGTCTTTCCCGGGGGTTAGTGAAAACAGTCTGCCAATTCTCGGAAGTTAAAGTCCATTCTACAGCAGTATGTCTCCATATGAAGTGACCAGACACATTGGTTGGGGTGTGGCTGGATACTTTAAGCTTGCAGTTACAGACTGGATACAAGCTAGAAACACTAGACTTGTTGACTTGTAAATACAAAAGAAAACCCCATAAACTCTGAATTGGTCACAGCTCCAAAACATTCTTGTATCAAAACCTTTTCCCCTCAGTGAAGCCACATACACAAACCAGACCTTGACTTCTTCATCCGTGTTTACAGAAAGTTCCTTGCATCTTCTCCTTGGTAGAAACTCAACTATTTTTCCCCAGGAGGTGACTAGCAAGCTGTTATTAAAGGATTATTGAGTCACAGTTAAACAAAGAGACCAGGTTTCCTGGACACATTCTTTAATCCTGGACTGCAAATCAATACATTTCCATTGGCGTAATCTGTGTCCGGGAAACCGGCCCACGCAACATTCAACCGAGTTCAGCATAGTTTGATTGACCCGGTGACTGAGTAACTCCCATGCAATGTAAAATGCTTTGACACCCATTCAAAACAGATACCCTGTAAATGCATCCATTATACAAGACCATGTAAACACTGTGGCTTAAGATTCCAAAAACCTTTGATCATGTGATTATGTTTCCAGAGAAAATCCCTTAATCCAAATAACATAATATCTGGCCAGGTTCCTGCCTTCTTGCCCATGTTTGTGCAGTGATGTCACTTGTGTTGTTTTGATACAGAGCAGACTCCCAGTAGAACAGAGGAGTGAAACTTTGATAACATCAGACAGAGTGAAGATACACTGAGTGTACAGAACATTAGGAACACCTGCTCTTTCTTTTTTTAAATAATTCAATTGAAATTTCTTTTTTTTCTTTTTACATTTCACATAATGAAAATGAAGACGTTTAACCCTTCATAGGAAAGACATCAACATAATGACATATGTCAATATATAGTAGACATGATAAGGGATGAGTGAGGAATGAGTCCAACTGGCCCAAGTGAACCAAACATTAGGAACACTAATGTCATTTCATTGAAATTGAAAGAACGTTGATTCAACCAGTGTTTGTCCAGTGGGTATGCTGGGATACACTCAACGATAGGAGGAAGATGGAACATTTATGAGGAGGAGGAGGAAGAAGAGGAAGAGAGAGAATAGAGGGATGGGAATGGAGTGGAAGACGGCAGTGCAGGATTATGGTGGGATACACTGACAGATAATCAGGGAATGGAAGGGGTTCTGGGTCAGCCAGAATGTTCTGGAGAGGATGTACAGCAGCTTGTTGGAGAGCATCCTCATGTTCAATATGACAGTCTGGTATGGTAATCTGAGCGTGAGGAGCAAAAGCAAACTGACCAGAATAGTAAACACAGCCAGCAAAGTAATTGGTCGACCACAGCCCCAGTTGAGCAGTCTGTTCCACAAGGCAACCAAAAGGAAGTCACTGGTTGTCGTTGGCAACCCCTCCCACCCTCTACACCCTTAGTTTGAGAGTCTTCCCTCTGGCCGGCCTTTCAGAATGCCCATGGCCAAGAATATCGTATACAAACAATCATTTCTTCCTTGTGCTGTTGGACTACTAAATGCCACGTAAATTGTATCAGAATATATACTTATCTATCCAGTGCAGTTGGGACAGCGGTCAGTCGTGAGTGAATGTATCAATGTCCTCTATGTTGTTAGTGTATGCAGTATGATGGACTGACCAGTTTTAAATGTGTGTGATGTGACAATGTATGTGTATGTGACCATTTTAATGTAAGTTGATGCCAAAGAACAATTTCCATCCTGGATGGACAATAAAGTTGTATTCTATTCTATAGGGGAGAAGAGAAGAGAAGGTGGCTGAGAAGGATGGTAGGGGGGAGGAAGGAAAAAGAGAGGGAAGAGTAGGATGCAGTGCAGGACAGATGGAGAGATAATAACTGAATAAAAGATGCTGGTTCGTCCCAGTGGTGCATGTTAAAAACCCAGCTGAGTCAAATTCCTATCTACAGCTTCTGTCAGTCAGCATACCACTTAGAATGCATGCCGAATACGCAGTTTAATTGTGTTTTGTGTCTGTGTATGATCACAATGATAAAATGGGTAGTTTGGATCAGCTTGTGGTCTGTAAAACCATTGACCCGCGACCATATTCATAACCGTATTGCTTTATTGTGTACAATATGATGCGTCACGATGGTTTGGCTGGTGAAGCTAACTGATTCGGATGAAAGATAGGACAAAGGGATGAGGGGAGAGATGGATGAGGAGAGGTATCATGTAAGGAGAGGAGTGAGGGACTGAGGGGAGGAGAGAGTGAAGAGACCAAGGGGGAGAGAGGAGAGAGGGACCAGGAGAGGAGATAAGAGCACCAGGGTGTTTGTTTATTCTGAAACCTCAACGTAGGGACAGCTGCTGCACACAGATTTTACTAGGAATTGTAGGCTCATCCCCTTGCTTACCTCGGAATCCTCAGAATCTTCGTGACTGCCAATCCCCCAGAACTGGCTGAGATGCATTCCGTGCTGGTGTTCTGAACTCATACTCATTGTTGAAAGCAATAGTGTGTGTTGATGTCAGGAGCATTGGTATGTTGTTATTGTGTTGTTGGAGAAATGGGAGGGAGAATAAGAATTGGTAAAAAACCTCCTACTTATTTTTTAGGGTGAAAGTATTTAAATATCTAGCTGAATATTGGAATTTCACCCAGGCTATTTGGCACATGCAGTAAAACATTATTTAAGGGCTGTTAAAAACTATATATAGTAATAGGGCCAACACCCAACAAAAATGACAAAAATCCTAGTTATGAGGTGAAATTCTCTATCTGAATGGGAGAGCTGCATATTTAGGCAATTCCACCACTATATTCCAAACCTGAGATTAGGAAATTGCTTCTGAAAAAAAGGTCATTATGTGACAAGATTGTAAAACGTATCAGAAAGTAGGAGTCCTTAACCACGGGAGATTGATATTTTTGTATGGGTACGTTGTTTGCTGATATTCTTTGATATTTCAAGACGTACTTCTGCCCAGAAAAAAAAATGATATTAGGAAATGTAATGAGAGTGTTTGAAATGGGAATGCCTGTGTCTGGACAGATAGAGATAGAAACCAGGAGAACAACAGGACATAAAAGGGCATTTCTGCAGAGTGATGGGTTTCAAACTAGATGTGGAAAACGGGATCGCTAGATAGATTTTCAACCAGAATAATTTATTCATATTCGGTCAATAATTCACGTTATTAATATTTTAATGCCAACAGGGAGGACTTGTTCTTTTTCACATCTCTATTCCAGCAGGAACAATATCCTTAAGGTGAATGTGATATGGGATTGCAGCTGAGCTGACAGGTGATTGTGATATGGGATTGCAGCTGAGCTGACAGGTGATTGTGATATGGGATTGCAGCTGAGCTGACAGGTGATTGTGATATGGGATTGCAGCTGAGCTGACAGGTAATTGTGATATGGGATTGCAGCTGAGCTGACAGGTGATTGTGATATGGGATTGCAGCTGAGCTGACAGGTGATTGTGATATGGGATTGCAGCTGAGCTGACAGGTGATTGTGATATGGGATTGCAGCTGAGCTGACAGGTAATTGTGATATGGGATTGCAGCTGAGCTGACAGGTGATTGTGATATGGGATTGCAGCTGAGCTGACAGGTGATTGTGATATGGGATTGCAGCTGAGCGGACAGGTGATTGTGATATGGGATTGCAGCTGAGCTGACAGGTGATTGTGATATGGGATTGCAGCTGAGCGGACAGGTGATTGTGATATGGGATTGCAGCTGAGCTGACAGGTAATTGTGATATGGGATTGCAGCTGAGCTGACAGGTGATTGTGATATGGGATTGCAGCTGAGCGGACAGGTGATTGTGATATGGGATTGCAGCTGAGCTGACAGGTGATTGTGATATGGGATTGCAGCTGAGCTGACAGGTAATTGTGATATGGGATTGCAGCTGAGCTGACAGGTAATTGTGATATGGGATTGCAGCTGAGCTGACAGGTGATTGTGATATGGGATTGCAGCTGAGCGGACAGGTGATTGTGATATGGGATTGCAGCTGAGCTGACAGGTAATTGTGATATGGGATTGCAGCTGAGCTGACAGGTGATTGTGATATGGGATTGCAGCTGAGCTGACAGGTGATTGTGATATGGGATTACAGCTGAGCTGACAGGTGATTGTGATATGGGATTGCAGCTGAGCTGACAGGTGATTGTGATATGGGATTGCAGCTGAGCTGACAGGTGATTGTGATATGGGATTGCAGCTGAGCTGACAGGTAATTGTGTAAATTATTTACCTTTATTTTTTATTTTTGGGGGGAGATGATTGCAGCTGAGCTGACAAGTGACAAGTGATTGTGATATGTGATTGTGATATGTGATTGTGATATGCTGTGAGAGCAGTTGAGACACAAAATTCTTATGCCTTATACACAATGGTTACAAATATAGTCATATACTGTACACTCAGTGAGTTTATTAGGTACCTGAATTTATTAGCCTGAATTCTTTGGGGCATGGAAACGTTGCTAAATTGGTATCAGGGGACATAACGGGTGTCCAGAAAACCTTCCCCACACCGTTACACCACTGCCACCAGCCTGTGTCGTTGACACCAGGAAGGATGGGTCCATGTACTGTTGTTGCCTACGCCAAATCCTGACTCTGCCATCAGCATGACGCAACAGGAACCAGAATTCGTCGGACCAGGCAATGTTTTTCCACTCCTCAGTTGTCCAGTGTTGGTGATCGTGTGCCCACTGGAGCCTCTTCTTCTAGTTTTTAGCTGATAGGTGTGAAACCCAGTGTGATTGTCTGCTGCAGTAGCCCATCTGTGACAAGGACTGACGACTTGTGAGTTCCGAGATGTCGTTCTGCACAGGACTGTTTTTTATTTGTCGCACCATCCTCGGTAAACCCTAGACACTGTTATGCGTAAAAAGTCCAGGATGCCTGGCTGTTTCTGAGATACTGGAACCGGCACGCCTGACAACGACGATCATACCACGCTCAAAGTTCAATCGAACAATACCTGAATGCCTCGATGCCTGTCTGCCTTCTTTATAATCAAGCCACAGCCACGTGACTCACTGTCTGTCGGAGTGAGCCATTTTTGTGAATGGGGTGGTGTACCTAATAATATACTATAGCTTATACACAACACAAATACATTTCCTATCTAGAAACTTAAAGGGTTTTTCGGCGGTCCCCATAGAACCCTTTGAAGAACCCTTTTTGGTTTGAGGTAGAATCCTTTTTGTTCCAGATAGAACCATTTGGAGTTCCATGTAGATGGTTCTACATGTGACCCAAAAGGGTTCTACCTCGAACCAAAAAGGGTTCTCCTATGGGGACAGCCGAAGAACCCTTTTCGAACCCTTTTTTCTAACCTCTTGGCCTGTAGTACACAGACCTGAACATTAAACAGACTTCAAGAAAAACACACCTCTTGGCTTTAACTCCTGCTAACTGCATTGTTAGCTAAGGGCTTGTAAGTATAAGTATTTCACAGTAAGGTGAATACCTTACTGTTGTATTCGGCACATGTGACAAATCAAATTGGATTTGATTTGATATTTTAGCAGATGTCAATGTGTCCACAGCACTGTCATACTGAAATCATCCTTCTATTATACAACCTTATGTTGTGATGTCCACAGCACTGTCATACTAAAATCATCCTTCTATTATACAACCTTATGTTGTGATGTCCACAGCACCGTCATACTGAAATCATCCTTCTATTATACAACCTTATGTTGTGATGTCCACAGCACTGTCATACTGAAATCATCCTTCTATTATACAACCTTATGTTGTGTCATGTTTGTCATTTATTATCATGTCTTGTCCCTGTGCTCCCCATTCTATTCGTTTCCCTCTGCTGGTCTTATTTGGTTCTTTCCCTCCTTCTATCCCTCTCTCTCCCCCTCCCTCTCTCACTCTCTCGCTCTCTCTTCTCTCTATCGTTCCGTTCCTGCTCCCAGCTGTTCCTATTCCCCTAATCATCATTTAGTCTTCCCACACCTGTTCCCGATCCTTTCCCCTGATTAGAGTCCCTATTTATTCCTTTGTGTTCCGTTCCTGTCCCGTCGGTTCCTTGTTTAGTATTCACCATGCTGTGATTGCGTTTCGCCCTGTCCTGTCGTGTTTTTGCTGTGATTGTGTATCGCCCTGTCCTGTCGTGTTTTTTGCCTTCATCAGATGCTGCGTGTGAGCAGGTGTCTCTGTCAACTACGGCCTGCGCCTACCCGGCGACCTGCAGTCTGTGGCCGCTTCTCCAGTTATTCCCCTCTACAGACTAGAGGATTTCTGTTATTCCCTGTTTGGACTTAAATAAACTCTGTTTCTGTTAAGTCGCTTTTGGGTCCTCTTTCACCTGCATGACAGAAGGAACCGACCAAGGAATGGACCCAGCGACTTCAGACGCTCGTTACACTGCCGTCGAGATCCAAGGAGCCATGCTCGGCAGACACGAGCAGGAATTGTCTGCTGCTCGTCATGCCGTGGAGAACCTGGCCGCTCAGGTTTCCGACCTCTCTGGACAGTTCCAGAGTCTACGTCTCGTGCCACCTGTTACTTCCTGGCCTGCCGAGCCTCCAGAACCTAGGGTTAATAACCCACCTTGCTACTCCGGGCAGCCCACTGAGTGCCGCTCCTTTCTCACGCAGTGTGAGATTGTGTTCTCTCTCAACCCAACACATACTCTAGAGAGAGCTCGGGTTGCTTACGTCATTTCACTCCTTACTGGCCGGGCTCGAGAATGGGGCACAGCTATCTGGGAGGCAAGGGCTGATTGCTCTAACAAGTTCCAGAACTTTAAAGAGGAGATGATTCGGGTTTTTGACCGTTCAGTTTTTGGTAGGGAGGCTTCTAGGGCCCTGGCTTCCTTATGCCAAGGTGAACGGTCCATAACGGATTATTCTATTGAGTTTCGCACTCTTGCTGCCTCTAGTGAGTGGAACGAGCCGGCGCTGCTCGCTCGTTTTCTGGAGGGACTCCACGCAGTGGTTAAGGATGAGATTCTCTCCCGGGAGGTTCCTTCAGATGTGGACTCTTTGATTGCTCTCGCCATCCGCATAGAACGACGGGTAGATCTTCGTCACCGGGCTCGTGGAAGAGAGCTCGCATCAACGGTGTTTCCCTGCTCCGCATCGCAACCATCTCCCTCCTCTGGCTCAGAGTCTGAGCCCATGCAGCTGGGAGGGATTCGCATCTCGACTAAGGAGAGGGAACGGAGGATCACCAACCGCCTGTGCCTCTATTGCGGAGTTGCTGGACATTTTGTTAATTCATGTCCAGTAAAGCCAGAGCTCATCTGTAAGCGGAGGGCTACAGGTGAGCGCAACTACTCAAGTCTCTCCATCAAAATCCTGTACTACTTTGTCGGTCCATCTACGCTGGACCGGTTCGGGTGCTACATGTAGTGCCTTGATAGACTCTGGGGCTGAGGGTTGTTTCATGGACGAAGCATGGGTTCGGAAACATGACATTCCTTTCAGAGAGTTAGATAAGCCTACGCCCATGTTCGCCTTAGATGGTAGTCATCTTCCCAGTATCAGATTTGAGACACTACCTTTAACCCTCACAGTATCTGGTAACCACAGTGAGACTATTTCTTTTTTTGATTTTTCGTTCACCGTTTACACCTGTTGTTTTGGGTCATCCCTGGCTAGTATGTCATAATCCTTCTATTAATTGGTCTAGTAATTCTATCCTATCCTGGAACGTTTCTTGTCATGTGAAGTGTTTAATGTCTGCCATCCCTCCCGTTTCTTCTGTCCCTACTTCTCAGGAGGAACCTGGCGATTTGACAGGAGTGCCGGAGGAATATCATGATCTGCGCACGGTCTTCAGTCGGTCCCGAGCCAACTCCCTTCCTCCTCACCGGTCGTATGATTGTAGTATTGATCTCCTTCCGGGGACCACTCCTCCTCGAGGTAGACTATACTCTCTGTCGGCTCCCGAACGTAAGGCTCTCGAGGATTATTTGTCTGTGTCTCTTGACGCCGGTACCATAGTGCCTTCTTCTTCTCCGGCCGGGCGGGGTTCTTTTTGTTAAGAAGAAGGACGGTACTCTGCGCCCCTGCGTGGATTATCGAGGCTGAATGACATAACGGTTAAGAATCGTTATCCGCTTCCCCTTATGTCATCAGCCTTCGAGATTCTGCAGGGAGCCAGGTGCTTTACTAAGTTGGACCTTCGTAACGCTTACCATCTCGTGCGCATCAGAGAGGGGGACGAGTGGAAAACGGCGTTTAACACTCCGTTAGGCATTTTGAGTACCGGGTTCTGCCGTTCGGTCTCGCCAATGCGCCAGCTGTTTTTCAGGCATTAGTTAATGATGTTCTGAGAGACATGCTGAACATTTTTGTTTTTGTCTATCTTGACGATATCCTGATTTTTTCTCCGTCACTCGAGATTCATGTTCAGCACGTTCGACGTGTTCTACAGCGCCTTTTAGAGAATTGTCTCTACGTAAAGGCTGAGAAGTGCTCTTTTCATGTCTCCTCCGTTACTTTTCTCGGTTCCGTTATTTCCGCTGAAGGCATTCAGATGGATTCCGCTAAGGTCCAAGCTGTCAGTGATTGGCCCGTTCCAAGGTCACGTGTCGAGTTGCAGCGCTTTTAGGTTTCGCTAATTTCTATCGGCGTTTCATTCGTAATTTCGGTCAAGTTGCTGCCCCTCTCACAGCTCTTACTTCTGTCAAGACGTGTTTTAAGTGGTCCGGTTCCGCCCAGGGAGCTTTTGATCTTCTAAAAGAACGTTTTACGTCCGCTCCTATCCTCGTTACTCCTGACGTCACTAGACAATTCATTGTCGAGGTTGACGCTTCAGAGGTAGGCGTGGGAGCCATTCTATCCCAGCGCTTCCAGTCTGACGATAAGGTTCATCCTTGCGCTTATTTTTCTCATCGCCTGTCGCCATCTGAGCGCAACTATGATGTGGGTAACCGTGAACTGCTCGCCATCCGCTTAGCCCTAGGCGAATGGCGACAGTGGTTGGAGGGGGGCGACCGTTCCTTTTGTCGTTTGGACAGACCATAAGAACCTTGAGTACATCCGTTCTGCCAAACGACTTAATGCCCGTCAAGCTCGTTGGGCGTTGTTTTTCGCTCGTTTCGAGTTTGTGATTTCTTACCGTCCGGGTAGCAAGAACACCAAGCCTGATGCCTTATCCCGTCTGTTTAGTTCTTCTGTGGCTTCTACTGATCCCGAGGGGATTCTTCCTTATGGGCGTGTTGTCGGGTTAACAGTCTGGGGAATTGAAAGACAGGTTAAGCAAGCACTCACGCACACTGCGTCGCCGCGCGCTTGTCCTAGTAACCTCCTTTTCGTTCCTGTTTCCACTCGTCTGGCTGTTCTTCAGTGGGCTCACTCTGCCAAGTTAGCTGGTCATCCCGGTGTTCGAGGCACTCTTGCGTCTATTCGCCAGCGCTTTTGGTGGCCGACTCAGGAGCGTGACACGCGCCGTTTCGTGGCTGCTTGTTCGGACTGCGCGCAGACTAAGTCGGGTAACTCTCCTCCTGCCGGTCGTCTCAGACCGCTCCCCATTCCTTCTCGACCATGGTCTCACATTGCCTTAGACTTCATTACCGGTCTGCCTTTGTCTGCGGGGAAGACTGTGATTCTGACGGTTGTCGATAGGTTCTCTAAGGCGGCACATTTCATTCCCCTCGCTAAACTTCCTTCCGCTAAGGAGACGGCACAAATCATTATTGAGAATGTATTCAGAATTCATGGCCTCCCGTTAGACGCCGTTTCAGACAGAGGCCCGCAATTCACGTCACAGTTTTGGAGGGAGTTCTGTCGTTTGATTGGTGCGTCCGTCAGTCTCTCTTCCGGGTTTCATCCCCAGTCTAACGGTCAAGCAGAGAGGGCCAATCAGACGATTGGTCGCATACTACGCAGCCTTTCTTTCAGAAACCCTGCGTCTTGGGCAGAACAGCTCCCCTGGGCAGAATACGCTCACAATTCGCTTCCTTCGTCTGCTACCGGGTTATCTCCGTTTCAGAGTAGTCTGGGTTACCAGCCTCCTCTGTTCTCATCCCAGCTTGCCGAGTCCAGCGTTCCCTCCGCTCAAGCGTTTGTCCAACGTTGTGAGCGCACCTGGAGGAGGGTGAGGTCTGCACTTTGCCGTTACAGGGCACAGACGGTGAGAGCCGCCAATAAACGCAGGATTAAGAGTCCAAGGTATTGTTGCGGCCAGAGAGTGTGGCTTTCCACTCGCAACCTTCCTCTTACGACAGCTTCTCGTAAGTTGACTCCGCGGTTCATTGGTCCGTTCCGTGTCTCCCAGGTCGTCAATCCTGTCGCTGTGCGACTGCTTCTTCCGCGACATCTTCGTCGCGTCCATCCTGTCTTCCATGTCTCCTGTGTTAAGCCCTTTCTTCGCACCCCCGTTCGTCTTCCCTCCCCCCTCCCGTCCTTGTCGAGAGCGCACCTATTTACAAGGTACATAAGATCATGGACATGCGTTCTCGGGACGGGGTCACCAATACTTAGTGGATTGGGAGGGTTACGGTCCTGAGGAGAGGAGTTGGGTTCCGTCTCGGGACGTGCTGGACCGTTCACTCATCGATGATTTCCTCCGTTGCCGCCAGGATTCCTCCTCGAGTGCGCCAGGAGGCGCTCGGTGAGTGGGGGGTACTGTCATGTTTGTCATTTATTATCATGTCTTGTCCCTGTGCTCCCCATTCTATTCGTTTCCCTCTGCTGGTCTTATTTGGTTCTTTCCCTCCTTCTATCCCTCTCTCTCCCCCTCCCTCTCTCACTCTCTCGCTCTCTCTTCTCTCTATCGTTCCGTTCCTGCTCCCAGCTGTTCCTATTCCCCTAATCATCATTTAGTCTTCCCACACCTGTTCCCGATCCTTTCCCCCTGATTAGAGTCCCTATTTATTCCTTTGTGTTCCGTTCCTGTCCCGTCGGTTCCTTGTTTAGTATTCACCATGCTGTGATTGCGTTTCGCCCTGTCCTGTCGTGTTTTTGCTGTGATTGTGTATCGCCCTGTCCTGTCGTGTTTTTTGCCTTCATCAGATGCTGCGTGTGAGCAGGTGTCTCTGTCAACTACGGCCTGCGCCTACCCGGCGACCTGCAGTCTGTGGCCGCTTCTCCAGTTATTCCCTCTACAGACTAGAGGATTTCTGTTATTCCCTGTTTGGACTTAAATAAACTCTGTTTCTGTTAAGTCGCTTTTGGGTCCTCTTTCACCTGCATGACATGTTGTGATGTCCACAGCACTGTCATACTGAAATCATCCTTCTATTATACAACCTTATGTTGTAATGTCCACAGCACTGTCATACTGAAATCATCCTTCTATTATACAACCTTATGTTGTGATGTCCACAGCACTGTCATACTGAAATCATCCTTCTATTATACAACCTTATGTTGTGATGTCCACAGCACTGTCATACTGAAATCATCCTTCTATTATACAACCTTATGTTGTGATGTCCACAGCACTGTCATACTGAAATCATCCTTCTATTATACAACCTTATGTTGTGATGTCCACAGCACCGTCATACTGAAATCATCCTTCTATTATACAACCTTATGTTGTGATGTCCACAGCACTGTCATACTGAAATCATCCTTCTATTATACAACCTTATGTTGTGATGTCCACAGCACTGTCATACTGAAATCATCCTTCTATTATACAACCTTATGTTGTGATGTCCACAGCACGGATACTACTGCGTATGCAGTATGATTACACTACAACCTTATGTTGTGATGTCCACAGCACGGATACTACTGCTTATGCAGTATGATTACACTACAACCTTATGTTGTGATGTCCACAGCACGGATACTACTGCGTATGCAGTATGATTACACTACAACCTTATGTTGTGATGTCCACAGCACGGATACTACTGCGTATGCAGTATGATTACACTACAACCTTATGTTGTGATGTCCACAGCACGGATACTACTGCGTATGCAGTATGATTACACTACAACCTTATGTTGTGATGTCCACAGCACGGATACTACTGCTTATGCAGTATGATTACACTACAACCTTATGGATGCTGAAGGTACACTAAGATGAACTTCTGGCCTGTGGTTAATGCAGAGCACGATGGTCGGGCAGTGAGTGGTCACAGATTTAAACGAGGTACCTGTCCGTTCATTGTAAGAGCAGATAAACCCTTCACTCAGCCAAGGTCATAAGCCTAGAGCATCACAGAACACATTTGTCACCAGCTAGCAGCCAGAAGACAGAAGACGGGCGTGTCATGCCGGGTGAATACATGAAAAGCACAGTGACTTTAGGATTCAGTTATGCATTGATTTGGCATTTGGGTTCCTTAGGTTTGAGTTATGCATTGATTTGGCATTTGGGTTCCTTAGGTTTGAGTTATACTGTCACGGGATTGTACTATGTACAAAAGTACTGCACTATGGGCCCATTGGGCACGGGTCAAAGTTCTGCACTATGGGCCCATTGGGCCGGGGTCTAAAGTACTGCACTATGGGCCCAGTGGGCCGGGGTCTAAAGTACTGCACTATGGGCCCAGTGGGCCGGGGTCTAAAGTACTGCACTATGGGCCCAGTGGGCCGGGGTCTAAAGTACTGCACTATGGGCCCATTGGGTCCGGGTCAAAGTACTGCACTATGGGCCCATTGGGCCCAGGTCTAAAGTACTGCACTATGGGCCCAGTGGGCCGGGGTCTAAAGTACTGCACTATGGGCCCAGTGGGCCGGGGTCTAAAGTACTGCACTATGGGCCCAGTGGACCGGGGTCTAAAGTACTGCACTATGGGCCCAGTGGGCCAGGGTCTAAAGTACTGCACTATGGGCCCATTGGGCCCAGGTCTAAAGTACTGCACTATGGGCCCATTGGGTCCGGGTCAAAGTACTGCACTATATAGGGATATCTAGTTCCTTTTGGGAAGCACTCGTACACTGCCGCCATATCCAGGACCGGTCCCTATAATTCAAATAAGAGCAGAGCAGAGGGACATTAGATTATTCTGCTGCTGCAGATCTCTCACATTTACCACGGACTCCCAGGGACAGATGGATATTTGGGCTAGATGGATAGAGGTGAGGGGTAAGGGGTTTCCTCATTGTATATTTCCTGTGATGAATATGTTTATCATATTGTTTTTGTGTCTGGGTTTTATAAATAGACAGCAGAGTTCAGTGTGAGTGCAGCCCCAGACCACCGCCACACACCCTGCAGGAACAGAATAGAACAGCGAGAACAGGATAGGAAAGAAACAGCAGTGTATACAATTGTGTTATGAAGTAATATAGCATGTGAATGTGATGGTCATGGAATGTTTGGAGGATGAAACACTGATCGCTCTGCTCACATCGCCATTTAAACCGTTAATTGCTCTTCTCAAATCTCAGTTTAAGCCATGATCTGTCTCAAAAGGGCTCTTTTTTTTATCAAAACAAAAATGAAGCCAGATCAAATCCCCTCCATCCGTCATAAACCTCGTTCTGAGCAGAACACTAGCTGCCTCAGTTCAGATAGACAGTGGCAATTAGGATGTGAAGGACGTCATGAGGTCTGTTGTATTGTTGATAACTGTTCGCCCAGTCCAGGTGATTTACCAAAGGTCTGGAGATAAAAAAAACAAGACTCAGTTCTATGCTGCTTTTGTCTGAACCCTGTGTGTGTGGGGAAGATTACAGTACACCACTTGGACCACTTTGTTACATATCAAACCCCAACTGATAGCTATGAATGAATGAATGAACGAAGACCTCGAATGGTCCTACATTACACCAAGGATGGATCTGTATGTCCGGAATGGACCGAGTTCTAGAGTCCAGAATTCTAGAACAAAGTAACTCTATTGTTCGTCTCTCACATTCTGTAGGTTCATAATACCACCCACTGTATTCTCTATTCCCTATCCAGAAACCATTGGGAGATAGGTCTATATCAGGTCTCTCGTGATACAAGTCAGTATTCAATGTCCATCCATGTCTGAGGGTGTTGGGAAATGACGTGGAAACTGGCCTCTAGGGGCAACAGCGAGCGCCGTTACGATCTAATAGCTTTTCGGTTTTGATAGGGCATTGGGGTTGGTGGATCATTTAAGCATATGTCTCTGGTTCAAAAGATTGTAAGTTCAAATCCAGTGTTAGAAAATAGTTTATGATCTTTTTGTTTGAAACCCAAACCTTAACCCTTATCTTAACCATTCAGAGTTAATGCCAAACCTTAACCCTTATCTTAACCATTCAGAGTTAATGCCTAATCTTAACCCTTATCTTAACCATTCAGAGTTAATGCCTAACCTTAACCCTTATCTTAACCATTCAGAGTTAATGCCTAACCTTAACCCTTATCTTAACCATTCAGAGTTAATGCCAAACCTTAACCCTTATCTTAACCATTCAGAGTTAATGCCAAACCTTAACCCTTATCTTAACCATTCAGAGTTAATGCCAAACCTTAACCCTTATCTTAACCATTCAGAGTTAATGCCAAACCTTAACCCTTATCTTAACCATTCAGAGTTAATGCCTAACCTTAACCCTTATCTTAACCATTCAGAGTTAATGCCAAACCTTAACCCTTATCTTAACCATTCAGAGTTAATGCCAAACCTTAACCCTTATCTTAACCATTCAGAGTTAATGCCAAACCTTAACCCTTATCTTAACCATTCAGAGTTAATGCCTAATCTTAACCCTTATCTTAACCATTCAGAGTTGATGCCAAACCTTAACCCTTATCTTAACCATTCAGAGTTAATGCCAAACCTTAACCCTTAACCTTATCTTAACCATATCTTAACCATTCAGAGTTAATGCCAAACCTTAACCCTTATCTTAACCATTCAGAGTTAATGCCAAACCTTAACCCTTATCTTAACCATTCAGAGTTAATGCCAAACCTTAACCCTTATCTTAACCATTCAGAGTTAATGCCAAACCTTAACCCTTATCTTAACCATTCAGAGTTAATGCCAAACCTTAACCCTTATCTTAACCATTCAGAGTTAATGCCTAATCTTAACCCTTATCTTAACCATTCAGAGTTAATGCCAAACCTTAACCCTTATCTTAGTCATTCAGAGTTAATGCCAAACCTTAACCCTTATCTTAACCATTCAGAGTTAATGCCTAACCTTAACCCTTATCTTAACCATTCAGAGTTAATGCCTAACCTTAACCCTTATCTTAACCATTCAGAGTTAATGCCTAATCTTAACCCTTATCTTAACCATTCAGAGTTAATGCCAAACCTTAACCCTTATCTTAACCATTCAGAGTTAATGCCAATTAACCCTTATCTTAACCATTCAGAGTTAATGCCAAACCTTAACCCTTATCTTAACCATTCAGAGTTAATGCCAAACCTTAACCCTTATCTTAACCATTCAGAGTTAATGCCAAACCTTAACCCTTATCTTAACCATTCAGAGTTAATGCCAAACCTTAACCCTTATCTTAACCATTCAGAGTTAATGCCAAACCTTAACCCTTATCTTAACCATTCAGAGTTAATGCCTAACCTTAACCCTTATCTTAACCATTCAGAGTTAATGCCTAACCTTAACCCTTATCTTAACCATTCAGAGTTAATGCCTAACCTTAACCCTTATCTTAACCATTCAGAGTTAATGCCAAACCTTAACCCTTATCTTAACCATTCAGAGTTAATGCCTAACCTTAACTCTTATCTTAACCATTCAGAGTTAATGCCTAACCTTAACCCTTATCTTAACCATTCAGAGTTAATGCCAAACCTTAACCCTTATCTTAACCATTCAGAGTTAATGCCTAACCTTAACCCTTATCTTAACCATTCAGAGTTAATGCCTAACCTTAACCCTTATCTTAACCATTCAGAGTTAATGCCTAACCTTAACCCTTATCTTAACCATTCAGAGTTAATGCCTAACCTTAACCCTTATCTTAACCATTCAGAGTTAATGCCAAACCTTAACCCTTATCTTAACCATTCAGAGTTAATGCCTAACCTTAACCCTTATCTTAACCATTCAGAGTTAATGCCTAACCTTAACCCTTATCTTAACCATTCAGAGTTAATGCCAAACCTTAACCCTTATCTTAACCATTCAGAGTTAATGCCTAACCTTAACCCTTATCTTAACCATTCAGAGTTAATGCCTAACCTTAACCCTTATCTTAACCATTCAGAGTTAATGCCTAACCTTAACCCTTATCTTAACCATTCAGAGTTAATGCCAAACCTTAACCCTTATCTTAACCATTCAGAGTTAATGCCAAACCTTAACCCTTATCTTAACCATTCAGAGTTAATGCCTAATCTTAACCCTTATCTTAACCATTCAGAGTTAATGCCTAATCTTAACCCTTATCTTAACCATTCAGAGTTAATGCCTAATCTTAACCCTTATCTTAACCATTCAGAGTTAATGCCTAACCTTAACCCTTATCTTAACCATTCAGAGTTAATGCCAAACCTTAACCCTTATCTTAACCATTCAGAGTTAATGCCTAATCTTAACCCTTATCTTAACCATTCAGAGTTAATGCCTAACCTTAACCCTTATCTTAACCATTCAGAGTTAATGCCAAACCTTAACCCTTATCTTAACCATTCAGAGTTAATGCCAAACCTTAAGAATTTGGAGTTAATACCTAAACGTAACTTTAAACACTTTGAAATTTGACGTTTGAGAAACATGGATGAATGTCTAATTCTGACGTGAGACTGTGAGAGCTGGTTGGTCTATAAACCAGATGTGTGAAGAGAACCACAGCTGGTGACTCTGGAAGAACCAGATGCTCCTGTTTACACCTCCAGCTTCACTAATGAGCTCTTCACTAATGAGCTCTCACACAGAAGGGTTCTTCGGCTGTCCCCATAGGAGAACCCTTTTTGGTTCCAGGGAGGCCTGTTTATGCTTTCAGGTAGAACACTCTGTGGGAAAAGTTAATGGAACCCAAAATTGTTCTACTGGAACCTAAAATGGTTCTTCAAAGGGTTCTCCAATGGGGACAGCCGAAGAACCATTTCAGTTTCTAGATAGGACTTTTGCGTAAGCCTAATAAGACAGTCTTTTAATGCATTTATGAATGACCGTGAAGACAAACAAATCTTCAAAGTGCTTCCTCTTCTCCTTAGAGGACCAATCTATGTTTAAAATAATTTATAGAGTAAGACACACCTCAGTTTTAATTACCAACAGGAGGCCTGGACCTAAATGGCACAGGAGGCAGTGCCAGGTATGGTAACAAGATTCCCACTGGTTGCATGGCTAATAAAAGTGGTTTTGAGAAGGTACTCAGTACTCTGGTCTTGCCTGTGGCTCTTTAATTGCTTGTTTTGATCCCTACTCCCCTGGTTTCCCATTCATCTCTAGACTAACGCAGCGACCCATGCAGAGGTGATCCTCAATATCCCTTCAACTCTGTGTTTGTTCTGCTGGCTAATACCTTCTGTGGAGATAACATGCACACACGAACACACGCACACACGAACACACACACACACACGAACACACGCACGCACGCACACACACACACACACACACACACACACACACACACACACACACACACACACACACACACACACACACACACACACACACACACACACACACACACACACACACACACACACACACACACGCACACACGAACACACACACACACACGAACACACGCACGCACGCACACACACACACACACACACGAACACACGCATGCACGCACACACACACACACACACACACACACACACACACACACACACACGCACGCACGCACGCATGCATGCACGCACGCACGCACGCACGCACGCACGCACACACACACACACACACACACACACACACACAGAGAGAGAGAGAGAGACAAACAGGAGGATGGAGTCCTAGTTATCATGTCCAAACACTGTGGGATTACAGTCAGTTCACTTGAAAACCAAGGTGATATTCGACGTTCGTCCAGGTCCCCAGGCTTGTCAGGAGAAGCCTTCAAAACCGTCCTCTAGGGGCAACGGTGAGCGCTATTACCATCAAGTAGGTTTGTGGATGGGTATGGTGGATGGGCGTAATCCGCGAGCTCCGGCTCCGAGGGTCCCGTGTTCTTTCCTCTCCTCTTGCTCTGTAATTGCTTGTTTTGAGCCACGCTCCAGTGGTTTCCTATTCATCTCTACTCTAACGCAGCGACCCATGCAGAGGTGATCCTTGTAATCCCACGAGCTCCAGCTCCAAGGGTCCCGTGTTTAATCCCAGTACTAGGCACTCGTTTTTTTTGTTTTAACCCTCTCTCAAACCTTGACCCCTTAACATTTAACCCATTAGGACCTTAATCATTCGGAGTTAATGTCTAAATTTACCCCCCCCCCCCCCCCCCAATTCAAACTGTGAAATCTGGTTGGGGATTAAAACTGTGATAGAAAGAAACACACAGCTAAACTGACCCAGGTAGATGTCAATACAACATGGCCCACTAGCTACTAATCTCCCCGCGTGATGTGTGCATGTGTGCATGTGTGCATGTGTATCTGTGTGTGAGAGAGAGTATTTGTGCATGTTTGCCACCCATGTCCCTCCTTTCTACCCTTCTTCCCTCCTTCCCCCTCCCCCCAGTTATTCCCTCCATCCTTCCTCCCTCCCCCAGTTATTCCCTCCATTATCCCTCCCTCCCTATCCCTGCTATTCCCTCCATCCTCCCTCCCTCCCCCAGTTATTCCCTCCATCCTTCCTCCCTCTCCCCAGTTATTCCCTCCATCCTCCCTCCCTATCCCTGCTATTCCCTCCATCCTCCCTCGTTCACTATCCCTGCTGTTCCCTCCATCTTCCCTCTCTCCATCCCTACCCGTTATTCCCTCCATCCCTACCCCTGTTATTCCCTCCATCCCTACCCCTGTTATTCCCTCCATCCCTACCCCTGTTATTCCCTCCATCCTCCCTCCCTCCATCCATACCCCTGTTATTCCCTCCATCCTCCCTCCCTCCCTCCATCCCCACCCCTGCTATTCCCTCCATCCTCCCTCCCTCCATTCCTACCCCTGTTATTCCCTCCATCCTCCCTCCCTCCATCCCTACCCCTGTTATTCCCTCCATCCCTACCCCTGTTATTCCCTCCATCCTCCCTCCCTCCATCCCTACCCCTGCTATTCCCTCCATCCTCCCTCCTTCCATCCCTATCCCTGTTATTCCCTCCATCCTCCCTCCCCCATTCCTACACCTGCTATTCCCTCCATCCTCCCTCCCTCCATCCCTACCCCTGTTATTCCCTCCATCCTCCCTCCCTCCATCCCTACCCCTGTTATTCCCTCCATCCTCCCTCCCCCCATTCCTACCCCTGCTATTCCCTCCATCCTCTCCCCCTCCATCCCTACCCCTGCTATTCCCTCCATCCTCCCTCCATCCCTTCCCTTTATTCCCTCCATCCCTACCCCTGCTATTCCCTCCATCCTCCCTCCATCCCTATCCCTGTTATTCCCTCCATCCTCCCTCCCCCCATTCCTACCCCTGCTATTCCCTCCATCCTCTCCCCCTCCATCCCTATCCCTGTTATTCCCTCCATTCTCCCTCCATCCCTTCCCTTTTTTCCCTCCATCCTCCATCCTCCCACCTTTCCTTGCTGTCTAACTCACACCCATCTTTTTCCCTTGCTCCCTCCCTCTGATTTCCAATTTGACTGTCTATCTGTTGTTATAGAGAACAGTCCTCTAGACACAGAATGAGTTTAAACACAAACATTCTGGAGTTGTGGGAAGTGTGAATGGAGCTGTGGGGAGTGTGAAGGGAGCTGTGGGGAGGTGAATAAATATCTCATGTCTTTTTTTCTAAATCGCCTTCATAAAGCTGTTGTTTTCTTGTCCTTGTTTAGGATCATTTAACACCACTAGTCCCCCTCACTGCTCCCTCAAAGAGGAACAGAAACGAGTAGTGAGGCGATGGCCGTCACGACACCAGACATCCTTATCCCAGAGCCATGGTGTGACAATAATGTCTGTGTATTTTCTCTCCACCACTGCCAGAATGCTAATTCAGGGTTTCCGTTCAGCCTGCATGTCTCACTGGTCTAGTCTCACACCATTCTAATGTTTTCCAATACATGGGCATCTGACAGCAACTATCTGCTACAGACAAGCCTCTGAAAGGCTTTGCTGTGGTGCTAACAGTAGAGGTCCTGCCAAAACGATGTAATAGCAATGAAATGGGCGAAGGTCGCATTGCTGAAATGTTCAGGCTGTTCTGGTGAAAAGTCAGACGAGTAGAGAGAAGTGTAGTGTAGTAGAATGAGGTGTGTGTTTGCGGCCAAAAGGTTTTCACATTCAGACTAGCCTCCTATTCTCGTTAGAAGCAAAGACGTACAGTAGGAGTCTTAATGAAATCATTTTATAGCAATCAGATGGTCTGTGAAATGAAGGAGCATCCAGAATGCTGCAGCGTTGAAGATGTGGAGTGTGTCACAGTGCTGAGAATACTAATCAACATAAAGTACACAGGAACTGTCATCTTTACAGCACACACACACACACACACACGCACGCACGCACGCACGCACGCACACGCACACGCACACGCACACGCACACGCACACGCACACGCACACGCACACGCACACGCACACGCACACACACACACACACACACGCACACGCACACACACACACACACACACACTTGCCATCAGATCACAGAGAAGACTGTGTTTACAGCACATCAGCTCCACCAGAACAAAGAAACCTGGATCTCCCAGCTGTTATTTCTAGGCTAGTGACCAGGGTTTTACAGGGTGTTACTGCTAGCCTAGCAACCAGGGTGTTACTGCTAGCCTAGTGACCAGGGTGTTACTGCTAGCCTAGCAACCAGGGTGTCACTGCTAGCCTAGCAACCAGGGTGTTACTGCTAGCCTAGCAACCAGGGTGTTACTGCTAGCCTAGTGACAAGGGGTTGCTGGTAGCCTAGCGACCAGCATGTTAGCCATCATACTGGACACTACAGCATAGCTAATCAGCATGGCATGTTTCATTTATCACATACAGATTGTGTGTGTGTGTGTGTGTGTGTGTGTGTGTGTGTGTGTGTGTGTGTGTGTGTGTGTGTGTGTGTGTGTGTGTGTGTGTGTGTGTGTGTGTGTGTGTGTGTGTGTGTGTGTGTGTGTGTGTGTGTGTGTGTGTGTGTGTGTGTGTGTGTGCTGTGTGTGTGTGTGTGTGTGTGTGTGTGTGTGTGTGCGCGTGCGTGTGTGTGTGTGTGTGTGTGTGTGTGTGTGATTTATGATTGCTTGGTACAGTATGTGTTGTTTACTGTCATTGTATTGCGTTCCTTGAGACCTGAAGGCTCCCAGAGGTTGTAGCTTCTATAGGCTTTTGAATTTCTTCAAACAGTTCGATTTTTTTTTGTGGAATATCCAATGAATAGCTGCATGCTGTTTGTACTTAGCAACATTGCCCAGTAGTACATTCTTAGCAGTCCATGTGGTACATTATTTGGGAACATTGTTTCAACCCCAGTGGCCTCGCCTCATCAGAAGGTCCATGAAACATTGATAGAATAATAAATGAAGCCATTATAATTTTACACCTGTTGTCTCTGCATGGCTGATTTATAGTAACGTTGTCGGGGCAACCCCTTGCTACAGTGTCCTAGCTTCTGCAGGTACTTGCTACTGTATACATCTGTGTACATAAAGTGAGGGGGAAAAAAGTATTTGATCCCCTGCTGATTTTGTACGTTTGCCCACTGACAAAGAAATGATCAGTCTATAATTTTAATGGTAGGTTTATTTGAACAGTGAGACAGAATAACAACAAAAAAATCCAGAAAAACACATGTCAAAAAATGTTATAAATGTATTTGCATTATAATGAGGGAAATAAGTATTTGACCCCTCTGCAAAACATGATTTAGTACTTGGTGGCAAAACTCTTGTCTGACCTCTGTGATTGCCAACGTTTCCTGTAGTTGGCCACCAGGTTTGCACACATCTCAGGAGGGATTTTGTCCCACTCCTCTTTGCAGATCTTCTCCAAGTCATTAAGGTTTCGAGGCTGACGTTTGGCAACTCGAACCCTCAGCTCCCTCCACAGATTTTCTATGGGATTAAGGTCTGGAGACTGGCTAGGCCACTCCAGGACCTTAATGTGCTTCTTCTTGAGCCACTCCTTTCTTGCCTTGGCTGTATGTTTTGGGTCATTGTTGTTGTTATGCAGGTGAATGAGGACCCAAAAGCGACTTAGCGAAAACAGAGTCTTTATTCCAGTAACTGGCAAAAGTATACTCCTGGACAATATAAGAAGAAAACAAAACATGAAAAAACTAAAATCCACTCGTAGTGACGAGGACAGACTGGAGACTCGACCATTAACTGCAGGTTGCCTCGGGAAGGCACCGACCGTAGCAGACTTAGACACCTGCTCACACGCAGCATCTGAAGGAGACAAGACACGACAGGGCGAGACAATGACACAGCACAGCGAACATCATATAAGGATCCGACAAGGACAGAAGCGGAAAACAAGGGGAGAAATAGGGACTCAAATCAGAGGACAAAATAGGGGACAGGTGTGAAAAGACTAAATGAGTGAGTTAGGAGAATGAGGAACAGCTGGGAGCAGGAACGGAATGATAGAGAGAGGAGAAGAGAGGGAGGGGGAGAGAGAGGGATAGAAAAAGGGAACGAACCTAATAAGACCAGCAGGGGGAAACGAACAGAAGGGAAAGCATAATGACAAGACAATATAAGACAAAACATGACAGTTGTGCTGGAATACCCATCCACGACGCATTTTCAATGCCCTGGCTGAGGGAAGGATGTTCTCACCCAAGATTTGACGGTACATGGCCCCGTCCATCGTCCCTTTGATGCTGTGAAGTTGTCCTGTCCCCTTAGCAGAAAAACACCCCCAAAGCATAATGTTTCCACCTCCATGTTTGACGGTGGGGATGGTGTTCTTGGGGTCATAGGCAGCATTCCTCCTCCTCCAAACACGGCGAGTTGAGTCGATGCCAAAGAGCTCCATTTTGGTCTCATCTGACCACAACACTTTCACCTAGTTGTCCTTTGAATCATTCAGATGTTCATTGGCAAACTTCAGACGGGCATGTATATGTGCTTTCTTGAGCAGGGGGACCTTGCGGGCGCTGCAGGATTTCAGCACTTCACGGCGTAGTGTGTTACCAATTGTTTTCTTGGTGACTATGGTCCCAGCTGCCTTGAGATCATTGGCAAGATCCTCCCGTGTAGTTCTGGGCTGATTCCTCACCGTTCTCATGATCATTGCAACTCCACGAGGTGAGATCTTGCATGGAGCCCCAGGCCGAGGGAGATTGACAGTTCTTTCGTGTTTCTTCCATTTGCGAATAATTGCACCAACTGTCGTCACCTTCTCACCAAGCTGCTTGGCGATGGTCTTGTAGACCATTCCATCCTTGTGTAGGTCTACAATCTTGTCCCTGACATCCTTGGAGAGCTCTTTGCTCTTGGCCAAGGTGGAGAGTTTGCAATCTGATTGATTGATTGCTTCTGTGGACAGGTGTCTTTTATACATGCAACACACTGAGATTAGGACCATTCCCTTTAAGAGTGTGCTCCTAATCTCAGCTCGTTATCTGTATATTTCTGGGAGCCAGAAATATTTCTGATTGAGAGGGGGTCAAATACTTTATTTCCCTCATGAAAATGCAAATCAATTTACAACATTTTTGACATTTTGTTGTTGTTATTCTGTCTCTCACTGTTCAAATAAACCTACCATTAAAATTATAGACTGATCATTTCTTGGTCAGTGCGCAAATGTACAACATCAGCAGGGGATCAAATGCTTTTTCCCCTCACTGTATGTAGTTGTTTCCATTAAGTATTGACACTAAATGTATAATGTTGTGTCATGTATAATGTATTGTTAATGTATTTCCATACTTAATGTTACATATGAAAGTTATCTTGGGAACAAAATAACTACATTCAGTCCAGTAACGCCCTGTTGAGACCTTGCACATGCTGTGGCAGCCTGTTGTGGACATCAAATCACATCATATTTTTGACCTGGTGGTGCTCTAGCAGCCTGCTAGACCTGACCTGGTGGTGTTGTAGCAGCCTGTTAGACCTGACCTGGTGGTGCTGTAGCAGCCTGTTAGACCTGACCTGCTGGTGATGTAGCAGCCTGTTAGACCTGACCTGGTGGTGCTGTAGCAGCCTGTTAGACCTGACCTGGTGGTGCTGTGGCAGCCTGGTGGTGCTGTGGCAGCCTGCTAGACCTGACCTGGTGGTGCTGTGGCAGCCTGTTATACCTGACCTGGTGGTGCTGTAGCAGCCTGTTAGACCTGACCTGGTGGTGCTGTAGCAGCCTGTTAGACCTGACCTGGTGGTGCTGTAGCAGCCTGTTAGACCTGACCTGGTGGTGCTGTAGAAGCCTGTTATACCTGACCTGGTGGTGCTGTAGCAGCCTGTTAGACCTGACCTGGTGGTGCTGTGGCAGCTGATGGTGCTATGGAAAAATGAAAATCCGACCCATTTGTATTCAAACCTACATTGTTGATTGTTGATGACTGGCTCGACATCCGCCGGGTTCTAATAGGCCGCCTCACATATGTCTTAAGATAGCAGTAACATCGCACTGCCTTAAGATTCTGTGGGCAAGCGGCTCTCCAAAGTGATTGTGCGCAGTGCAGACAGACCATGCTTTCCACCCTATCCTAGGCCGTGTGATTGTGCTTGTTCTGGACTCCAGAGAAGTGACATCTCTAAATTATATTGGCAGAAAATATAAAGGACTTTCAGCTCCAAATGAAAGTGTAAAATGCAGTGTATTTCTGTATCTTGGTTTTGAAAATGCATCATGGCTGCAATGATAGGCTACATTTGCGCAACAATTGTGCATGTGCAGTGCGCGGGAGTCGCAAACTTTGAAAGCCTGCTTTTTAGGGGTCACAGGTTTTAAAAGATGTAAAAGTTTGTGAACCACTGTAGGGAGAGAAGATTGCCATCCATTAACAATGACTAGCACAGGCCTAACTACTGGTCTTTTGGTGTGTCAAAATTGCTTGAATTTAATCATATTTACCTATGACGCTTGCATTTTTAATTTATGGTTAAAATGTATTATTCCATATTCCAAATGTGTTATAGACAAAATAATGAAAAGGGGCTGTCAGGTAGCCTCAATAAATAGACAAAGATTTGTAGTTGAACAAGTCCAATGCATGTATCAAATTTTATTTTATTTCTTTTTACTTGAGTCTCAGACCTTGTGACTTGAGACTTGCTAGTGACTCGAATAATAGTGACTTGGTCCCACCTCTGTTAGACAGTGTGGACAGTATATGAATATAAAAGGTGTGTACAGCAGTAGTTATATAGGATGAGCCTTGACTAGAATCCAGTATATACATATGCAGTACAGTTTATTCGTAAAGTATTCAGACCCCTTGACTTTTTGCAATTTTTCTTTACATTACAGCTTTATACTAAAACAGATTACATAGTTTTTTCCCTCATCAATCTACACACAGTACCCCATAAGGACAAAGCAAAAACAGGCTTTTAATTTTTTTTCTCCAAATCTATTAAAAATACAAATAATTTTAGACATTTTGAGAAAGGTTGTAACGTCACAAAATGTGGAAAAAGTCAAGTGGTCTGAATACTTTATGAATGCACTGTATATACATTCAGTGTTATGATGCCTGACTGTTCTGTACAGAACAGACCCCAGCTGTCATTCTTAGTATAACTGAATACACACCAACCCAACCAGTCGATGCAGAAAATCCATGTGATCCATAGTAATCAATGGTTAATTCATACACACTACCGTTCAAAAGGTTGGGGTCACTTTAAAATATGTCCTTGGTTTTGAAAGAAAAACACTTTTTTTTGGTCCATTAAAATAACAGGAAATTGATCAGAAATATAGTGTTGTTAATGTTGTAAATGACTCTTGTAGCTGGAATGGCGCTTGTAGTGCTGTGATTGGTGGTTGTGCTGTGGCGCTTGTAGTGCTGTGATTGGTGGTTGTGCTGTAGCGCTTGTAGTGCTGTGATTGGTGGTTGTGCTGTAGCGCTTGTAGTGCTGTGATTGGTGGTTGTGCTGTAGCGCTTGTAGTGCTGTGATTGGTGGTTGTGCTGTAGCACTTGTAGTGATGTGATTGGTGGTTGTGCTGTAGCTCTTGTAGTGCTGTGATTGGTGGTTGTGCTGTAGCTCTTGTAGTGCTGTGATTGGTGGTTGTGCTGTAGCACTTGTAGTGATGTGATTGGTGGTTGTGCTGTAGCTCTTGTAGTGCTGTGATTGGTGGTTGTGCTGTAGCGCTTGTAGTGCTGTGATTGGTGGTTGTGCTGTAGCGATTGTAGTGCTGTGATTGGTGGTTGTGCTGTGGCGCTTGTAGTGATGTGATTGGTGGTTGTGCTGTAGCTCTTGTAGTGCTGTGATTGGTGGTTGTGCTGTGGCGCTTGTAGTGATGTGATTGGTGGTTGTGCTGTAGCGCTTGTAGTGCTGTGATTGGTGGTTGTGCTGTGATTGGTGGTTGTGCTGTGATTGGTGGTTGTGCTGTGATTGGTGGTTGTGCTGTAGCGCTTGTAGTGCTGTGATTGGTGGTTGTGCTGTGATTGGTGGTTGTGCTGTGATTGGTGGTTGTGCTGTGATTGATGGTTGTGCTGTGATTGATGGTTGTGCTGTGATTGGTGGTTGTGCTGTGATTGATGGTTGTGCTGTGATTGGTGGTTGTGCTGTGATTGGTGGTTGTGCTGTGATTGGTGGTTGTGCTGTGATTGGTGGTTGTGCTGTGATTGGTGGTTGTGCTGTGATTGGTGGTTGTGCTGTATGTGCTGCATCTCTCAACAGATGAGATTGTTACACCTGGCTATGGAGACGTCGGTAACCGGCTCCTGACAGCTGAATTTCAATGACTCAAATTTTCTTTCATGTCATGTATCTTGTCCAATCAAACAGATCTATCTTTAATGTTTTTCTTTTTAAGGATTTGTTGTTGACGGTTCATCACTGCACTGAAATTGTAATGAATTTCCTCCTCTTCTTCCGAAGAGGAGAGGCGAAACGGATCAGAGGACCAATACGCGGCGTGGTAAGTGTCCATGGTTCTTTTTAATACGTTAAGGTACACATGAACAACTGACTACAAAAAAACAATAAATGTGAAAACTCAAAACAGTCCTATCTGGTGCAATCACAGAGATAGGAACAATCACCCACAAACACACAGTGATACCCAGGCTACCTAAGTATGATTCTCAATCAGAGACAACTAATGACACCTGACTCTGATTGAGAACCATACTAGGCTGAAACATAGAAATACCCAAAACATAGAAAAACAAACATAGACTGCCCACCCAACTCACGCCCTGACCATACCAACTAAATACAAAACACAGGAAATAAAGGTCAGAACGTGACAGAAATTTACATTATTTTGACTCCAATTCAAATACATGCATATATTATTGTACAGTATAATAATTTGTTCTAGTAATGATTATTTAATGAAAATGATACCAGCAGATACTGTTAAAAAAAGAATAACTATATTGATAATCTATTTTAAAATAATCAAGCTTAGTGTTGCTGTTTTTCTTTCATGCCTCAATGTGGAATAATAGTGAAGACATCAAAACTATGAAATAACACATATGGAATCATGTGTTTTAGATACTTCAAAGTAGCCACCCTTTGCCTTGATGACATCTTTGCACACTCTTGGCATTCTCTCAACCAGCTTCACATGGAAAGCTTTTCCAACAGTCTTGAAGTAGTTCCCACATATACTGAGCACTTGTTGGCTGCTTTTCCTTCACTCTGCAGTCCAACTCATCCCAAACCATCTCAATTGGGATGAGGTCGGGTGATTGTGGAGGCCAGGTCATCTGATCCAGCACTCCATCACTCTCCTTCTTGGTCAACTAGCCCTTACACAGCCTGGAGGATGTTGGGTCATTGTCCTGTTGAAAAACAAATAATAGTCCCACTGAGCCCAAACCAGATGGGATGGCATATCGTTGCAGAATACTGTGGTAGCCATGCTGGTTAAGTGTGCCTTGAATTCTAAATAAATCACAGACAGTGTCACCAGCAAAGCACCCCAACACCTCCTCCATGCTTCACGGTGGGAACCACACATGCGGAGATCATCCGTTCACCTACTCTGCGTCTCACATAGACACAGCGGTTGGAACCCAAAATCTCAAATTTGGACTCATCAGACCAAAGGACAGATTTCCACCGGTCTAATGTCCATTGGTCGTATTTCTTGGCCCAAGCAAGTCTCTTCTTATTATTGGTGTCCTTTAGTAGTGGTTTCTTTGTAGCAATTTGACCATGAAGGCCTGATTCACGCAGTCTCCTCTGAACAGTTGATGTTGAGATGTGTCTGTTACTTGAACTCTGTGAAGCATTCATTTGGGCTGCAATTTCTGAGGTTGGTAACTCGAATGAACTTATCCTCTGCAGCAGATAATCCTTTCCTCGTGAGAGCCAGTTTCATCATAGCGTTGGATGGTTTTTGTGACTGCACTTGAAGAAACTTTCAAAATTCTTTAAATTGTACGTATTGACTGACCTTCATGTCTTAAAGTAATGATGGACTGTTTATGTGCCAGCGCAGTGGTCTAAGGCACTGCACCTCAGTGCAAGAGATGTCACTACAGTACCTGGTTCAAATCCAGGCTGTATCACATCCAGCTGTGTTTGGGTGTCCCATAGGGCAGAGCATAATTGGCCCAGAGTCATCTGAGTTTGGCTGGAGTAGGCTGTATACCAATCTTACCCTTTCACAACACAACTGATTGGCTCAAACGCATTAAGAAGGAAATCAATTTCACACATGTACTTTTAACAAGGCACACCTGTTAATTGAAATGCATTCCAGGTGACTACCTCATGAAGCTGCTTGAGAGAATGCCAAGAGTGTGCAAAGCTGTCATCAACGCAAAGGGTGGCTACTTTGAAGAATCTCAAATATGAACTAGATTTTTATTTGTTTAACACTTTTTTGGTTTTCTACAATGTAGAAAATTAGTAAAAATAAATGAGCAGGTGTGTCCAAACTTATCTTGGAAAACACACACACACACTTTCTCTTCCTCAAAGATTTGTACTGACCAATGCTGGCTTTCAGAACATCCAAATGCTTTTTCCGCTTTAGTGTTCAACCCAGACACACACACAGTCCTAAACGCATCACAAGGTCCTCGTAAATTCACAAAGTGCCAGACGATTAAATTAATTTGCTCTATTTAGGAGCAGATTATGTTCCGAATTAGATTTCCTGAACGCAATGGAGCCTTGAAGAAAGACAGGAATCTGATTTATTTATGTTTTACGGTACCTCATGGAGAGATTGTGGGTGCTTACAATCCAAGGGTGTGTAGGTTTGATTTGTGTCTGCAGGACTCACTTCACCAAACAGATAAATAATAAAACAAATGGAACGTCTTCACATCTCATCTGCATAGAGGAGAGAGATCAGATACATGTAATAATGTGTTGATCTGATTAATTCATCAACAACGGGTTCCAATAAATCCACACCATGGATGTGTCCCAAATGGTATCCTATTCTCTATATAGTGCACTACAGTTGACCAGGGTCCATAGGGCTCCAGGGACCATAGGGCTCCAGGGACCATAGGGCTCCAGGGTCCATAGGGCTCCAGGGTCCATAGGGCTCCAGGGACCATAAGGCTCCAGGGACCATAAGGCTCCAGGGACCATAAGGCTCCAGGGACCATAAGGCTCCAGGGACCATAAGGCTCCAGGGACCATAGGGCTCCAGGGTCCATAGGGCTCCAGGGTCCATAGGGCTCCAGGGTCCATAGGGCTCCAGGGTCCATAGGGCTCCAGGGATCATAAGGCTCCAGGGACCATAGGGCTCCAGGGACCATAGGGCTCCAGGGACCATAGGGCTCCAGGGACCATAGGGCTCCAGGGACCATAGGGCTCCAGGGACCATAGGGCTCCAGGGACCATAGGATCTGACAAACAATGAGTGAAACAAACTTCCATAATTCGTTTCAATATTTTTTCTTTCATATTTGTATTTACGAAAACATCAAAACATATGAAAAAAATCCAATATTTGATGGAGCGCTTGAAAACTACTGAGACTTTTAGACATTAACCTCATTATTCTGACAAAATGGGTAGAGAGTAACCAGACATTATCCTCATTATTCTGACAAAATGGGTAAAGAGCAATGCTCTCACCACTAGGCTACCTGCCACCCATATTTCAGACTATTTCCGCCCATTATTCTGACTAGACGGGTAGAGAGTAACCAGACATTATCATCATTATTCTGACTAGACGGGTAGAGAGTAACCAGACATTATCATCATTATTCTGACTAGATGGATAGAGAGTAACCAGACATTATCATCATTATTCTGACTAGACGGGTAGAGAGTAACCAGACATTATCATCATTATTCTGACTAGATGGGTAGAGAGTAACCAGACATTATCATCATTATTCTGACTAGATGGGTAGAGAGTAACCAGACATTATCATCATTCTTCTGACTAGACGGGTAGAGAGTAACCAGACATTATCATCATTATTCTGACTAGATGGGTACATTATCATCATTATTCTGACTATATGGGTACATTGCCACCATTATTCTGACTAGATGGGTACATTGCCATCATTATTCTGACTAGATGGGTACATTATCATCATTATTCTGACTAGATGGCTAGAGCGCAACCAGACATTATCATCAATATTCTGACTAGATGGGTAGAGAGTAACCAGACATTATCATCATTATTCTGACTAGATGGGAACATTATCATCATTATTCTGACTAGATGGATAGAGAGTAACCAGACATTAGCATCATTATTCTGACTAGATGGATAGAGAGTAACCAGACATTATCATCATTATTCTGACTAGATGGGAACATTATCATCATTATTCTGACTAGATGGGTAGAGAGTAACCAGACATTATCATCGTTATTCTGACTAGAGGGCTAGAGCGCAACCAGACATTATCATCATTATTCTGACTAGATGGGTAGAGAGTAACCAGACATTATCATCATTATTCTGACTAGATGGCTAGAGCGCAACCAGACATTATCATCATTATTCTGACTAGATGGCTAGAGCGCAACCAGACATTATCATCGTTATTCTGACTAGATGGCTAGAGCGCAACCAGACATTATCATCATTATTCTGACTAGATGGGTAGAGAGTAACCAGACATTATCATCATTATTCTGACTAGATGGGTAGAGAGTAACCAGACATTAGCATCATTATTCTGACTAGATGGCTAGAGCGCAACCAGACATTATCATCGTTATTCTGACTAGATGGCTAGAGCGCAACCAGACATTATCATCGTTATTCTGACTAGATGGCTAGAGCGCAACCAGACATTATCATCATTATTCTGACTAGATGGCTAGAGCGCAACCAGACATTATCATCGTTATTCTGACTAGATGGCTAGAGCGCAACCAGACATTATCATCATTATTCTGACTAGATGGGGACATTATCATCATTATTCTGACTAGATGGGTACATTGCCATCATTATTCTGACTAGATGGGTACATTGCCATCATTATTCTGACTAGATGGGTACATTGCCATCATTATTCTGACTAGATGGGTACATTGCCATCATTATTCTGACTAGATGGGTACATTGCCATCATTATTCTGACTAGATGGGTACATTGCCATCATTATTCTGACTAGATGGGTACATTGCCATCATTATTCTGACTAGATGGGTACATTGCCATCATTATTCTGACTAGATGGGTACATTATCATCATTATTCTGACTAGATGGGTACATTATCATCATTATTCTGACTAGATGGGTACATTGCCATCATTATTCTGACTAGATGGGTACATTGCCATCATTATTCTGACTAGATGGGTACATTATCATCATTATTCTGACTAGATGGGTACATTGCCATCATTATTCTGACTAGATGGGTACATTATCATCATTATTCTGACTAGATGGGTACATTGCCATCATTATTCTGACTAGATGGGTACATTGCCATCATTATTCTGACTAGATGGGTACATTATCATCATTATTCTGACTAGATGGGTACATTGCCATCATTATTCTAACTAGATGGGTACATTATCATCATTATTCTGACTAGATGGGTACATTGCCATCATTACACTGACTAACCTCAGTGTTATTGTGGGCATTGTATGGTAAAATACATAACTGGCAGTCCCATTGTGTCAAGTCTCTTCCTATTGAGAGGTCAGGAAAAGCTAACCTGGCTGACGCAAGTCATGTGACTCACAGTGCTGTGACACACTGGTCTGGACAGGGCTCTGTTGTAAATACAGTATTCATTCAATTCAGAAATTGTGCGAGTGTTTTTGATTGTTTCTCTCAACAACAACAAAAACATTCCTGGGAGGTTGAAACCTCTTCTTGTTTGGATTTGAAAATCCAACCGTTGTCATGGAAGACGGTGGCGATCGTGGGGCTGTGTGTGGCTGTGCCTGTGGGGTGTTTAAGTGAGAAAGACACAGAGGAAAACCAACCGTTGTCATGGAAGACGGTGGCGATCGTGGGGCTGTGTGTGGCTGTGCCTGTGGGGTGTTTAAGTGAGAAAGACACAGAGGAAATCCAACCGTTGTCATGGAAGACGGTGGCGATCGTGGGGCTGTGTGTGGCTGTGCCTGTGGGGTGTTTAAGTGAGAAAGACACAGAGGAAATCCAACCGTTGTCATGGAAGACGGTGGCGATCGGGGGGCTGTGTGTGGCTGTGCCTGTGGGGTGTTTAAGTGAGAAAGATACAGAGGAAAACCAACCGTTGTCATGGAAGACGGTGGCGACCGGGGGGCTGTGTGTGGCTGTGCCTGTGGGGTGTTTAAGTGAGAAAGATACAGAGGAAATCCAACCGTTGTCATGGAAGACGGTGGCGATCGGGGGGCTGTGTGTGGCTGTGCCTGTGGGGTGTTTAAGTGAGAAAGACACAGAGGAAAACCAACCGTTGTCATGGAAGACGGTGGCGACCGGGGGGCTGTGTGTGGCTGTGCCTGTGGGGTGTTTAAGTGAGAAAGACACAGAGGAAAACCAACCAGTAAAAACACAGCCCACTTCATTATCAACGTATCGTGGCGACAACATCAAAAGAGCCTTTCCAGACTCTGAAGTCTGGAGGACTTAAGGGTTTAGCCAGAACAGACAAGGGGAAAAGCATCTTATTGAGTTGAATTGAAAGCATTATGCCTCATCTGGAGTTCCAGATGGTGTTTAGAAGCCTAATGGTTTTCTACTCTCCATCCCTGGTGTGCAGGGCCAGGTTGATATCCTGATTGAAGTCAGCAGATCTATTACAACTAAGCTTAATTTTTTTAAGTGGATGAAACTTCCACTCCTACCAAGATAAAAAAAAGGGAGCAGTGGAATTAATGTCTAATGTCCTGAAAGTTATGAGCGGGCCTTTGTTTGAAAGCACAGTCCTGTAGCGGTGATTAATTGCGTCTTCAAGCTGAAAGTTAACGAGACAGAATTAAAACTGTGGAAATAGAATCTAATGAAGTATCTGCCAGAAGTAGTGTCACAATAAGACTGTTATCTTACTTCATTCGATAACCAGAAACGAAATATGAGATTGAATAAATCCCTGAGTAGGTTTTACTTAGAGTTGCTGTTACCCAGCTACTACCAGGCTACTACTATACTACATTCTGGATTTTCCTTTCAATGTTGGAATGATTATTTTTGTTGTTGTTGTTGCTACCTACTGAAAAAAAAGCAACTCTTCAATTCTGTGCATTGCTTAGTATTCTGGTTTCATTGAATGACCTTTCTCTCAAGTCAACCAGAACAATGGTAGAGGACACTCTCTTTCCCTCCCTCCATCTATCCATCCTTTCCTATTGTCTCCTCTATTCTTTCATCCATAGATCCATAATAATTTAATGAGGTGATGAAGAGGAGGAGGAGAAGAAGAACAGTTTGTTTCCTCCCACATTTTGAAGTCTAATATTCATGTAATGTCCTCTCCTCTCATCACGAACTGCTCATATCTCAGGGTAACTGACCATGTCCAATCAGCCCACTGAGCCTTGTAAAGATGTTGAGAGCTTTTTTCATCTTTCTAGTCTACCTATCAGCCTCCCTTCCAGCCCCATATACCAATATACCGAAACCGCCCGGGAAGATAGCAGATGAGAGATAAAGTGAAGAGAGCTTGTGCTGTGTACTGGAAAATTGAGAGGCTACTTTATCTGCTGGGACTCTGGGAGATTAGGTGCAGTTGATTGTCGTGTAGTTTCCGAGAGAGTGACCCTCGACTCCTATAAAAGGATTGGGCTAGGATGGAAGGGCACTGCAGTAGTCATGGAGACCACCAACTTACAACAGTAGTAGCGTATTGTGTCTCTGTGTGGGAGACACTAGTCGGTCAAACTGTCATCAGAGATACAGGCAGCACGACCACCAGGACAAAGGTACAATTCTGTGTTCTCTTACCTTGTAATCACTGAATCAATCAGCTACATGTTGTGGAGGAATTGACAAACCACCTCTCTCTTTGTGTCCACCTATGATGTCATCAAATCATCAGCTTCTCTAGCTTCATGTCTACACTCTGGCTCAACCCTTAATCCTAACCCTAACACTAACCCTAACCCAATTAGGAACACTTCCCCTAACCCAAGTAGGTCATTAAACATGTGTTTGCTGCTTAGTTAAATCCCTTTTGTTTTCTCAGTGAGTGATTCTGACATTTGGGACTCAGCCCTTCCTTATGGACTGACTCCTGATGGGGCCTCAGAGAACGAAGAGGTAAAAGCTGAGACTTCAGAACACTTCCCCACATCCTCTCCTCTGACCTGGAACCTAAACGTCCTAGTCCCCAAGTAATACCATCAGCTGATTAGACTGTTAGGACAATAATTGCATGTGTCAGGCATCCTGGAACTCTGAAAGTGCATTACACGCCCTAGCAACAGGGAAGAAAGAACCAGGATTGGGCCGGGGTCCAAGGCCATTATATAAGGAGGGGGGACGTGCAAATCCTCAATGTTTTCTCAATGAGTTTCCTCAATTTTATTTATTTTTATTTTACCTTTATTTAACCAGGCAAGTCAGTTAAGAACATATTCTTATTTTCAAAGAGTTTCCTCAATAAGTAGTTCATCTACGGAAAATAAAGTCAGATTTACAACTCTTCCACTGAAATGTTTTCCTACCACACATCACACAAATGCACACACACACACACACACACACACACACACACACACACACACACACACACACACACACACACACACACACACACACACACACACACACACACACACACACACACACACACACACACACACACACACACACACACACGCACACGCACGCACGCACACGCACACGCACGCACACACACTTTGTGTGTCCACAATTCAACTGTAGGAACATGGCGGCCCTCAACACCAGACAGCAGAAAGAGTTGGCCACTACTATATGAGAAATTGTTTGTGAGGAGATTCCCTCTGTTAACTGGTAAATAAATAATTGGCAGTGCTCCTGCTAAAGTGGATACCTACTCAACCAATGTGCAAAGTCTGAAGAACACAGCAAATGCAAAAGGGGGCATTGCGTTTTCAATATTGGTCAGATACAATCAGGAGATCATCTGCAAATAAGTTTAGTTTATATTCATTTTTACCAATACTGATACCTGTTGAGTTTGGGTCTAATTATTTCTGTGGGTGGTTCAATTGCCAGGGCAAACAGGAGGGAGGAGAGGGGACATCCCTGCTACATTAGATAATGTATTGTTTTGTGTATATTTTTGCTTTAGGATATTTAAACAACATTTTTATGACATTTATTAATCCAGCTGGAAAGTTGGAAGTTTCCAAAGTTTTCAATAGAAAAGGCCATTCAAGATGGTCAAAAGTATTTTTGGCCTTAACAGCCATGATTGATAAATATATATCTTGTTTTTTGTGTATTGTATTAAACTGAAACATGCTCTTGTATTTATTTGTGTTGTAACGGCGTTCGTCTGTTGACAGAAGAGCGGACCAAAATGCGGCGTGGTGGTTACTCATGTTCTACTTAAGCCTAGGGCTCTATACTGCCCCGGTTGGAGAAAGTGCGTGCCCATAGTAAACTGAAAATATTTTTTCCCAAAATTGCTAATATATGCATATAAAGATTATTATTGAATAGAAAACACTTTAAAGTTTCTAAAACCGTTTAAATTATGTCTGTATGTAAAGCAGAACTCTCAGGGCAGCCTTTCTCCCAAACTCTCTCTTGTGAAGAGAAAAGTTGGGTCAACTTTGACGTCATGGCCCCCACCCTTCCCAGGCAGCTACCGATCCACGAACAGTCTCTATCTGTTCAGCGCGATGTCTGCTTTCAAATGGCACGTTCATTGTGAGAATCCCACGAGCCCTGCACGTTTGGCGGGCGAAATTGCTCGTGTCCCTCTGAAAATCATGCACACTATTGCGCGCGGCCGATTTGGAGTACGTCTTTTTCCATGATCCAGCATTTGAATCCGGTTTGTCTGTTAGCGTTGCTCTTTGTTCTACATGCTAAAAACATCATGAAGCTCGATTTTGCACATCGTTTGACCAGTTTAATCGACATATAATATGTAAATTGGAAGTTTTGATGCGCAAGAGTGCTGGACCAGAAGTCATTTTTGACACATTTCAACTGAAGCTGTTAGCATATGATAATACAGGGATACACAACGTGAAACCAAACGATGTATTGGGTAAGTATGACTCCTTCTACGTCTTCTGATGGAAGAACATCAAAGGTAAGGGAATATTTATGTGGTTATTTGGGGTTTCTGTGGACTCCAAACGTAGAGGAGACATACTGCTAATATCTGAGCGCCGACTCATAGTATAGCCCAGTGAACGATGTCTGTAACGTTAAAAATAAATGTAATACAGTGGTTGCATTAAGAAGAAGTGTATCTTTGTAAATATATGTAGAACATGTATATTTAGTCATGTTTATTGCTTGTTATCTGACGTTATCTGTTGGAGCTATCATCATTTCTCCGGACATTTGAGTAGCATTTATTTTTTTTGAAATGTCGTCAACCGAGATTTATGGATATAAATGGCATATTATTGAAAAAAAATTAAATGTACTGTGTAACATGTACTATTACTGTCATCTGATGAAGATTTTCAAAAGGTTAATGAATTATGTATTTTTTAATCCTACTTTTAAATTTGATTTTTTCTGGGACAAAATGGCCGCCGCTTGCCTTTTGTTTCGGTGGTGATCTAATATAAATATGTGCTATGTTTTCGCCGTAAAACATTTTAGAAATCTGACTTGCTGGGTAGATTAACAAGATGTTTATCTTTCATTTGAGCTATTGGACTTGTTAATGTGTGGAGGTTAAATATTTATAGGAATATTTTTTCGCATTGGGCGTTATGGTAATGAGCTTGAGCCGTAGTCACGATCCCGGATCCGAGATGGGGAGCTCTAAGAGGTTTTAATGAAAAAATGAACGATACATGAAATAACTAAATCTACAAAACAACAAACGAAACGTGAAAACCTATACAGCCTATCTTGTGACAACAAACACAGAGACAGGAACAATCACCCACAAAACACACAGTGAAACCTAGGCTACCTAAATATGGTTCCCAATCAGAGACAACGAGAATCACCTGACTCTGATTGAGAACCGCCTCAGGCAGCCATAGCCTATGCTAGAAACCCCTACTCAGCCGCAATCCCAATGCCTACTAAAACCCCAATACAAAAATACACAACAAAATAAACCCATGTCACACCCTGGCCTGACCAAATAAATATATAAACACAAAATACTAAGACCAGGGCGTGACATGTGTCTATTTTTTTATAAACCTGTTTGATTTATATGTACTGTTTGATTTATATGTACTGTCTGATTTATATGTACTGTTTGATTTATATGTACTGTCTGATTTATATGTACTGTTTGATTTATATGTACTGTCTGATTTTTATGTACTGTTTGATTTATATGTACTGTCTGATTTATATGTACTGTTTGATTTATATGTACTGTCTGATTTATATGTACTGTTTGATTTATATGTACTGTCTGGTAAGACTTTTGCCATTCTATTGCTTATAAACTTTGTTATTTTTTCATTGTCACAATTTATTAAACTATTGGGTCTATAGTAAACAGGGGACTCTCCAGATTTGATTGGTTTTAATATAACTGAAATAACCGTTTGATACATGGAACTAGGGAATACTGAATTGAGTCACGTGTCTGTTGCCATTTGTGTAAATATGGGAAAGCCATCCATTCCTGGTACTTTCTCCATGTGAATGTTTTAACAGAATCTAATATTTATTCTTGGGTGATCTCTGTTTTTATTGATTCTTTTTTTTGTCTGCTGATAATTGCTTCAGATTTGTTGAGTCTAAGAGGTGTTTCTCATTCTCATTTATATACATTTTCATAGAAGCTTTTAAAATTCACATTAATGGCATGTTTTTTTTTTCTTCAAATTACCAGTGTTGTATCTTTATCTTTTAAAATGTACTTGCTATTAAGTAGTATACTTTATTTGAGTTTAACCTGGAGTTGTTGGCTCTATTCAAAAGTAAAATATAATATTTCTGCTGAAGTTCCGAAATGTTATTTTTCTTCATTATCTTGTAAAGATTTTTTATGGGCTTTTTCTAACATAGTGATTTATTTTATATATTTTTATTTCATTTTAATTTCTAAACCAGATGTAATTTTTGCAGAGTATGAGATTATCATCCCTGTTGTTGTAAGGCGTGCATACTGGAGGTAGAGAAGTCAGGCGCAGGAGAGCAAAGACTGTGTTACAACGGCGCAGGTTAATGATAAAAATCACTGTGAAACAAAAACCATATATACAATGGGACAAAACCCCAGACATAACGTGCACAAGCACTTACAATAAACAATATAAACAATACCGCACAAGGACATGTGAGGAACAGAGGGTTAAATACACAAATGGAGTTGATAGAATTGAAACCAGGTGTGTGGGAAAACAAGACAAGACAAATGGAAAATGAAAGGTGGATTGGCGATGGCTAGAAGACCGGTGACGTCGACCGCCGAACGTCGCCCTAACAAGGAGAGGGACCGAATTCGAAGGAAGTCGTGGCAGTTGTGTACACCTTAACTTCTTTGGGATAGGGGGCAGCATTTTCACTTTTGGATGAATAGCGTGAATAGACAAATAGACCTCACTCTAGCTGAAGTAGAGTACATGAAAGAGCTAACTACTATTGTCAGATCTCTCCACTCTCACACTAGGAAAGCTCAGGAGGAGGTACCATGTGAGGACCCCGGCTACCTGCCTGTGGAGGTTGGAGACTGGGTCAAAATCCGGGTCCACAAGAGAAAACGGAACCAGCCAAGATGGATGGGGCCATTCAAGGTAACCATGGCAACACCAACGGCGGTCAGAGATCAGGAAAGGTCCGGCTGGCACCACCTGTCCCACTGCCAGAAGGTGTTCAGCCCACAGGAGATTATGGAGCCAGACACAGCCTGAAACAAGAGGCAGAAGCAGATGTGAGTCATATCAAATCAAATCAAATCAAATCCAATTTGATTTATATAGCCCTTCGTACATCAGCTGATATCTCAAAGTGCTGTACAGAAACCCAGCCTAAAACCCCAAACAGCAAGCAATGCAGGTGTAGAAGCACGAGACCAAAGACTTGAAAAAGATGGGCAAGACCAAAGCCCTGAAGAACCAACTGTTTTACATGATCAGCAAGGTTATGTTGTAAATAAACAAATCCTTAGGGGGTATAAGAGAGGGAAAATGACAGCATGTGGTCGTTGGTGGTTGACTGTGTTGGCTCTATCCACACTACTTGTTTGTGTGGGTGAAGCCGGCCATGTCAACACGTGGGTAAAGTTTGTTCGAGACTTAGGTAGAAATTATGATGAATAATATGATGCCACTGGTGTTGACCCCAATTATGACCATCTTGCTTGTCCAACTGACCTAGAGGATGATTACTATACTTCCTATATGTGAATGGTTAAAAATTACAGACGTCTAACATTGATTTCTGTACATGGTTATATAAGACGAGGTAGTCTTAAAGGGGGGAATGTTGGGGGTTACCGTGGGGGTCAGGAGTGGGGCTACACCAATGCCATGATTACTGTATATCTGTGATAACCTTTGTATGCTTGCAATGAGCAATGATGGGAAAGTACTGGGTAAATGGAGATGTACTGCTTTAGTTCTCAGGCTGAGAATTGTCTGCACCTGCTGATAGTCACGCAGCCTCGAAGCCGAGATAGCAGAGTGAAAGACCACAGTCTAGACATGTTTTTCTCATCTTTGATACTTTGTATCTAATCCAATGCAACAACGTTAACCTTTCTAGGGCTCGATAACATTCCGCTGAAAAGGCAGCGAGCAAAATTCTAAATATTTTGTAGAAATATTTAACTTTCACACATTAACTCCAATACAGCAAATGAAAGATAAGCATCTTGTTAATCTACCCATTGTGTCCGATTTTAAAAATGCTTTACAGCAAAAGCACAACATATGATTATGTTAGGTCAAAGTCAAGTCACAAAAACACACACAACCATTTTCCAGCCAAAGATAGGAGTCACAAAATAGCAGAAATATAGATAAAATGAATCACTAACCTTTGATGATCTTCATCAGATGACACTCATAGGACATCATATTACACAATACATGTATGTTTTGTTCGATAATGTGCATATTTATATCCAAAAATCTCAGTTTACATTGGCGCGTGTGCAGTAATGTTTGATTCCAAAACATCCGATGATTTTACAGAAATACTCATAAACATTGATAAAAGATGCAAGTGCTTGTCACAGAATTAAAGATAGACTTATCCTCTATTTAACCGCTGTGTCAGATTTTTTTTTTAATTCTGGAAAAAGCATAATCTGAGGACGGCGCTCAGAACCCAAAACAGCCAGAGGAATATCTGCCATTTTGGCGTCAACTGAAGCTAGAAAAAACACTATAAATATTCACTTCTTCATCAGAAGGCACTCCCAGGAATCCCAGTTCGACAATAAATTACTGATTTGTTCCATAAAGTTCCATCATTTTAGCCACTTGTTGTTAGCGTGTTCAGCCCAGTAATCCATCTTCATGAAGCGCGAGCACTTCCTCCAGACAAAAACTCAAAAAGTTCAGTTACAGTCTCTAGAAACAAGTCAAATGATGTATGCAATCAATCTTTAGGATGTTTTTAACATAAATCACCAATAAGGTTCCAACTGGAGAATTTCATTGTCTGAAGAAAAGCATTGGAACGAGAGCAAACTCTGTCGGGAGCGCGCGTCATGAGACTGAGGCTCTCTGCCAGACCACTCACTCAAAGAGCTATTATGAACCCCTCCTTTATAGTAGAATCCTCAAACCAGTTTCTAAAGATGGTGACATCTAGTGGAAGTCCTAGGAAGTGCATCCTCATTCATATCTCACTGGGATTTCAATAGGCACTGTTTTAAAAATCGATTTCTCACTTCCTGTTTGGATTTCTTCTCAGGTTTTTGCCTGCCATATGAGTTCTGTTATACTCACATACATCATTCAAACAGTTTTAGAAACTTCAGAGTATTTTCCATCCAATACAAATAATAATATGCATATATTAGCATCTGGGACAGAGTAGGAGGCAGTTCAGTCTGGGCACGCTATTCAACCAAAAGTGAAAATACTGCCCCCTATCTCAAAAAGGTTAAGATATGATTGTATAAAGAGTGTTGTCTCCTGTTTCGCCACACAGATATTTACTATAGACTTCTGAGGTATTCTGTATATGAATCTCTGTCTGCAATTGCATTTTATTACTAAAGAGTTTTATACCAAGGTTCCTGTGTCTGTGTCATCTATCTGGAAGACTGATTGTAAAAAGGAAACGTACAACACCCCATGCAAAGGACCGACCAACACATGCTTTCTGGGAATGCTATAAAGTCCTCCGTTGTGGACGGAGCTAGAAAGTTTACTGTCAGAAGTGTTGGGGATATCTTTTGGGGATAACTTTTAATCTGTCTGTCTGCATATTTCAAGACATGGCATATGGGGGTGTACTGAGATACCCGATGGGTTGGGCGATGCTCTTCTCATTCTTCATCTTGAAAAACGCATACTAAAAATGTGGAAATCGGGGGTCACGTGATGCAGTGAAGCTAGGAAGAACCTTGACCAAGAGCTCCCGAAAAACTTTAACAAACTTATCCTAAGGCAAGGGGGAAAAAGTCAAGGGAAGCACCGAAACAGACCAAGTAACGACGGAGAAAGAACCGTCGTTACTTGTCGGAAACCCAAGATGGCATAACTTGAAAACAGCTGAGTTCAGCTGCTGCATCTCAACACAGTTGGCAAAATTTACATTTAGGAATAACAACGCTGGGAGCGTAGCTCCACTACAGGTAGGATTTGTGCTGGGCGCATTCAAGAACAGCACTGGGGGGGGGGGTTGTTTGTTTTGTTTACTTTATATTACAGTACTGTTTTGTGAGAGACCTTCGCTTTATAATATGTTTTTGACTACAGGCTCACCGAAAATAGGCAATAGATTATCCCACACCCTTATTGGACATATTCCTGACATTTACGTTCATGTATTGAGTGAACAATATGACTAAGATAGTAAATGGACTGAACAGATCTGTTAAACGAAAATGAGTCCTTATGTACTTGAAAAAGCTAAAGACTGATATTGTGTTTATACAAGAAACACATCTAACAGGCAGTACATAAAAAGTTAAAGAGGTAATGAGTAGAACAGGTCTTTGCCTCTTCACATAACCCAAAGAGATGGGGAGTAGCTGGGTTGATTAATAAGAATTGATCCTTCTGTGTAACAAAAACAATTATTGATCCACTGGGATGTTATGCAGTGGTCCATGGATGAATGTATTCTGAATCTTAGACCTTGCTTAATGTATATGCACCTAATTATGATGATCATATTTTATTCAAGATATATTCCTTAGGGTAGTGGAATTTCAAGGAACACTCTTAGTTCACGACAACTTACATTTTTTTTCTGGGTCTGAGTCTGGATAGATCCTCCACTAAAGCAATCTCATTGACTAAGTCAGCCAAATGCATTCTATCATTTATGAAAGACTTACATTTGAAAGACACATGGAGACAGCTCCACCCTTAAGATAGGGATTCCTCATTCTACTCCTGCCCACATTTATATATTTATTTTATTTAACCTTTATTTAACCAGGTAGGCCAGTTGAGAACAAGTTCTCATTTACAATTTCGACCTGGCCAAGATAAAGCAAAGCAGTTCGACACATACAACAACACATGGAGTAAAACAAACATACAGTCAATAATACAGTAGAAAAAAAGTCTATATACAATGTGAGCAAGTGAGGTGAGATAAGGGAGGTAAAGGCAAAAAAAGGCCATGGTGGCGAAGGAAATACAATACAGCAAGTAAAACACTGGAATGGTTGATTTGCATTGGAAGAATGTGCAAAGAAGAGATATAAATAATGGGGTGCAAAGGAGCAAAATAAATAAATAAATACAGTAGGGAAAGAGGTAGTTGTTAAGGCTAAATAACAGATGGGCTATGTACAGGTGCAGAAATATGTGAGCTGCTCTGACAGCTGGTGCTTAAAGCTAGTGAGGGGGATAAGTGTTTCAAGTTTCAGAGATTTTTGTAGTTCGTTCCAGTCATTGGCAGCAGAGAACTGGAAGGAAAGGCGGCCAAAGGAAGAATTGGTTTTGGGGGTGACCAGAGAGATATACCTGCTGGAGCGCGTGCTACAGGTGGGTGCTGCTATGGTGACCAGCGAGCTGAGATAAGGGGGGACTTTACCTAGCAGGGTATTGTAGATGACCTGGAGCCAGTGGATTTGGAGACGAGTATGAAGCGAGGGCCAGCCAACGAGAGCGTACAGGTCGCAGTGGTGGGTAGTATATGGGGCTTTGGTGACAAAACGGATGGCACTGTGATAGACTGCATCCAATTTATTGAGTAGGGTATTGGAGGCTATTTTGTAAATGACATCGCCAAAGTCGAAGATTGGTAGGATGGTCAGTTTTACAACGGTATGTTTGGCAGCATTAGTTAAGGATGCTTTGTTTTGCGAATTAGGAAGCCAATTCTAGATGTAACTTTGGATTGGAGATGTTTGATGTGAGTCTGGAAGGAGAGTTTACAGTCTAACCAGACACCTAAGTACTGTATTTGTAGTTGTCCACATATTCTAAGTCAGAGCCGTCCAGGGTAGTGATGTTGGACAGGCGGGCAGGTGCAGGCAGCGATCGGTTGAAGAGCATGCATTTAGTTTTACTTGTATTTAAGAGCAATTGGCGGCCACGGAAGGAGAGTTGTATGGCATTGAAGCCCGCCTGGAGGGTTGTTAACCGGTTAGTCCTATAGGGGCAGTATTTCATTTTTGGATAAAAAGACGTGCCCGTTTTTAGCGCAATATTTTGTCACGAAAAGATGCTCGACTATGCTTGGAATTGATAGTTTTGGAAAGAAGACACTCTGACGTTTCCAGAACTGCAAAGATTTTCACTGTGAGTGCCTTAGAACAAAACCTACAGGCAAAACCAAGATGTTTGAGCGACCAGGAAATCAACAGGATTTCTGATGGCACGTTTTCCATGATCGCCTTATATGGCTGTGAATGCGACAGGAATGAACGGACACTTCCTATCGTTTCCCCAAGGTGTCTGCAGCATTGTGACGTATTTGTAGGCATATCATTGGAAGATTGACCATAAGAGACTACATTTACCAGGGGTCCCGCACGGTGTCTGTGTGGAAATTGGTGCGCAAAAGTCAGGTACCAGTATTTTTCCATCCGAAACTGAGAACAATGCAGGCTTCCAGGAATGGCATTTCAATGAAGAGATATATGACAAAACACCTTGAGGATGGATTCAAACAACGTTTTCCATGTTTCAGTCGATATTATGGAGTTAATTCGGAAAAAAGTTTGACGTGTAGGTGACTGAATTTTCGGTTAGTTTCGGTAGCCAAATGCATAGTAACAAAACGGAACGTTGTGTCCTACACAAGCATCTTTCAGGAAAAACTGGACATCTGCTATGTAACTGAGAGTCTCCTCATTGAAACATCTGAAGTTCTTCAAAGGTAAATTATTTTATTTGATCCCTTTGCTGGTTTTTGTGAATATGTTGCGTGCTAAATGCTAACGCTAAATGCTAAGCTAGCTATCACCACTCTTACACAAATTATAGATTTTCTCTGGTTCTAAAGCATATTTTGAAAATCTGAGACGACAGGATTGTTAAGAAAAGGATAAGCTTGAGGATAGGCATATTTATTTCATTTCATTTGCGATTTTTAGAAATCGCTAACGTTGCGTTATGGTAATGAGCTTGAGGCTATGATTACACTACCGAATACGGTGTGGGTAGGACTAACAGGTTAACACAGTGTCCAAAGAAGGGCCAGAAGTATACAGAATGGTGTCATCTGCGTAGAGGTGGATCAGAGACTCACCAGCAGCAAAAGCGACATCATTGATGTATACAGAGAAGAGAGTCGGTCCAAGAATTGAACACTGTGGCACCCCCATAGAGAATGCCAGAGGCCCGGACAACAGACCCTCTGATTTGACACACTGAACTCTATCAGAGAAGTAGTTGGTGAACCAGGCGAGGCAATCACTTGAGAAACCAAGACTGTTGAGTCTGCCGATGAGGATGTGGTGATTGTACAGAGTCGAAAGCCTTGGCCAGGTCAATGAATACGGCTGCACAGTATTGTTTCTTCTGGGATTCCTGGGAGTGCATTCTGATGAAGATCATCAAATGTAAGTGAATATTTATAACATTATTTCTGACTTCTGTTGACTGCACAATATGGCGGATATCTTTTTTGCTTGTTTGCAAACCATGCAATAATCTGAGACGGCGCTCAGAAAAAAAGAAATTATCCGCCATGTTGGAGTCAACAGAAATCAGAAATAACATTATAAATATTCCCTTACCTTTGATGATCTTCATCAGAATGCACTCCCAGGAATCCTAGATCCACAATACATTTTTGTTTTGTTCGATAATGTCCACTATTTATATCCAAATAGCTTCTTTATATATCATCCTATCATCCGTCCACATATCCCAGAGAGGTTAGTTAACCACCTAACTGAGGAATTCAATTTAACCTTGCGCAATACCCTAGATGCAGGCGCACCCTTAAAAATCCAAAACATTTGTCATAATTAACTAGCTCCCTGGTATACAGAAAATACTGAAGTTCTGAAGCAAGCTTCCAGAAAATTGGAGTCTTCCGACGAGCTTGAAAAGACAGTACCTTGCAGTATCGAAGAGCCCTCACTGCTGCTCGATCATCCTATTTTTCCAACTTAATTGAGGAAAATTTATTTTTGATACTGTCGCAAAGCTAACTAAAAAGCAGCATTCCCCAAGAGAGGATGGATTTCACTTCAGCAGAGAAATTCATGAATTTCTTTGAGGAAAAGATCATTATCATTAAAAAGCAAATTACAGACTCCTCTTTAAATCTGCGTATTCCTTCAAAGCTCAGTTGTCCTGAGTCTGCAAAATTCTACTAGGACCTAGGATCAAGGGAGACACTCAAGTGTTTTAGTACTATATCTCTTGACACAATAATGAAAATAATCATGGCCTCTAAACCTTCAAGCTGCATACTGGACCCTATTCCAACTAAACTACTCAAAGAGCTGCTTCCTGTGCTGGGCCCTCCTATGTTGAACATAATAAATGGCTCTCTATCCACCAGATGTTTACTAAACTCATTAAAAGTGGCAGTAATAAAGCCTCAGTAACGCTCAATAACGCTTCAGTCTGGTTTTAGACCCCATCATAGCACTGATACTGCACTTGTGAATGTGGTAAATTACCTTTTAATGGCGTCAGACAGAGGCTCTGTGTTTGTTCTTATGCTCCTAGATCTTAGTGCTGCTTTTGATACCATCGATCACCACATTCTTTTGGAGAGATTGGAAAACCAAATTGGTCTACACGGACAAGTTCTGGCCTGGTTTAGATCATATCTGTCAGAAAGATATCAGTTTGTCTTTGTGGATGGTTTGTCCTCTGACAAATCAACTGTAAATTTCAGTGTTCCTCAAAGTTCTGTTTTTGGACCACTATTGTTTTCACTATATATTTTACCTCTTGGTGATGTCATTCCGAAGCATAATTTTAACTTTCACTGCTATGCAGATGACACACAGCTGTACATTTCGATGAAACATGGTGAAGCCCCAACATTGCCCTCGCTGGATGGAAGCCTGTGCAGACATAAGGAATGTTCTACTTTTAAACTCAGACAAAACAGAAATGCTTGTTCTAGGTCCCAAGAAACAAAGAGATCTTCTGTTGAATCTGACAATTAATCTTGATGGTTGTACAGTCGTCTCAAATAAAACAGTGAAGGACCTCGGCGATACTCTGGATCCTGATCTCTCTTCTGACGAACATATCAAGACTGTTTCAAGGACAGCTTTTTTCCATCTATGGAACATTGCAAAAATCAGAAACTTTCTGTCCAAAAAGGATGCAGAAAAATGTATTCATGCTTTTGTCACGTCTAGGTTAGACTACTGCAATGCTCTAAATTTACATTACATTTAAGTCATTTAGCAGATGCTCTTATCCAGAGCGACTTACAAATTGGTGCATTCACCTTATGACATCCAGTGGAACAGCCACTTTACAATAGTGCATCTAAATCTTTTAAGGGGGGGTGAGAAGGATTACTTTATCCTATCCTAGGTATTCCTTAAAGAGGTGGGGTTTCAGGTGTCTCCGGAAGGTGGTGATTGACTCCGCTGTCCTGGCGTCGTGAGGGAGTTTGTTCCACCATTGGGGGGCCAGAGCAGCGAACAGTTTTGACTGGGCTGAGTGGGAACTGTACTTCCTCAGTGGTAGGGAGGCGAGCAGGCCAGAGGTGGATGAACGCAGTGCCCTTGTTTGGGTGTAGGGCCTGATCAGAGCCTGGAGGTACTGAGGTGCCGTTCCCCTCACAGCTCCGTAGGCAAGCACCATGGTCTTGTAGCGGATGCGAGCTTCAACTGGAAGCCAGTGGAGAGAGCGGAGGAGCGGGGTGACGTGAGAGAACTTGGGAAGGTTGAACACCAGACGGGCTGCGGCGTTCTGGATGAGTTGTAGGGGTTTAATGGCACAGGCAGGGAGCCCAGCCAACAGCGAGTTGCAGTAATCCAGACGGGAGATGACAAGTGCCTGGATTAGGACCTGCGCCGCTTCCTGTGTGAGGCAGGGTCGTACTCTGCGGATGTTGTAGAGCATGAACCTACAGGAACGGGCCACCGCCTTGATGTTAGTTGAACGACAGGGTGTTGTCCAGGATCACGCCAAGGTTCTTAGCGCTCTGGGAGGAGGACACAATGGAGTTGTCTGACGCCATCAACGGGCAGTCTTTCCCCGGGAGGAAGAGCAGCTCCGTCTTGCCGAGGTTCAGCTTGAGGTGGTGATCCGTCATCCACACTGATATGTCTGCCAGACATGCAGAGATGCGATTTGCCACCTGGTCATCAGAAGGGGGAAAGGAGAAGATTAATTGTGTGTTGTCTGCATAGCAATGATAGGAGAGACCATGTGAGGTTATGACAGAGCCAAGTGACTTGGTGTATAGCGAGAATAGGAGAGGGCCTAGAACAGAGCCCTGGGGGACACCAGTGGTGAGAGCGCGTGGTGAGGAGACAGATTCTCGCCACGCCACCTGGTAGGAGCGACCTGTCAGGTAGGACGCAATCCAAGCGTGGGCCGCGCCGGAGATGCCCAACTCGGAGAGGGTGGAGAGGAGGATCTGATGGTTCACAGTATCGAAGGCAGCCGATAGGTCTATAAGGATGAGAGCAGAGGAGAGAGAGTTAGCTTTAGCAGTGCGGAGCGCCTCCGTGATACAGAGAAGAGCAGTCTCAGTTGAATGACTAGTCTTGAAACCTGACTGATTTGGATCAAGAAGGTCATTCTGAGAGAGATAGCGGGAGAGCTGGCCAAGGACTCTACTTTCCAGCTGCCCAGAAAAAGCACTAAATAAACTTCAGTTAGTGCTAAACACGGCTGCTAGAATCTTGACTAGAACCAAAGAAAAATTATCATATTACTCCAGTGCTAGCCTCACTACACTGGCTTCCTGTTAAGGCAAGGGCTGATTTCAAGGTTTTACTGCTAACCTACAAAGCATTACATGGGCTTGCTCCTACCTATATTTCCAATTTGGTCCTGCCGTACATACCTACACGTACACTACAGTCACAAGACGCAGGCCTCCTAACTGTCCCTAGAATTTCTAAGCAAACAGCTGGAGGCAGGGATTTCTCCTTAGAGCTCCATTTTTATAGAATGGTCTGCCTATCCATGTGAGAGACGTAGACTCTGTGCTTTGGCAAAGTGGATGGGGTTATATCCTGCCTGTTTGGCCCTGTCCGGGGGTATAGTCGGACGGGGCCACAGTGTCTCCCGACCCCTCCTGTCTCAGCCTCCATTATTTATGCTGCAGTAGTTTATGTGTCGGGGGCTAGGGTCAGTCTGTTATATCTGGAGTAATTCTCCTGTCTTATCCGTTGTCCTGTGTGAATATAAGTATGCTCTCTCTAATTCATTATTTATTTATTTCTCTCTCTCGGAGGACCTGAGCCCTTGGACCATGCCTCAGGACTACCTGGCCTGATGACTCCTTGCTGTCCCCAGTCCACCTGGCCGTGCTGCTGCTCCAGTTTCAACTGTTCTGCCTGCGGCTATGGAACCCTGACCTGTTCACCGGACGTGCTACCTGTCCCAGACCTGCTGTTTTCAACTCTCTAGAGACGGAGCGGTAGAGATATTCTGAATGGTCGGCTATGAAAAGCCAACTGACATTTACTCCTGAGGTGCTGACCTGTTGCACCTTCGACAACCACTGTGATTATTATTATTTGACACTGCTGGTCATCTATGAACATTTGCACGTCTTGGCCATGTTCTGTTATAATCTCCACCCGGCACAGCCAGAAGAGGACTGGCCACCCCTCATAGCCTGGTTCCCCTCTATGTTTCTTCCTAGGTTCTGGCCTTTCTAGGGAGTTTTTCCTAGCCACTGTGCTTCTACACCTGCATTGCTTGCTGTTTGGGGTTTTAGGCTGGGTTTCTGTAGAGCACTTTGAGGTATCAGCTGATGTAAGAAGGGCTTTATAAATACATTTGATTTGATTTGATTCCCCTCTCTCAACTACAAGATGGCTCTCTGAAATGAATATGTGTATTCTTATGGAAAAGATGACCTATTATTTAATAAATAAATGAAACTACTTTGTGAAAATATGACAACCCTTCCTGTACTTTATGTAAACACTTCCATTGGGGTTGGTGGATGCTTGTAGGATGATGTAGCGATTGTCTCTCTGTAATGTACTGTTTGTATTGATTTGTGTATATGTTGGTCTCTCCTGTCATTTGCCTTATTTAGTCATTATTAGTATTATTACTATTCTAATTTAATTAATGTATTTTTTTATTTTTAGTAATGTGTCATTGTTTTAATACATGTTTTATTTTGGCGGGTGGGGAGGATTGTTTTTGTTGTTTTGTCTTACTCTTGCTGTATTGTTCTGTTTTTGAATAATAATAATAATAATAAATAAATAAAATATAATAACTTTAAAATCAATTAATTCGCCATCATTAACACAATGGAAAAATCGAATGATTTATTATTTCAATATTATTTCAATATTGAATGTAGACGGGCTACGGAGAGACACAAAATGGTGCAGTTTCAGGCCATGTGATGGAGAGTGAGCAGGGTGCTGGAACAAAGCAGATTTGAGTTGGGGTTTTTCCTCTCCCTCCACGACCCTCTCTCTTTCAAACACTCAGAGTTGTTTTTCTAAAGGGAAAAGCACCTGGAGCTCTGAATATATTTTTGCCTTTTGGCTCAACAGTTTCTTTGAATGTGTAGACCGTGGTTGTATCCCAAATGGCACCTTTCCAGAGAGACGTCGGAGATGGTAACATTCTCTGTTTCAAGGAAACATGGCTCACTCGGGATACGTTATCAGAGTCTGTACAGCCACCTTGTTTCTTCACGCATCGCACCAACAGAAACAAAGAGGAAGGGCGGGGGTGTATGCCTTATGATTAACGAGACGTGTTGTGATCATAACAACATACAGGAACTCAAGTCCTTTTGTTCACCTGACCTAGAATTCCTTACAATCAAATGCCGACCGCATTATCTATCAAGAGAATTCTCTTCGATTATAAGCAAGCAGACACCTCGACGGCCCTGAAAGAACAACAGTGCACTCTATGTAAACTGGAAACCACATATCCTGAGGTTGCATTTATTGTAGCTGGGGATATTAACAAGGCTAATCTGAAAACAAGGCTCCCTAAATTGTATCAGCATATCGAATGCGTTACCCGGGCGGGAAAAATCCTGGATCATTGTTACTCTAACTTCTGCGATGCATATAAACCTTCCCTCGCCCTCCTTTCGGCAAATCTGACCATGGCTCCATTTTGTTGCTCCCAGCCTATAGACAGAAACTAAAACGGGAAACGCCTGTGCTCAGGTCTGTTCAACGCTGGTCCGACCAATCTGATTCCACGCTTCAAGACGGCTTTGATCACGTGGACTGGGATATGTTCCAGATAGCGTAGAACAACAACATGTTTATTAGCAAGTGCATCGGTGATGTTGTACCCACGGCGAATATTAAAACCTTCCCCAACCAGATACCGTGGATTGATGGCAGCATTCAATAAAACTGAAAGTGTGAACCACTGCTTTTAATCAGGGCAAGGCGACCGGAAACATAACCGAATACAAACAGTGTAGCTATTCCCTCCGCAAGGCAATCAAACAAGCTAAGCGCCAGTATAGCGACAAAGTAGAGTCGCAATTCAACGGCTCAGACAAGACGTATGTGGCAGGGTCCACAGTCAATCACGGACCACAAAAAGAAAACCAGACCCGTAAGGGACCCGATGTCTTGTTCCCAGACAAACTAAACAACTTCTTTGCTCGCTTCAAGGACAATGCAGTGCCACCGATACGGCCCGCTAACAAAAAACCTGCGGGCTCTCCTTCACCGCAGCCAACGTGAGTAAAACATTTAAACGTTTTAACCCTCGCAAGGCTGCCGGCCCAGACGGCATCCCTAGCCGTGTCCTCAGAGCATGCGCAGACCAGCTGGCTGGTGTGTTTACGGACATATTCAATCAATCCATCTCCCAGTCTGCTGTTTTCACATGCTTCAAGAGGGCCACCATTGTCCCTGTTTCCAAGAAAACTAAGGTAACTGAGCTAAATGACTAGCGCCCCGTAGCACTCACTTACGTCATCATGAAGTGCTTTGAGAGACTAGTCAAGGATCATATCAGCTCCACCTTACCTGACACCCTAGACCCACTCCAATTTTATTACCGCCCCAATAGGTTCACAGACAATGCAATCACAATCACACTGCACACTGCCCTAACCCATCTGGACAAGAGGAATACATATGTAAGAATGCTGTTCATCGACTACAGCTCAGCATTTGACACTATAGTACCCTCCAAACTCCTGGGTCTCGACCCCGCCCTATGCAACTGGGTCCTGGACTTTATGACGGGATGCCCCCAGGTGGTGTGGGTAGGAAACAACATCTCCACCCCGCTGATCCTCAACACTGGGGGACCCACAAGGGTGCATTCTCAGCCCTCTCCTGTACTCCCTGTTCACCCATGACTGTGTGGCCATTCATGCCTCCATCTCAATCATCAAGTTTGCAGACGACACTACAGTGGTAGGCTTGATTACCAACAATGTTGAGACGGCCTACAGGGAGGAGGTGAGGGCCCTCGGAGTGTGGTGTCAGGAAAATAATCTCAAACTCAACGTCAACAAAACAAAGGAGATGATCATGGGCTTCAGGAAACAGCAGAGGGAGCACCCCCCCTATCCACATTGACAGGACAGTAGTTGAGAAGGTGGAAAGTTTTAAGTTCCTCTGCGTACACATCACAGATAAACTGAAATGGTCCACCCACACAGACAGCATGGTGAAGAAGGCGCAACAACAACCTCAGGAGGCTGAAGAAATTTGGCTTGTCACCAAAAACACTCACAAACTTTTACAGATGCACAAACGAGAGCATCTTGTCGGGCTGTATCAGCGCCTGATACGGCAACTGCTCCGCCCACAACCGTAAGGCTCTCCAGAGGGTAGTGAGGTCTGCACAACACATTACCGGGGGGCAAACTACCTGCCCTCCAGGACACCTACACCACCCGATGTCACAGGCATGCCAAAAAGATCATCAAGGACAACAACCACCCGAGCCACTGCCTGTTCACCCCGCTAACATCCAGAAGGCGAGGTCAGTACAGGTGCATCAAAGCTGGGACCGAGAGACTGAAAAATGGCTTCTATCTCAAGGCCATCAGACTGTTAAACAGCCATCACTAACATTGAGTGGCTGCTGCCAACATACTGACTCATATCTATAGCCACTTTAATAATTAAAAATTGGATGTAATAAATGTATCACTGGTCACTTTAAACAATGCCACTTTATATAATGTTTACATACCCTACATTACTCATCTCATATGTACATTCTGTCTGTACTCTATACCATCTACTGCATCTTGCCTATGCCGTTCGGCCATCGCTCATCCATATATTTATATTTACATATTGTTATTCATTCCTTTGTTGTTGTGAAATTGTTAGATTACTTGTTATATATTACTGCATGGTCGGAACTAGAAGCACAATCATTTCGCTAACTCTCGCATTAACATTTACATTTACATTTACATTTAAGTCATTTAGCAGACGCTCTTATCCAGAGCGACTTACAAATTGGTGCATTCACCTTATGACATCCAGTGGAACAGCCACTTTACAATAGTGCATCTAAATATTTTAAGGGGGGAGGGGGGTGAGAAGGATTACTTTATCCTATCCTAAGTATTCCTTAAAGAGGTGGGGTTTCAGGTGTCTCCGGAAGGTGGTGATTGACTCCGCTGTCCTGGCGTCGTGAGGAAGTTTGTTCCACCATTGGGGAGCCAGAGCAGGACAGTTTTGACTGGGCTGACAACTGTAAGTGGTAGGGAGACGAGCAGGCCAGAGGTGGATGAACGCAGTGCCCTTATTTGGGTGTAGGGCCTGAAGAGCCTGGAGGTACATGCCATACAGCTCCGTACAAGCACCATGGTCTTGAAGCGGATGCGAGCTTCAACTGGAAGCCAGTGGAGAGAGCGGAGGAGCGGGGTGACTGAGAGAACTTGGGAAGGTTGAACACTAGACGGGCTGCGGCGTTCTGGATGAGTTGTAGGGGTTTAATGGCACAGGCAGGGAGCCCAGCCAACAGCGGGCGCACAACAGTTGCAGTAATCCAGACGGGAGATGACAAGTGCCTGGATTAGGACCTGCGCCGCTTCCTGTGTGAGGCAAGGTCGTACTCTGCGGATCGGAACATTCTGCTTACCATGTGTATGTGACCAATAACATTTCATTTGATTTATTCCCTATGAGCCCTAGTCAAAAATAGTGCACTACATAGGGAATATGGTGCCATTTGAGACACAGGACATGCCTAACACAAAGTAATAGAAGTCGTTCTAAACAGCATCCATAAGCACACCTGTTTCCTGCTCCGGCCTGAGAGTCATATGCTGTGACAGGGCCCACGGCGTGCACAACAGGCCCCAGATTATCATGCACGCAAACATCCCCTCCACTCCTATAGATCTACAGTCATTTCACTAAATACCTTTTCATTTTGAGGCAAGTAGTGGAGCCGACCTCACTCCCTCCTCAAACCCCCCCCCAACGGACTCGTCTTTCCACCTCTTCCAACCCCCAATGGAATAGTCCAACCCGCCACCACCACCCACCACCCCCCACCACCACCACCCCCACCGCCATCCCCCACCACCACCCCCACCACCACCACCCCCGCCACCACTCCCCACCACCACCACTCCCCACCAATTACTTTTATTAGCTGAAGGTCAACTCCGTTAATAACATGATTATCATGCCATTACCATCAGCATTTATGGACATTTTTAGATGCCATGATATGGGAGCCTAATGTGGGAGTGTTTACTATGCAGGCTATGTGTGTGAGCGTGTGTTTAACTATACTTCTGGAGACCAGAAGTATGGCGTAGCAGTCAGACGTCTTGTCGTGTCCCTTGTATATATCGTTTTTTTAAACATATTTTTCTTCGCATATCTTTTAAAACATTTTGCTTAACCTCAACTTCTAAATACTCTCCTGCAACCCGACTCACCCAATGTAGCTATTTTTTCTAAAGTATTTATATTTACTTCGGATCCGGACCCCTCAACTGAAGCTAGCCAGCTAACTACAAGCTATCAGTCAGCAAACCATTGCTAGCGGTCTTCAGCTAACCGGTCATCAGCTAACCTTTAGCTCGGAAAGCTCTCGCCAGTTCGAACAACGCGACTCTAACCAGAGCATAATGGACCTATTGTTTTTTTATCCCCGGATTCCCACCGGATTCCCACCGCAAACGGAACATTTTCAGCTGGATCTTCACAACTAACTATCTAGCTAACCGCAACCCCAGATGTTTACTCCTGGCTAGCGTTTCCACCCACTTAGCTTGAAGCTAGCCCGGCCAGAGCTCCTGTGCTACCACCGAAGCATACTCCTGGGCTACAATATCCGGACCCACGACCGGTCTATCGATGTCACCGCATGAAGAGGAATAAACAGACTCACCCCATCGCGACGTCCCCCAAAGTCTAACTTTCTAGCCCTTGCTATCTCCTTGCTTGCTAATTCGGCCTGCTAACTGCTAGCTTGTTTAGCCCCGGTCCGCTAACTGCTACCTTGTTTAGCCCCGGTCCGCGAACTGCTACATTGTTTAGCCCCGGCCTACTAACTGTACATTGTTTAGCCCCGGCCTACTAGCTTGTTAGCACAGGCCTGCTAACCGTCTGAATCGCCACGTCCCAAACACTCACTGGAACCATATTTACTTTCTATCTCTTTTCGATTTTTAATTTGTTTATACCTTCCGGTAACCCGCCTCAACCAATGTGATACAGGTTAGTATATATTCTACCACGCCCAGAAATCTGCTCCTTTTATTCTCTGTCCCCAACGCTCTAGGCGACCAGTTTTGATAGCCTTTAGCCGCACCCTTATACTACTCCTCCTCTGTTCCGCGGGTGATGTGGAGGTAAACCCAGGCCCTGCATGTCCCCAGGCACCCTCATTTGTTGACTTCTGTGATCGAAAAAGCCTTGGTTTCATGCATGTCAACATCAGAACCCTCCTCCCTAAGTTTGTTTTACTCACTGCTTTAGCACTTTAGCACACTCACACACACACTCTGCTAACCCTGATGTCCTTGCCGTGTCTGAATCCTGGCTCAGGAAGGCCACCAAAAATTCAGAGATTTCCATACCCAACTATAACATCTTCCGTCAAGATAGAACTGCCAAAGGGGGAGGATTTGCAGTCTACTGCAGAGATAGCCTGCAAAGTAATGTCATTACTTTCCAGGTCAATTCCCAAACAGTTTGAACTACTAATTTTGAAAATTACTCTCCAGAAATAAGTCTCTCACTGTTGCCGCCTGCTACTGACCCCCTTCAGCTCCCAGCTGTGCCCTGGACACCATTTGTGAATTGATCACCCCCCATCTAGCTTCAGAGTTTGTTCTGTTAGGTGAAACTGGGATATTATTAACACCCCGGCAGTCCTACAATCTAAGCTAGATGCCCTCAATCTCACACAAATCATCAAGGAACCCACCAGGTACAACCCTAAATCTCTCATAGACGTCATCCTGACCAACTGGCCCTCCAAATACACCTCCACTGTCTTCAAACAGGATCTCAGCGATCACTGCCTCATTGCCTGTATCCACTATGGAGCCGCAGTCAAACGACCACCCCTCATCACTGTCAAACGCTCCCTAAAACACTTCTGTGAGCAGGCCTTTCTAATCGACCTGGCCCGGGTATCCTGGAAGGACATTGACCTCATCCCATCAGTTGAGGATGCCTGGTCATTCTTTAAAAGTAACTTCCTCACCATTTTAGATAAGCATGCTCCGTTCAAAAAATGCAGAACTAAGAACAGATATAGCCCTTGGTTCACTCCAGACCTGACTGCCCTCGACCAGCACAAAAACATCCTGTGGCGGACTGCAATAGCATCAAATAGTCCCCGCGATATGCAACTTTTCAGGGAAGTCAGGAACCAATACACGCAGTCAGTCAGGAAAGCTAAGGCCAGCTTCTTCAGGCAGAAGTTTGCATCCTGTAGCTCCAACTCCAAAAAGTTCTGGGACACTGTGAAGTCCATGGAGAACAAGAGCACCTTGTCAGGATTTGGCCAGGGTTGTTCCGGTTTTTGGTCACTAGATGCCCCCATTGTGCCTTTTGACCTTTTTTTTCCCCTTGATCCCCATTATTATTTGCACCTGTGCCTCGTTTCCCCTGATTGTATTTAAACCCTTTGTTTTCCTCAGTTCTTTGCTCTGTGTTTGTATGTTAGCACCCAGCCCTAGTACTCTGTGAACTCTTGTTGATCCCGGTGGACTCTCTTGTGGAATTCTGTTTTTTGTTCTTGTTTGTTTGTTTTTGAGTATCTTTTGAGGCTTTTTGTGCTATACTTTCCACCTTGTGGATTTACCTTTTTTTTGTCTTGGACGATTACCTTTGTTCTTGTGGAATTCCTTTTGAGGTTGTGGAGTTACATGTTTTCCTGAAGAACTTCACTTTTTACTTCATTAAATACACCATCTCAAGTACTGCTGTGTCTGCCTCATCTTCTGGGTTCTGCCGACTATTCGTGGATCAGTTGGTTAAGTGACTGATTCTCACTCCGGAGACCCGGGTCCGTAACCGGGTCCTGACACACCTCCTCCCAGCTGCCCACTGCACTGAGGCTAGGTAACACGGTCACCACCGATAAATCCATGATTATCGAAAATTTCAACAAGCATTTCTCAACGGCTGGCCATGCCTTCCGCCTGGCTACTCCAACCTCGGCCAACAGCTCCGCCCCCCCCCCTGCAGCTACTCGCCCAAGCCTCTCCAGGTTCTCCTTTACCCAAATCCAGATAGCAGATGTTCTGAAAGAGCTGCAAAACCTGGACCCGTACAAATCAGCTGGGCTTGACAATCAGGACCCTCTAATTCTGAAACTATCCGCCGCCATTGTCGCAACCCCTATTACCAGCCTGTTCAACCTCTCTTTCATATCATCTGAGATCGCCATGGATTGGAAAGCTGCCGTAGTCAAAGGGGGAGACACCCTGGACCCAAACTGTTACAGACCTATATCCATCCTGCCCTGCCTATCTAAGGTCTTTGAAAGCCAAGTCAACAAACAGGTCACTGACCATCTCGAATCCCACCGTACCTTCTCCGCAGTGCAATCTGGTTTCCGAGCCGGTCACGGGTGCACCTCAGCCACGCTCAAGGTACTAAACGATATCATAACCGCCATCGATCAAAGACAGTACTGTGCAGCCGTCTTCATCGACCTTGCCAAGGCTTTCGACTGTCAATCACCATATTCTTATTGGCAGACTCAGTAGCCTCGGTTTTTCAGTCTCTATGGGGGTGCCACAGGGTTCAATCCTCGGGCCAACACTTTTCTCTGTATATATCAATGATGTTGCTCTTGCTGCGGGCGATTCCCTGATCCACCTCTACGCAGACGACACCATTCTATATACTTCCGGCCCGTCCTTGGACACTGTGCTATCTAACCTCCAAACGAACTTCAATGCCATACAACACTCCTTCCGTGGCCTCCAACTGCTCTTAAACGCTAGTAAAACCAAATGCATGCTTTTCAACCGTTCGCTGCCTGCACCCGCACGCCTGACCAGCATCACCACCCTGGATGGTTCCGACCTTGAATATGTGGACATCTATAAGTACCTAGGTGTCTGGCTAGACTGTAAACTCTCCTTCCAGACTCATATCAAACATCTCCAATCGAAAATCAAATCAAGAGTCGGCTTTCTATTCCGCAACAAAGCCTCCTTCACTCACGCCGCCAAACTTACCCTAGTAAAACTGACTATCCTACCGATCCTCGACTTTGGCGATGTCATCTACAAAATTGCTCCCAACACTCTACTCAGCAAACTGGATGCAGTTTATCACAGTGCCATCCGTTTTGTCACTAAAGCACCTTATACCACCCACCACTGCGACTTGTATGCTCTAGTCGGCTGGCCCTCGCTACATATTCGTCGCCAGACCCACTGGCTCCAGGTCATCTACAAGTCCATGCTAGGTAAAGCTCCGCCTTATCTCAGTTCACTGGTCACGATGGCAACACCCATCCGTAGCACGCGCTCCAGCAGGTGTATCTCACTGATCATCCCTAAAGCCAACACCTCATTTGGCCGCCTTTCGTTCCAGTTCTCTGCTGCCTGTGACTGGAACGAATTGCAAAAATCGCTAAAGTTGGAGACTTTTATCTCCCTCACCAACTTCAAACATCTGCTATCTGAGCAGCTAACCGATCGCTGCAGCTGTACATAGTCTATCGGTAAATAGCCCACCCATTTTTACCTACCTCATCCCCATACTGTTTTTATTTATTTACTTTTCTGCTCTTTTGCACACCAATATCTCTACCTGTACATGACCATCTGATCATTTATCACTCCAGTGTTAATCTGCAAAATTGTAATTATTCGCCTACCTCCTCATGCCTTTTGCACACAATGTATATAGACTCCCCTTCTTTTTTTTCTACTGTGTTATTGACTTGTTAATTGTTTACTCCATGTGTAACTCTGTGTTGTCTGTTCACACTGCTATGCTTTATCTTGGCCAGGTCGCAGTTGCAAATGAGAACTTGTTCTCAACTGCCTACCTGGTTAAATAAAGGTGAAAAAAAGACAAAAAAATCCACACAATAATAGTAAGCTCACAAAAATTTCACCAACTGGAGACATTTTGTTTGTCCCCACAACGTGTGTGTGTGTTTGTGTGTGTGTGTGTGTGTGTGCGTGCGTGCATGCTTGTTTCCATGTTTGTGTCCTTATTACAAAGCAATTATAAAGACACACTAAAGAGGCTGAAAAAAGAGCTCAGAGCAGTGAACCAAACCCATCTAATCAAGTGAATTAATCAAAGTAATAAAAACTATGTAGGGCAGGGGTCAGTCCACCCATCTCAACACACACACACACACACACACACACACACACACACACACACACACACACACACACACACACACACACACACACACACACACACACACACACACACACACACACACACACACACACACACACACACACACACACACACACACACACAACCACAACCACATAACCATACACACATTACCACAACACACACACACACACACAACCACACACATAACCATACACACATTACCACACCACACACATTACCACACACACACATTTGTCGGATAATTTCATTATTATTAATAAATGTTGCAGAATTAGGTTATGTCATTCACTTTATTAATTTGTCATTACTTGACAATGAGTATGGATTCTCTCTACTACTCTCTGCTTGCCCAATCACCGTTCAAATACAGTAGAGACGAACACCATCCATTCTAAGGCCTTCCAGGAAGCTAAATAAAAACCAAGGGACCACCAAGGGACTGGACCATGATTGGACGATGATTAGACTAAAACATAAGAGACCTTACCCTCTCCTTCATCTCTGTCCATCAATAATTTATTCTCTCTCCTTTTCTCCTCTCCTCTTTCTTTCATGTGTCCCTGATTTTCTCTCTTTCTCCCCCTCTCCTCTCCTCTCCTCTCCTCTCCTCTCCTCTCCTCTCCTCTCAACCTCCTCTCCTCTCCTCTCCTCTCCTCTCCTCTCCTCTCCTCTCCTCAACCTCCTCTCCTCTCCTCTCTCTCTTCTCCTCTCCTCTCCTCTCCTCTACCTCTCCTCAACCTCCTCTCTTATCCTCTCCTCTCCTCTCCTCTCCTCAACCTCCTCTCCTCTCCTCTCCTCTCCTCTCCTCTCCTCTCCTCTCCTCTCCTCTCCTCAACCTGCTCTCTTATCCTCTCCTCTCCTCTCCTCCCTCTCCTCTCCTCTCCTCTCCTCTCCTCTCCTCCTCTCTTATCCTCTCCTCTCCTCAACCTCCTCTCCTCTCCTCTCCTCTCCTCTCCTCTCCTCTCCTCTCCTCTCCTCTCCTCTCCTCTCCTCTCCTCTCCATATCCCTTCTTTCTTCTTTTCCTGTCCATTCTCTATTTTTCATGGAATATCCCTCTCTCCCCTTATCCCTCTCTCTCTCTCTCTCTCTCTCTCTCTCTCTCTCTCTCTCTCTCTCTCTCTCTCTCTCTCTCTCTCTCTCTCTCTCTCTGTGTGTTCTTTGTTTCTGCCCATCCCTCTCTTTCTCTCTCTCTGTGTTCTTTGTTTCTGCCCGTCCCTCTCTCCCCTTATCCCTCTCTCTCTCTCTCTCTCACTCTCTCTCTCTGTGTTCTTTGTTTCTGCCCGTCCCTCTCTCCCCTTATCTCTCTCTCTCTCTCTCTCTCTCTCTCTCTGTGTTCTTTGTTTCTGCCCCTCTGTCCCTTATCCCTCTCTCTCTCTCTCTCCCTCTCTCTCTCTCTCTCTCTCTCTCTCTCTCTCTCTCTCTCTCTCTCTCTCTCTCTCTCTCTCTCTCTCTCTCCCTCTTATCCCTCTCTCTCTCTCTCTCTCTCTCTCTGTGTGTTCTTTGTTTCTGCCCATCCCTCTCTCTCTCTCCTCTCCCCACCTCTCTTTTCCCCTCTCTCTCTCCTCTCCCCACCTCTCTTTTCCCCTCTCTTTCTCCCTTCCCCACTGTGACTTTGAGCCGACTCCTAGAATGGAGCCTTATTGAGATGCAGCTCAGAGAGAGTTATAGTGAGCCAGAATAAAGTGCTGTTTCCTTCCTACAGGGAGTTACACTTAGGCTTGTTGCCTGAAAACGACCTCCATGTTGAAAAGCAACACACAAACTGTTCCACCTAGAGGTCACACACATGCTTATACACTTACCAAACACACACACACACACACACACACACACACACACACACACACACACACACACACACACACACACACACACACACACACACACACACACACACACACACACACACACACACACACACACACACACACACACACACACACACACACACACACACACACACACTTGCACACACACCAGAGACACACACATTGCTAAATGTCAATTCTGGCTTTGCAAGGTATTTCTAAAGCACTCCATGACAAAACATTTGCATGAACACAAAAATAGGCAAATACATTTGCATATCATTTGTTTCATTCACAGAGAGACATATTACTCTTCACAGTCCCCAAGTCCAAATAGCCATGACTACGTGGAACTCTATTCCACATCAAGTTGCTGATGCAAGCAGTAAAATTTGATTGAAAAAACCCCTGATAAAAATAGAACAATGGGTCTGTGAACCAACACAATTATAGGAACAGACGCATTCATACACACACACGATAATAGACACACTATACACACACGCACACATGGATTTTGGGTTGTAGATATGTGGTAGTAGAGTAGGGGCCTGAGAGCACACACTTAGTGTGTTGTGAATTCTGTAATGAGTGTACTGTAATGTTTTTAAAATTGTATAACTGCCTTAATTTTGCTGGACTCCAGGAAGAGTAGCTGCAGCCTTGGCAGGAAGTAATGGAGATCCATAATAAATACAAATATTACACTGACAATGGCCACAGAACAACGCATAATGGCTCTGTGTATGATTAAAAAAGACATCAGATGTGTCTTTGTGCAGTCCTAAGAGACACTCTCCTACAATCAACTCATCTAAGAGAGAAAGAGACTCTCCTGCTCATCTACACTAAGTGGATGTGTGACATTCACCTCAATGTCACAGCATTGTGTGTGTGTGTGTGTGTGTGTGTGTGTGTGTGTGTGTGTGTGTGTGTGTGTGTGTGTGTGTGTGTGTGTGTGTGTGCGTGCGTGCGTGCGTGCGTGCGTGCGTGCGTGCGTGCGTGCGTGCGTGCGTGCGTGCGTGCGTGTGTGCATTTTTGTGTGCATGCATTTCTGTTTGTGTGTGTTTGCCGCTTTACATCACCATTTCCATAAGTGCTCTAGTCAGTGTGTTAGTCAGTGCTCTAGTCAGTGCTCTAGTCAGTGCTCTAGTCAATGCTCTAGTCAGTGCTCTAGTCAGTGCTCTAGTCAATGCTCTACTCAGTGCTCTAGTCAGTGCTCTAGTCAGTGTGTTAGTCAGTGCTCTAGTCAGTGCTCTAGTCAGTGCATTAGTCAGTGCTCTAGTCAGTGCATTAGTCTAGTCAGTGCTCTAGTCAGTGCATTAGTCTAGTCAGTGCTCTAGTCAGTGCATTAGTCAGTGCTCTAGTCAGTGCATTAGTCAGTGCTCTAGTCAGTGCTCTAGTCAGTGCTCTAGTCAGTGCTCAAGTCAGTGCTCAAGTCAGTGCATTAGTCAGTGCTCTAGTCAGTGCTCTAGTCAGTGTGTTAGCCAGTGCTCTAGTCAATGCTCTAGTCAGTGCTCTAGTCAGTGCTCTAGTCAATGCTCTACTCAGTGCTCTAGTCAGTGCTCTAGTCAGTGTGTTAGTCAGTGCTCTAGTCAGTGCTCTAGTCAGTGCATTAGTCAGTGCTCTAGTCAGTGCATTAGTCTAGTCAGTGCTCTAGTCAGTGCATTAGTCAGTGCTCTAGTCAGTGCTCTAGTCAGTGCTCTAGTCAGTGCTCAAGTCAGTACATTAGTCAGTGCTCTAGTCAGTGCTCTAGTCAGTGTGTTAGCCAGTGCTCTAGTCAATGCTCTAGTCAGTGCTCTAGTCAGTGCATTAGTCAGTGTGTTAGTCAGTGTGTTAGTCAGTGTGTTAGTCACTGTGTTAGTCAGTGTGTTAGTCAGTGCTCTAGTCAGTGCTCTAGTCAGTGCATTAGTCAGTGCTCTAGTCAGTGCATTAGTCAGTACTCTAGTCAGTGCTCTAGTCAGTGCTCTAGTCAGTAGTCTAGTCAGTGCATTAGTCAGTGCTCTAGTCAGTGTTCTAGTCAGTGCTCTAGTCAGTGCTCTAGTCAGTGTGTTAGTCAGTGCTCTAGTCAGTGCTCTAGTCACTGTGTTAGTCAATGCTCTAGTCAGTGCATTAGTCAGTGCTCTAGTCAGTGCATTAGTCAGTGCAAGTCAGTGCTCTAGTCAGTGCTCTTGTCAGTGCTCTAGTCAGTGTGTTAGTCAGTGCTCTAGTCAGTGCTCTAGTCAGTGCTCTAGTCAATGCTCTAGTCAATGCTCTAGTCAGTGCTCTAGTCAATGCTTTGGTCAGTGCTCTAGTCAGTGCTCTAGTCAGTGTGTTAGTCAGTGTGTTAGTCAGTGCTCTAGTCAGTGCATTAGTCAGTGTGTTACTCAGTGCTCTAGTCGGTGCTCTAGTCAGTGTGTTAGTCAGTGCTCTAGTCAGTGCTCTAGTCAGTGCATTAGTCAGTGCTCTAGTCAGTGCATTAGTCAGTGCTCTAGTCAGTGCTCTAGTCAGTGCTCTAGTCAGTGCTCAAGTCAGTGCTCAAGTCAGTGCATTAGTCAGTGCTCTAGTCAGTGCTCTAGTCAGTGCTCTAGTCAATGCTCTACTCAGTGCTCTAGTCAGTGCTCTAGTCAGTGTGTTAGTCAGTGCTCTAGTCAGTGCTCTAGTCAGTGCATTAGTCAGTGCTCTAGTCAGTGCATTAGTCTAGTCAGTGCTCTAGTCAGTGCTCTAGTCAGTGCATTAGTCAGTGCTCTAGTCAGTGCTCTAGTCAGTGCTCTAGTCAGTGCTCAAGTCAGTACATTAGTCAGTGCTCTAGTCAGTGCTCTAGTCAGTGCTCTAGTCAGTGTGTTAGCCAGTGCTCTAGTCAATGCTCTAGTCAGTGCTCTAGTCAGTGCATTAGTCAGTGTGTTAGTCAGTGTGTTAGTCAGTGTGTTAGTCACTGTGTTAGTCAGTGTGTTAGTCAGTGCTCTAGTCAGTGCTCTAGTCAGTGCTCTAGTCAGTGCTCTAGTCCGTGTGTTAGTCAATGCTCAAGTCAGTGTGTTAGTCAGTGCATTAGTCAGTGCTCTAGTCAGTGCTCTAGTCAGTGCTCTAGTCAGTGCATTAGTCAGTGCTCTAGTCAGTGCATTAGTCAGTGCTCTAGTCAGTGCTCTAGTCAGTGCATTAGTCGGTGCTCTAGTCAGTGCTCTAGTCAGTGCATTAGTCAGTACTCTAGTCAGTGCATTAGTCAGTGCTCTAGTCAGTGCATTAGTCAGTGCGTTAGTCAGTGCTCTAGTCAATGCTCTAGTCAGTGCTCTAGTCAGTGCATTAGTCAGTGCTCTAGTCAGTGCACTAGTCAGTGCATTAGTCAGTGCTCTAGTCAGTGCATTAGTCAGTGCTCTAGTCAGTGCATTAGTCAGTGCGTTAGTCAGTGCACTAGTCAGTGCATTAGTCAGTGCTCTAGTCAGTGCTCTAGTCAGTGCATTAGTCAGTGCTCTAGTCAGTGCACTAGTCAGTGCATTAGTCAGTACTCTAGTCAGTGCATTAGTCAGTGCTCTAGTCAGTGCATTAGTCAGTGTGTTAGTCAGTGCTCTAGTCAGTGCTCTAGTCAGTGCTCTGGTCAGTGCTCTAGTCAGTGCATTAGTCAGTGCTCTGGTCAGTGCTCTAGTCAGTGCATTAGTCAGTGCTCTGGTCAGTGCTCTAGTCAGTGTGTTAGTCAGTGTGTTAGTCAGAGTGTTAGTCAGTGCTCTAGTCAGTGCATTAGTCAGTGTGTTACTCAGTGCTCTAGTCAGTGCTCTAGTCAGTGTGTTAGTCAGTGCTCTAGTCAGTGCTCTAGTCAGTGCATTAGTCAGTGCTCTAGTCAGTGCTCTAGTCAGTGCTCTGGTCAGTGCTCAAGTCAGTGCATTAGTCAGTGCTCTAGTCAATGCTCTAGTCAGTGCTCTAGTCAGTGCTCTAGTCAGTGCATTAGTCAGTGCTCTAGTCAGTGCTCGAGTCAGTGCTCTAGTCAGTGCTCTAGTCCGTGTGTTAGTCAATGCTCTAGTCAGTGTGTTAGTCAGTGCTCTAGTCAGTGCTCTAGTCAGTGCTCTAGTCCGTGTGTTAGTCAATGCTCAAGTCAGTGTGTTAGTCAGTGTGTTAGCCAGTGCTCTAGTCAATGCTCTAGTCAGTGCTCTAGTCAGTGCTCTAGTCAATGCTCTACTCAGTGCTCTAGTCAGTGCTCTAGTCAGTGTGTTAGTCAGTGCTCTAGTCAGTGCTCTAGTCAGTGCATTAGTCAGTGCTCTAGTCAGTGCATTAGTCTAGTCAGTGCTCTAGTCAGTGCATTAGTCAGTGCTCTAGTCAGTGCTCTAGTCAGTGCTCTAGTCAGTGCTCAAGTCAGTACATTAGTCAGTGCTCTAGTCAGTGCTCTAGTCAGTGTGTTAGCCAGTGCTCTAGTCAATGCTCTAGTCAGTGCTCTAGTCAGTGCATTAGTCAGTGTGTTAGTCAGTGTGTTAGTCAGTGTGTTAGTCACTGTGTTAGTCAGTGTGTTAGTCAGTGCTCTAGTCAGTGCTCTAGTCAGTGCATTAGTCAGTGCTCTAGTCAGTGCATTAGTCAGTACTCGAGTCAGTGCTCTAGTCAGTGCTCTAGTCAGTAGTCTAGTCAGTGCATTAGTCAGTGCTCTAGTCAGTGTTCTAGTCAGTGCTCTAGTCAGTGCTCTAGTCAGTGTGTTAGTCAGTGCTCTAGTCAGTGCTCTAGTCACTGTGTTAGTCAATGCTCTAGTCAGTGCATTAGTCAGTGCTCTAGTCAGTGCATTAGTCAGTGCGTTAGTCAGTGCTCTAGTCAGTGCTCTTGTCAGTGCTCTAGTCAGTGTGTTAGTCAGTGCTCTAGTCAGTGCTCTAGTCAGTGCTCTAGTCAATGCTCTAGTCAATGCTCTAGTCAGTGCTCTAGTCAATGCATTGGTCAGTGCTCTAGTCAGTGCTCTAGTCAGTGTGTTAGTCAGTGTGTTAGTCAGTGCTCTAGTCAGTGCATTAGTCAGTGTGTTACTCGGTGCTCTAGTCGGTGCTCTAGTCAGTGTGTTAGTCAGTGCTCTAGTCAGTGCTCTAGTCAGTGCATTAGTCAGTGCTCTAGTCAGTGCATTAGTCAGTGCTCTAGTCAGTGCTCTAGTCAGTGCTCTAGTCAGTGCTCAAGTCAGTGCTCAAGTCAGTGCATTAGTCAGTGCTCTAGTCAGTGCTCTAGTCAGTGCTCTAGTCAATGCTCTACTCAGTGCTCTAGTCAGTGCTCTAGTCAGTGTGTTAGTCAGTGCTCTAGTCAGTGCTCTAGTCAGTGCATTAGTCAGTGCTCTAGTCAGTGCATTAGTCTAGTCAGTGCTCTAGTCAGTGCTCTAGTCAGTGCATTAGTCAGTGCTCTAGTCAGTGCATTAGTCTAGTCAGTGCTCTAGTCAGTGCATTAGTCAGTGCTCTAGTCAGTGCTCTAGTCAGTGCTCTAGTCAGTGCTCAAGTCAGTACATTAGTCAGTGCTCTAGTCAGTGCTCTAGTCAGTGTGTTAGCCAGTGCTCTAGTCAATGCTCTAGTCAGTGCTCTAGTCAGTGCATTAGTCAGTGTGTTAGTCAGTGTGTTAGTCAGTGTGTTAGTCACTGTGTTAGTCAGTGTGTTAGTCAGTGCTCTAGTCAGTGCTCTAGTCAGTGCATTAGTCAGTGCTCTAGTCAGTGCATTAGTCAGTCAGTCAGTGCTCTAGTCAGTGCTCTAGTCAGTGCTCTAGTCAGTGCATTAGTCAGTGCTAGTCAGTGTTCTAGTCAGTGCTCTAGTCAGTGCTCTAGTCAGTGTGTTAGTCAGTGCTCTAGTCAGTGCTCTAGTCACTGTGTTAGTCAATGCTCTAGTCAGTGCATTAGTCAGTGCTCTAGTCAGTGCATTAGTCAGTGCGTTAGTCAGTGCTCTAGTCAGTGCTCTTGTCAGTGCTCTAGTCAGTGTGTTAGTCAGTGCTCTAGTCAGTGCTCTAGTCAGTGCTCTAGTCAATGCTCTAGTCAATGCTCTAGTCAGTGCTCTAGTCAATGCATTGGTCAGTGCTCTAGTCAGTGCTCTAGTCAGTGTGTTAGTCAGTGTGTTAGTCAGTGCTCTAGTCAGTGCATTAGTCAGTGTGTTACTCAGTGCTCTAGTCGGTGCTCTAGTCAGTGTGTTAGTCAGTGCTCTAGTCAGTGCTCTAGTCAGTGCATTAGTCAGTGCTCTAGTCAGTGCATTAGTCAGTGCTCTAGTCAGTGCTCTAGTCAGTGCTCTAGTCAGTGCTCAAGTCAGTGCTCAAGTCAGTGCATTAGTCAGTGCTCTAGTCAGTGCTCTAGTCAGTGCTCTAGTCAATGCTCTACTCAGTGCTCTAGTCAGTGCTCTAGTCAGTGTGTTAGTCAGTGCTCTAGTCAGTGCTCTAGTCAGTGCATTAGTCAGTGCTCTAGTCAGTGCATTAGTCTAGTCAGTGCTCTAGTCAGTGCTCTAGTCAGTGCATTAGTCAGTGCTCTAGTCAGTGCTCTAGTCAGTGCTCTAGTCAGTGCTCAAGTCAGTACATTAGTCAGTGCTCTAGTCAGTGCTCTAGTCAGTGCTCTAGTCAGTGTGTTAGCCAGTGCTCTAGTCAATGCTCTAGTCAGTGCTCTAGTCAGTGCATTAGTCAGTGTGTTAGTCAGTGTGTTAGTCAGTGTGTTAGTCACTGTGTTAGTCAGTGTGTTAGTCAGTGCTCTAGTCAGTGCTCTAGTCAGTGCTCTAGTCAGTGCTCTAGTCCGTGTGTTAGTCAATGCTCAAGTCAGTGTGTTAGTCAGTGCATTAGTCAGTGCTCTAGTCAGTGCTCTAGTCAGTGCTCTAGTCAGTGCATTAGTCAGTGCTCTAGTCAGTGCATTAGTCAGTGCTCTAGTCAGTGCTCTAGTCAGTGCATTAATCGGTGCTCTAGTCAGTGCTCTAGTCAGTGCATTAGTCAGTACTCTAGTCAGTGCATTAGTCAGTGCTCTAGTCAGTGCATTAGTCAGTGCGTTAGTCAGTGCTCTAGTCAATGCTCTAGTCAGTGCTCTAGTCAGTGCATTAGTCAGTGCTCTAGTCAGTGCACTAGTCAGTGCATTAGTCAGTGCTCTAGTCAGTGCATTAGTCAGTGCTCTAGTCAGTGCATTAGTCAGTGCGTTAGTCAGTGCACTAGTCAGTGCATTAGTCAGTGCTCTAGTCAGTGCTCTAGTCAGTGCATTAGTCAGTGCTCTAGTCAGTGCACTAGTCAGTGCATTAGTCAGTACTCTAGTCAGTGCATTAGTCAGTGCTCTAGTCAGTGCATTAGTCAGTGCGTTAGTCAGTGCTCTAGTCAGTGCTCTAGTCAGTGCTCTGGTCAGTGCTCTAGTCAGTGCATTAGTCAGTGCTCTGGTCAGTGCTCTAGTCAGTGCATTAGTCAGTGCTCTGGTCAGTGCTCTAGTCAGTGTGTTAGTCAGTGTGTTAGTCAGAGTGTTAGTCAGTGCTCTAGTCAGTGCATTAGTCAGTGTGTTACTCAGTGCTCTAGTCAGTGCTCTAGTCAGTGTGTTAGTCAGTGCTCTAGTCAGTGCTCTAGTCAGTGCATTAGTCAGTGCTCTAGTCAGTGCTCTAGTCAGTGCTCTGGTCAGTGCTCAAGTCAGTGCATTAGTCAGTGCTCTAGTCAATGCTCTAGTCAGTGCTCTAGTCAGTGCTCTAGTCAGTGCATTAGTCAGTGCTCTAGTCAGTGCTCGAGTCAGTGCTCTAGTCAGTGCTCTAGTCCGTGTGTTAGTCAATGCTCTAGTCAGTGTGTTAGTCAGTGCTCTAGTCAGTGCTCTAGTCAGTGCTCTAGTCAGTGCTCTAGTCCGTGTGTTAGTCAATGCTCAAGTCAGTGTGTTAGTCAGTGCATTAGTCAGTGCTCTAGTCAGTGCTCTAGTCAGTGCTCTAGTCAGTGCATTAGTCAGTGCTCTAGTCAGTGCATTAGTCAGTGCTCTAGTCAGTGCTCTAGTCAGAGCATTAGTCAGTGCTCTGGTCAGTGCTCTAGTCAGTGCATTAGACAGTGCTCTAGTCAGTGCTCTCGTCAGTGCATTAGTCAGTGCTCTGGTCAGTGCTCTAGTCACTGTGTTAGTCAATGCTCTAGTCACTGTGTTAGTCAGTGCTCTAGTCAGTGCTCTAGTCAGTGCTCTAGTCAATGTTCTAGTCAGTGCTCTAGTCAGTGCTCTAGTCAATGCTCTAGTCAGTGCTCTAGTCAGTGCTCTAGTCAGTGCTCTAGTCAGTGTGTTAGTCAGTGTGTTAGTCAGTGTGTTAGTCACTATGTTAGTCAGTGTGTTAGTCACTGTGTTAGTCAGTGTGTTAGTCAGTGTTTTAGTCAGTGCTCTAGTCAGTGCATTAGTCAGTGTGTTAGTCAGTGCTCTAGTCAGTGTGTTAGTCAGTGCTCTAGTCAGTGCTCTAGTCAGTGCTCTAGTCAGTGCATTAGTTAGTGCTCTAGTCAGTGCTCTAGTCAGTGCATTAGTTAGTGCTCTAGTCAGTGCTCTAGTCAGTGCTCTAGTCAGTGTGTTAGTCAGTGCTCTAGTCAGTGCTTGAGTCAGTGCATTAGTTAGTGCTCTAGTCAGTGCTCTAGTCAGTGCTCTAGTCAGTGTGTTAGTCAGTGCTCTAGTCAATGCTCTAGTCGGTGCTCTAGTCAGTGCATTAGTCAGTGCTTGAGTCAGTGCTCTAGTCAGTGCTCTAGTCAGTTCTCTAGTCAGTGTGTTAGTCAGTGCTCTAGTCAATGCTCTAGTCAGTGCTCTAGTCAGTACTCTAGTCAGTGCATTAGTCAGTGCTCTAGTCAGTGCTCTAGTCAGTGTGTTAGTCAATGCTCTAGTCAGTGCTCTAGACAGTGCTCTAGTCAGTGCATTAGTCGGTGCTCTAGTCAGTGCTCTAGTCAGTGCATTAGTCAGTGCTCGAGTCAGTGCTCTAGTCAGTGCTCTAGTCAGTGCTCTTGTCAGTGTGTTAGTCAGTGCTCTAGTCAATGCTCTAGTCAGTACTCTAGTCAGTGCATTAGTCAGTGCTCTAGTCAGTGCTCTAGTCAGTGTGTTAGTCAATGCTCTAGTCAGTACTCTAGACAGTGCATTAGTCCGTGTGTTAGTCAGTGCATTAGTCAGTGCTCTAGTAAGTGCATTAGTCAGTGCTCTAGTCAGTGCTCTAGTCAGTGCATTAGTCAGTGCTCTAGTCAGTGCTCTAGTCAGGGCACTAGTCCGTGTGTTAGTCAATGCTCTAGTCAGTGTGTTAGTCAGTGCTCTAGTCAGTGCTCTAGTCAGTGCTCTAGTCAGTGCTCTAGTCCGTGTGTTAGTCAATGCTCAAGTCAGTGTGTTAGTCAGTGCATTAGTCAGTGCTCTAGTCAGTGCTCTAGTCAGTGCATTAGTCAGTGCTCTAGTCAGTGCATTAGTCAGTGCTCTAGTCAGTGCTCTAGTCAGAGCATTAGTCAGTGCTCTGGTCAGTGCTCTAGTCAGTGCATTAGACAGTGCTCTAGTCAGTGCTCTCGTCAGTGCATTAGTCAGTGCTCTGGTCAGTGCTCTAGTCAGTGTGTTAGTCAATGCTCTAGTCACTGTGTTAGTCAGTGCTCTAGTCAATGCTCTAGTCAGTGCTCTAGTCAATGCTCTAGTCAGTGCTCTAGTCAGTGCTCTAGTCAATGCTCTAGTCAGTGCTCTAGTCAGTGCTCTAGTCAGTGCTCTAGTCAGTGTGTTAGTCAGTGTGTTAGTCAGTGTGTTAGTCACTATGTTAGTCAGTGTGTTAGTCACTGTGTTAGTCAGTGTGTTAGTCAGTGTTTTAGTCAGTGCTCTAGTCAGTGCTCTAGTCAGTGCTCTAGTCAGTGTGTTAGTCAGTGTGTTAGTCAGTGTGTTAGTCACTATGTTAGTCAGTGTGTTAGTCACTGTGTTAGTCAGTGTGTTAGTCAGTGCTCTAGTCAGTGCTCTAGTCAGTGTGTTAGTCAGTGCTCTAGTCAGTGCTCTAGTCAGTGCTCTAGTCAGTGCATTAGTTAGTGCTCTAGTCAGTGCTCTAGTCAGTGCATTAGTTAGTGCTCTAGTCAGTGCTCTAGTCAGTGCTCTAGTCAGTGTGTTAGTCAGTGCTCTAGTCAGTGCTTGAGTCAGTGCATTAGTTAGTGCTCTAGTCAGTGCTCTAGTCGGTGCTCTAGTCAGTGTGTTAGTCAGTGCTCTAGTCAATGCTCTAGTCGGTGCTCTTGTCAGTGCATTAGTCAGTGCTTGAGTCAGTGCTCTAGTCAGTGCTCTAGTCAGTTCTCTAGTCAGTGTGTTAGTCAGTGCTCTAGTCAATGCTCTAGTCAGTGCTCTAGTCAGTACTCTAGTCAGTGCATTAGTCAGTGCTCTAGTCAGTGCTCTAGTCAGTGTGTTAGTCAATGCTCTAGTCAGTGCTCTAGACAGTGCTCTAGTCAGTGCATTAGTCGGTGCTCTAGTCAGTGCTCTAGTCAGTGCATTAGTCAGTGCTCGAGTCAGTACTCTAGACAGTGCATTAGTCAGTGCTCTAGTCAGTGCTCTTGTCAGTGTGTTAGTCAGTGCTCTAGTCAATGCTCTAGTCAGTACTCTAGTCAGTGCATTAGTCAGTGCTCTAGTCAGTGCTCTAGTCAGTGTGTTAGTCAATGCTCTAGTCAGTACTCTAGACAGTGCATTAGTCCGTGTGTTAGTCAGTGCATTAGTCAGTGCACTAGTCAGTGCATTAGTCAGTGCTCTAGTCAGTGCTCTAGTCAGTGCATTAGTCAGTGCTCTAGTCAGTGCTCTAGTCAGGGCACTAGTCAGTGCATTAGTCAGTGCTCTAGTCAGTGCATTAGTCAGTGCTCTAGTCAGTGCATTAGTCAGTGCATTAGTCAGTTTTCTAGTCAGTGTGTCAGGCAGTGCTCTAGTCAGTGCTCTAGCCAGTGCTCGAGTCAGTGCAGTAGGCAGTACATTCGTCAGTGCTCTGGTCAGTGCTCTATTCAGTGCATTAGTCAGTGATCTGGTCAGTGCTCTAGTCAGTGCATTAGTCAGTGCTCTAGTCAGTGCATTAGTCAGTGCTCTAGTCAGTGCTCTAGTCAGTGCATTAGTCAGTGCTCTAGTCAGTGCTCTAGTCAGTGCTCTAGTCAGTGATCTGGTCAGTGCTCTAGTCAGTGCATTAGTCAGTGCTCTAGTCAGTGCATTAGTCAGTGCTCTAGTCAGTGCTCTAGTCAGTGCTCTAATCAGTGTGTTAGTCAATGCTCTAGTCAGTGCATTAGTCAGTGCTCTAGTCAGTGCATTAGACAGTGCTCTAGTCAGTGCTCTCGTCAGTGCATTAGTCAGTGCTCTGGTCAGTGCTCTAGTCAGTGTGTTAGTCAATGCTCTAGTCACTGTGTTAGTCAGTGCTCTAGTCGGTGCTCTAGTCGGTGCTCTAATCAATGCTCTAGTCAGTGCTCTAGTCAGTGCTCTAGTCAATGCTCTAGTCAGTGCTCTAGTCAGTGCTCTAGTCAGTGCTCTAGTCAGTGTGTTAGTCAGTGTGTTAGTCAGTGTGTTAGTCACTATGTTAGTCAGTGTGTTAGTCACTGTGTTAGTCAGTGTGTTAGTCAGTGTTTTAGTCAGTGCTCTAGTCAGTGCATTAGTCAGTGTGTTAGTCAGTGCTCTAGTCAGTGCTCTAGTCAGTGTGTTAGTCAGTGCTCTAGTCAGTGCTCTAGTCAGTGCATTAGTTAGTGCTCTAGTCAGTGCATTAGTTAGTGCTCTAGTCAGTGCTCTAGTCAGTGCTCTAGTCAGTGTGTTAGTCAGTGCTCTAGTCAGTGCTTGAGTCAGTGCATTAGTTAGTGCTCTAGTCAGTGCTCTAGTCAGTGCTCTAGTCAGTGTGTTAGTCAGTGCTCTAGTCAATGCTCTAGTCGGTGCTCTAGTCAGTGCATTAGTCAGTGCTTGAGTCAGTGCTCTAGTCAGTGCTCTAGTCAGTTCTCTAGTCAGTGTGTTAGTCAGTGCTCTAGTCAATGCTCTAGTCAGTGCTCTAGTCAGTACTCTAGTCAGTGCATTAGTCAGTGCTCTAGTCAGTGCTCTAGTCAGTGTGTTAGTCAATGCTCTAGTCAGTGCTCTAGACAGTGCTCTAGTCAGTGCATTAGTCGGTGCTCTAGTCAGTGCTCTAGTCAGTGCATTAGTCAGTGCTCGAGTCAGTGCTCTAGTCAGTGCTCTAGTCAGTGCTCTTGTCAGTGTGTTAGTCAGTGCTCTAGTCAATGCTCTAGTCAGTACTCTAGTCAGTGCATTAGTCAGTGCTCTAGTCAGTGCTCTAGTCAGTGTGTTAGTCAATGCTCTAGTCAGTACTCTAGACAGTGCATTAGTCCGTGTGTTAGTCAGTGCATTAGTCAGTGCTCTAGTCAGTGCATTAGTCAGTGCTCTAGTCAGTGCTCTAGTCAGTGCATTAGTCAGTGCTCTAGTCAGTGCTCTAGTCAGGGCACTAGTCCGTGTGTTAGTCAATGCTCTAGTCAGTGTGTTAGTCAGTGCTCTAGTCAGTGCTCTAGTCAGTGCTCTAGTCAGTGCTCTAGTCCGTGTGTTAGTCAATGCTCAAGTCAGTGTGTTAGTCAGTGCATTAGTCAGTGCTCTAGTCAGTGCTCTAGTCAGTGCATTAGTCAGTGCTCTAGTCAGTGCATTAGTCAGTGCTCTAGTCAGTGCTCTAGTCAGAGCATTAGTCAGTGCTCTGGTCAGTGCTCTAGTCAGTGCATTAGACAGTGCTCTAGTCAGTGCTCTCGTCAGTGCATTAGTCAGTGCTCTGGTCAGTGCTCTAGTCAGTGTGTTAGTCAATGCTCTAGTCACTGTGTTAGTCAGTGCTCTAGTCAGTGCTCTAGTCAGTGCTCTAGTCAATGCTCTAGTCAGTGCTCTAGTCAGTGCTCTAGTCAATGCTCTAGTCAGTGCTCTAGTCAGTGCTCTAGTCAGTGCTCTAGTCAGTGCTCTAGTCAGTGTGTTAGTCAGTGTGTTAGTCACTATGTTAGTCAGTGTGTTAGTCACTGTGTTAGTCAGTGTGTTAGTCAGTGTTTTAGTCAGTGCTCTAGTCAGTGCATTAGTCAGTGTGTTAGTCAGTGCTCTAGTCAGTGCTCTAGTCAGTGTGTTAGTCAGTGCTCTAGTCAGTGCTCTAGTCAGTGCTCTAGTCAGTGCATTAGTTAGTGCTCTAGTCAGTGCTCTAGTCAGTGCATTAGTTAGTGCTCTAGTCAGTGCTCTAGTCAGTGCTCTAGTCAGTGTGTTAGTCAGTGCTCTAGTCAGTGCTTGAGTCAGTGCATTAGTTAGTGCTCTAGTCAGTGCTCTAGTCAGTGCTCTAGTCAGTGTGTTAGTCAGTGCTCTAGTCAATGCTCTAGTCGGTGCTCTAGTCAGTGCATTAGTCAGTGCTTGAGTCAGTGCTCTAGTCAGTGCTCTAGTCAGTTCTCTAGTCAGTGTGTTAGTCAGTGCTCTAGTCAATGCTCTAGTCAGTGCTCTAGTCAGTACTCTAGTCAGTGCATTAGTCAGTGCTCTAGTCAGTGCTCTAGTCAGTGTGTTAGTCAATGCTCTAGTCAGTGCTCTAGACAGTGCTCTAGTCAGTGCATTAGTCGGTGCTCTAGTCAGTGCTCTAGTCAGTGCATTAGTCAGTGCTCGAGTCAGTGCTCTAGTCAGTGCTCTAGTCAGTGCTCTTGTCAGTGTGTTAGTCAGTGCTCTAGTCAATGCTCTAGTCAGTACTCTAGTCAGTGCATTAGTCAGTGCTCTAGTCAGTGCTCTAGTCAGTGTGTTAGTCAATGCTCTAGTCAGTACTCTAGACAGTGCATTAGTCTGTGTGTTAGTCAGTGCATTAGTCGGTGCTCTAGTCAGTGCAGTGCATTAGTCAGTGCTCTAGTTATTATTATTATTCAGTGCTCTAGTGCTCTAGTCAGTGCATTAGTCAGTGCTCTAGTCAGTGCTCTAGTCAGGGCACTAGTCAGTGCATTAGTCAGTGCTCTAGTCAGTGCATTAGTCAGTGCTCTAGTCAGTGCATTAGTCAGTGCATTAGTCAGTTTTCTAGTCAGTGTGTCAGGCAGTGCTCTAGTCAGTGCTCTAGCCAGTGCTCGAGTCAGTGCAGTAGGCAGTACATTCGTCAGTGCTCTGGTCAGTGCTCTAGTCAGTGCATTAGTCAGTGATCTGGTCAGTGCTCTAGTCAGTGCATTAGTCAGTGCTCTAGTCAGTGCATTAGTCAGTGCTCTAGTCAGTGCTCTAGTCAGTGCATTAGTCAGTGCTCTAGTCAGTGCTCTAGTCAGTGCTCTAGTCAGTGATCTGGTCAGTGCTCTAGTCAGTGCATTAGTCAGTGCTCTAGTCAGTGCATTAGTCAGTGCTCTAGTCAGTGCTCTAGTCAGTGCTCTAATCAGTGTGTTAGTCAATGCTCTAGTCGGTGCATTAGTCAGTGCTCTAGTCAGTGCATTAGTCAGTGCATTAGTCAGTGCTCTAGTCAGTGCATTAGTCAGTGCTCTAGTCAGTGCTCTAGTCAGTGCTCTAGTCAGTGATCTGGTCAGTGCTCTAGTCAGTGCATTAGTCAGTGCTCTAGTCAGTGCATTAGTCAGTGCTCTAGTCAGTGCTCTAGTCAGTGCGTTAATCAGTGTGTTAGTCAATGCTCTAGTCAGTGCATTAGTCAGTGCTCTAGTCAGTGCATTAGTCAGTGCTCTAGTCAGTGCTCTAGTCAGTGCTCTAGTCAGTGCTCTAGTCAGTGCTCTAGTCAGTGCATTAGTGCAAAAAAACAACACAGTGGTAATATTCATTCTCCTTTACAAGTAAATCAATTGGCCTTTGCTTCTCTTCTCTTGTGGTAAGAGGATGACATTCTTAACACAACATTGGTTTTATCGTTCTGACGGTGGAGCTGAGAGACCCAAACACCAGCCTGCTTCCAGCCATGCACCATTTGACACAAAATGGCTGCTGGCGGTGTGGTGCCTCAGCTCAGAGTAGCCCAGTCATGTTTCCTGTGTTCTGACGTAATGTGGCAAGCTGATTTATGACGCCGTTCATGAGAAGTGCAGGGTAGGAGGTTAGACTTACAGATGGATGCAGACTGTAAATGTATTGTGGTGTTAACCATTTTGTTGTTATTTGTTTGTTTATTTGTTTGTCTCTAGGCACCGTGAGCTATCGTCAGTCTGATTTTGTATATTTTTTAATTCAACAGTCTCCATGGGTTGAGGGTCAGCGTGGCGGATGTGTTGTTGCCTACCCTCATCACCTGGGACCGTGCCGTCAGGAAGTACAGGATCCAGTTGCATAGGGAGGTGCTCAATCCCACGGTCCTTAGCTTAGTGATGAGATTGGAGGGCACCAGGGTGTTGAACGCTGAGCTGTTTTCAATGAACAGCATTCTCACATAGGTATTCCTTCTGTGGACCTGTTGGGGCGGTATGATAATTGGAGTGGGTCCACAGTGTCTGGGATGATGGTGTTGATGTGAGCCATGACCAGCCTTTCAAAACTTTTCATGGCTACAGATGTGTGTGCTACAGGGCGAAAGTCATTTAGACAGGTTACCTTGGCGTTCTTTGGCACAGGGACTATGGTGGTCTGCTTGAAACATGTAGGTATTACAGACTGGGTCATGCAGAGGTTGAAAATGTCAATGAAGACATTTGCCAGCTGGTTGACGCATGCTCGGGGTACGTGTCCTGGTAATCCTTCTGGCCTTGTGGCCTTCTGAATGTTAACCTGTTTAAATGTCTTACTCACATTGGCTACGGTGAGCGTGATCACACAGTTTTCCAGAACAGCTGGTGCTCTCATGCATGGTTCAGTGCTGCTTGCCTTGATGCGAGCATAGAAGACATTTACCTCACCTGGTAGGCTCATGTCACTGGGCAGCTCGTGGCTGGGTTTCCTTTTGTAATTCATGATCGTTTGCAAGCCCTGCCACATCCGACGAGTGTCAGAGCCGGTGTAGTAGGATTCGAGCTTAGTCTTGTATTGACGCTTTGCCTGTTTGATGGTTCTTCGGAGGGCGTAGCAGGATTTCTTATAGCATCCAGGTTAGTGTCCTGCTCCTTGAAGAGGCAGCGCTAGCCTTTTGCTCAGTGCAGATGTTGCCTGTAATCCATGGCTTCTGATTTGGATATGTACATATGGTCAGTGTGGGGATAACATCGCCGATGCACTTATTAATGAAGCCAGTGACTGATGGCCACGAGGATCGCTGCATCTGGATGAGCATTTTCTTGTTTGCTTATGGCCCAATACAGCTCATTGAGTGTGGTCTTAGTGCCAGCATCAGTTTGTGGTGGTAAATAATAATCTACCAAAAATTATAGATGAAAACTCTCCTGGTAAATATTGTGGTCTATAGCTTATCATGTGGTATTCTAACTCGGGCGAGCAGAGCCTCGAGACTTTCTTAATATCAGATATCGCACACTAGCTGTTGTTAACAAAAAGTCACACACCACCCCCGATCAGCTTACAAGATACAGTCCTGCCAATGCATTGAAAAACGAGCTAGCATGTTATCCATGTCCTTGTTAGGCAAGTTTCCATCTTCAACATCTTCAAAGATATGTGAAGATCTATGAGACACCATGTTTCACCATATTCCCTTCAGATGTGCATCATGCACTAGTTGCGCAGGCCTTGATTCCATCCTTATCGCTGAAGTTCAGTGTTATAGCACGATTTAAATTGAAAGGTCATTTCAAATTGAACCGGCATATGCACCGTTTACCATGAATGCAGTCTCTGCTAACGCGGGAACATTGCCTTTACATTTTTATCTCGCTGTAGCGCAGCTCTTCGGTGCTACGGATTAAATTGAGCCCTTAGTCATGTCAACACACATTCATGATTCAGAGGGGTTGGGTTAAATGCCGAAGACACATTTCAGTTGAAGGCATTCAGCTGAACAAATGACTAGGTCTCCCCCTTTCCCTTTATTAGGGAGAACTTTAACGCTATGATATCAGCCCAGATTGTTATCTTGTTGCTCTTGGCTTCAGTTTACAGCTAAATGTAGTAAAATGGATCCAACAGCTGTTTGTTTGGAGCTGCTCTGGATTTCCTGTCAACCTCGATTCCCTTCCCTGTCTCCCCCAACACACAAACCCACCACACAGCCCTTCCCTGTCTCCCCCAACACACAAACCCACCACACAGCCCTTCCCTGTCTCCCCCAACACACAAACCCACCACACAGCCCTTCCCTGTCTCCCCCAACACACAAACCCACCACACAGCCCTTCCCTGTCTCCCCCAACACACAAACCCACCACACAGCCCTTCCATGTCTCCCCCAACACACAAACCCACCACACAGCCCTTCCCTGTCTCCCCCAACACACAAACCCACCACACAGCCCTTCCCTGTCTCCCCCAACACACAAACCCACCACACAGCCCTTCCATGTCTCCCCCAACACACAAACCCACCACACAGCCCTTCCCTGTCTCCCCCAACACACAAACCCACCACACAGCCCTTCCCTGTCTCCCCCAACACACAAACCCACCACACAGCCCTTCCCTGTCTCCCCCAACACACAAACCCACCACACAGCCCTTCCCTGTCTCCCCCAACACACAAACCCACCACACAGCCCTTCCCTGTCTCCCCCAACACACAAACCCACCACACAGCCCTTCCATGTCTCCCCCAACACACAAACCCACCACACAGCCCTTCCCTGTCTCCCCCAACACACAAACCCACCACACAGCCCTTCCCTGTCTCCCCCAACACACAAACCCACCACGCAGCGCTTCCCCAAAGGGGAAGGCTTGAGTCTGTAAAAGGAGAACAAATCAATATTGAATGTGCCTCCTCCATTATACAGGCCGTATACCATTGCTTCAATAGACCACCACACACATACAGTACAACCCAACAGATCAATTTAGGACAGTAACAAGGGTTCAGTCATCAAATTGCTGCGCACCTTGAAGGATGAAGAATGGATGGATGAATGGAGGGTGGGAGTTATGAATGTGTTCATTAGTATTTCATTGTGGTATCAAAAGTGTTTCTCAAACAGAAAGGGGAACTAACAAAGAGTCAATGACAACAACCAAAACAAAACAGGTGGGGTTTTAAGAGGGGTTCTAAAAGTTGCATAGCAACAACAACTGGGTCCTAAAAAGACACCCACCATGAGCGTCCACTACATTTTCAAACTAACGAGATGGACAAGCCAGCACAGGTGTAACACATACTGACTAACGAGATGGACAAGCAAAACCTGTAATACCAGTCTACTGGTGCATCATTACAGAAAAGTTTAGCGATCAGGTCTGGTCAAATGAAATAATTACTTCACAATCAGATATTACGTTAACTGATCACACTCGCATGCACACAAACACTTTTCTACCACAAGTCGCCACAACTGTAACAGCAAGATGAAGTCTGCGTCTGTCACAATGACTAATGTGTTGTAATCACTGTTCTATTATTGTAGACCCTTAACAGGTGAGTTAATGTGTCTCAGCATGAAGTTATCTGTGGTCTTTACTAACAGCTGATGTGTGTGTTTTGGTCCTGACTGACTAGTGGGAAATTAAACCTCTGGGTGCCAATTAGCCATGAATGATTGTCCTGGATGTTGATGATGCACAATTCCCATGGGACATTTATTTTTGTATTTCAACTTTATTTAACCAGGTAAGCCAGTTGAGAACAAGTTCTCATTTACAACTGTGACCTGGCCAAGATAAAGCAAAGCAGTGCAACAAAAACAACAACACAGAGTTACACATAAACAAACGTACAGTCAATAACACAATATACAAATATATGTACAGTGTATGCAAATGTAGAATATTAGGGCGGCAATAAATATGCCATAGAAGCGAAATAATTACAATTTAGCGTTAACACTGGAGAGATAGATGTGCAGATGATGATGTGCAAGTAGAGATACTGGGGTGCAAAAGAGCAAGAATATAAATAACAATATGGGGATGAGGTAGTTGGGTGTGCTATTTACAGATTGGCTGTGTACGGGTACAGTGATCGGTAAGCTGCTCTGACTGCTGATGCTTAAAGTTTGAGAGGGGGATATAAGTCTCCAGCTTCAGTGATTTTGCAATTTGTTCCAGTCAATGGCAGCAGAGAACAGGAAGGAGAGGCAGACAAAGGCTTTGGGGACGACCAGTGAAACATACCTGCTGGAGCGCGTGCTACGGGTGGGTGTTGCTATGGTGACCAGAGAGCTGAGATAAGGCAGGGCTTTACCTAGCAAAGACTTATAGATGACATGGAGACAGTGGGTTTGGCGACGAATATGTACGAGGGCCAGCCAACGACAGCATACAGGTTGCAGTGGTGGGTAGTATATGGAGCTTTGGTGACAAAACGGATGGCACTGTGATAGATTACATCCAGTATGCTGAGTAGAGTGTTGGAGGCTATTTTATAAATGACATAGCCGAAGTCCAGAATCGGTAGGATAATCAACGAAGGTATGTTTGGCAGCATGAGTGAAGGAGGCTTTGCTGCGAAATAGGAAGCCGATTCCAGATTTAATTTGCAAGCTATCTCTCTCTCTTTCCTCATCTCTCTATTTCTAGCTCTATTTGTCCTTCCTCGTCTCTCTCTCTCTCTCTCTCTCTCTCTCTCTCTCTCATATATATATACACATGTACAAAACATTAAGAACACTTTCCTATTATTGACACTTTACAAGGTGTTGAAAGCTGTACATAGGGATGTAGGCCCATGTTGACTACATTGCTTCCCATAGTTGTGTCAAGTTAGCTAGATGTCCTTTGCATGGTGGACCATTCTTCACACAGACTGTTGAGTGTGAAGAACCCAGCAGTGTTGCAGTTCTTGACACAAACTGGGGCGCCTGGCACCTACTAACACCCAGTTCAAAGGCACTTAAATATTTTGTATTGCCCATTCACCCTCTGAATGGCACACATTCACATCCTATGTCTTAAAGGAAAGGTTCACCCATTTTAAATGTTATATTGTTTTAGTTCATCTCTGAGTTATGTTCTATCGATCCCCTGGGTCATTTCATGTTTTCAAGTGAGTTATTCACTTTGGTGTTATTGTGTGTAGCTACGTTTGCTAGCTACCTAGCTAGCTCATAGAGAGAGCATTGCATTGTGGATTTTGTAGTCTGCTTGATCTACAACAATTTTCCACAACGATTTCCCATGTTCCTACCAACCTTATTATAACGCCAAAATGAAACATTTGTTCACAAAAAAAGTTGTCTCCCATATTAGTGTTATTTAACACTGTACATTAAAGTTATTAGTTATTAAAGTTAATAAATATATTAGTGGTTTTTGATAGATTTTTTCCCATGAATTGTCTTCAGGCTTAAAAAGCAGTGGTGTACAGTAATGAAGTAAAACTACTTTAAAGTACTTCTTAAGTAATTTTTTGGGTGGTATCTGTACTTTACTATTTAGATTACTTTTTACTTCACTACATTCCTAAATAAAATAATTTATTTTTTACTTCATACATTTTCCCTGACACCCATAAGCACTCTTTACATTTTGAATGCTTAGCAGAACAGAAAATTGTCACATCACACACTTATCAAGAGAACATCCCTGGTCATCCCTACTACCTCTGATCTGGCAGACTCACTAAACATTACATGCTTCATTTGTAAAATATGTCTGAGTGTTGGAGTATGCCCCTGGCTATCTGTAAATTTAAAAAAACAAGAAAATTGTGCTGTCTGGTTTGCTTAATATAAGGAATTTGAAATTATTTATACTTTTACTTTTGATACTTAAGTATATTTTAGCAATTACATTTACTTTTGTTTCTTAAGTATATTTCAAACGGAATACTTTTAGACTTTTACTCAAGTTGTATTTTACTGGGTAACTTTCACTTCTACTTCAGTCATTTTCTACTAAGGTATCTTAAAAATACTTCCTTAACCCGTCTCCTCCCCTTCATCTACACTGATTTAAGTGGATTAAACAAGAGACATCAATAAGGGATCATAGCTTTCACACAGTCAGTCGATGTCATGGACAGATCAGGTGTTCCAAATGTTTTGTTCACTGTCTATATCTGTACATGGATATATGTTTCTCTTTTTCACTCAATCAGCCTAAACACTTACTGTTGAAGTCAGAAGTTTACATAAACTCAGTTTTTCACAATTCCTGACATTTAATCCTAGTGAAAATTCCCTGTTTATTGGCAGCTTTTTTTTAACCTTTATTTAACTAGGCAAGTCAGTTAAGAACAAATTCTTATTTTCAATGATGACCTAGTGGGTTAACTTGTTCAGGGGCAGAACAGCAGATTTTTACCTTGTCAGCTCGGGGATTCGAGCTTGCAAATTTACGGTTACTAGTCCAACGCTCTAACCACTAGGCTACCTGCTGCCCCACAGCTAGGATCACCACTTTATTTTAAGAATGTGAAATGTCAGAATAATAGTAGAGAGAATTATTTATTTCATATTTTATTTCTTGCATCACATTCCCAGTGGGTCAGAAGTTTACATACACTCAATTAGTATTTGGTAGCATTGCCTTTAGCTTGGGTCAAATGTTTCGGGTAGCCTTCCACAAGCTCCCCACAATAAGTTGTGTGAAATTGGGCCCATTCCTCCTGACAGAGCTGGTGTAACTGAGTCAGGTTTGTAGGCCTCCTTGCTCGCACACACTTTTTCAGTTCTGCCCACACATTTTCTATGGGATTGAGGTCAGGGCTTTGTGATGGCCACCCCAAAACCTTGACTTTGTTGTCCTTAAGCCATTTTGCCACAACTTTGGAAGTATGCTTGGGGTCATTGTCCATTTGGAAGACCCATTTGCAACCAAGCTTTAACTTCCTGACTGATGTCTTGAGATGTCGCTTCAATATATCTACTTAATTTTCTTCCTCATGATGCCATCTATTTTGTGAAGTGCACCAGTCCTTCCTGCAGCAAAGCACCCCCACAACATGATGCTGCCACCCCGTGCTTCACGGTTGGGATGGTGTTCTTCGGCTTGCAAGCCTCCCCCTTTTTTCCTCCAAATATAACCATGGTCATTATGGCCAAACAGTTCTGTTTTTGTTCTGTTCTGTTTTTGTTTCATCAGACCAGAGGAAGACCAGAGGAAATTTCTCCAAAAAGTACGATCTTTGTCCCCATGTGCAGTTGCAAACCGTAGTCTGGGTTTTTTTTATGGCGGTTTTGGAGCAGTGGCTTCTTCCTTCCTGAGCAGCCTTTCAGGTCATTTTACATTACATTTACATTACATTTAAGTCATTTAGCAGACGCTCTTATCCAGAGCGACTTACAAATTGGTGCATTCACCTTATGACATCCAGTGGGACAGTCACTTAACAATAGTGCATCTAAAACTTAGGGGGGGGGTGGGGTGAGAGGGATTACTTAACCTATCCTAGGTATTCCTTAAAGAGGTGGGGTTTCAGGTGTCTCCGGAAGGTGGTGATTGACTCCGCTGTCCTGGCGTCGTGAGGGAGTTTGTTCCACCATTGGGGGGCCAGGGCAGCGAACAGTTTTGACTGGGCTGAGCGGGAGCTGTACTTCCTCAGTGGTAGGGAGGCGAGCAGGCCAGAGGTGGATGAACGCAGTGCCCTTGTTTGGGTGTAGGGCCTGATCAGAGCCTGGAGGTACTGAGGTGCCGTTCCCCTCACAGCTCCGTAGGCAAGCACCATGGTCTTGTAGCGGATGCGAGCTTCAACTGGAAGCCAGTGGAGAGAACGGAGGAGCGGGGTGACGTGAGAGAACTTGGGAAGGTTGAACACCAGACGGGCTGCGGCGTTCTGGATGAGTTGAAGGGGTTTAATGGCACAGGCAGGGAGCCCAGCCAACAGCGAGTTGCAGTAATCCAGACGGGAGATGACAAGTGCCTGGATTAGGACCTGCGCCGCTTCCTGTGTGAGGCAGGGACGTACTCTGCGGATGTTGTAGAGCATGAACCTACAGGAACGGGCCACCGCCTTGATGTTAGTTGAGAACGACAGGGTGTTGTCCAGGATCACGCCAAGGTTCTTGGCGCTCTGGGAGGAGGACACAATGGAGTTGTCAACCGTGATGGCGAGATCATGGAACGGGCAGTCCTTCCCCGGGAGGAAGAGCAGCTCCGTCTTGCCGAGGTTCAGCTTGAGGTGGTGATCCGTCATCCACACTGATATGTCTGCCAGACATGCAGAGATGCGATTCGCCACCTGGTCATCAGAAGGGGGAAAGGAGAAGATTAATTGTGTGTCGTCTGCATAGCAATGATAAGAGAGACCATGTGAGGTTATGACAGAGCCAAGTGACTTGGTGTATAGCGAGAATAGGAGAGGGCCAAGAACAGAGCCCTGGGGGACACCAGTGGTGAGAGCGCGTGGTGAGGAGACAGATTCTCGCCACGCCACCTGGTAGGAGCGACCTGTCAGGTAGGACGCAATCCAAGCGTGGGCCGCGCCGGAGATGCCCAACTCGGAGAGGGTGGAGAGGAGGATCTGATGGTTCACAGTATCGAAGGCAGCCGATAGATCTAGAAGGATGAGAGCAGAGGAGAGAGAGTTAGCTTTAGCAGTGCGGAGCGCCTCCGTGATACAGAGGAGAGCAGTCTCAGTTGAATGACTAGTCTTGAAACCTGACTGATTTGGATCAAGAAGGTCATTCAGAGAGAGATAGCGGGAGAGCTGGCCAAGGACAGCACGTTCAAGAGTTTTGGAGAGAAAAGAAAGAAGGGATACTGGTCTGTAATTGTTGACATCGGAGGGATCGAGTGTAGGTTTTTTCAGAAGGGGTGCAACTCTCGCTCTCTTGAAGACGGAAGGGACGTAGCCAACGGTCAGGGATGAGTTGATGAGCGAGGTGAGGTAAGGGAGAAGGTCTCCGGAAATGGTCTGGAGAAGAGAGGAGGGGATAGGGTCAAGCGGGCAGGTTGTTGGGCGGCCGGCCGTCACAAGACGCGAGATTTCATCTGGAGAGAGAGGGGAGAAAGAGGTCAGAGCACAGGGTAGGGCAGTGTGAGCAGAACCAGCAGTGTCGTTTGACTTAGCAAACGAGGATCGGATGTCGTCGACCTTCTTTTCAAAATGGTTGACGAAGTCATCTGCAGAGAGGGAGGAGGGGGGAGGGGGCGGAGGATTCAGGAGGGAGGAGAAGGTGGCAAAGAGCTTCCTAGGGTTAGAGGCAGCAGCTTGGAATTTAGCGTGGTAGAAAGTGGCTTTAGCAGCAGAGACAGAGGAGGAAAATGTAGAGAGGAGGGAGTGAAAGGATGCCAGGTCCGCAGGGAGGCGAGTTTTCCTCCATTTCCGCTCGGCTGCCCGGAGCCCTGTTCTGTGAGCTCGCAATGAGTCATCGAGCCACGGAGCGGGAGGGGAGGACCGAGCCGGCCTGGAGGATAGGGGACATAGAGAGTCAAGGGATGCAGAGAGGGAGGAGAGGAGGGTTGAGGAGGCAGAATCAGGAGATAGGTGGGAGAAGGTTTGAGCGGAGGGAAGAGATGATAGGATGGAAGAGGAGAGAGTAGCGGGGAGAGAGAGCGAAGGTTGGGACGGCGCGATACCATCCGAGTAGGGGCAGTGTGGGAGGTGTTGGATGAGAGCGAGAGGGAAAAGGATACAAGGCAGTGGTCGGAGACTTGGAGGGGAGTTGCAATGAGGTTAGTGGAAGAACAGCATCTAGTAAAGATGAGGTCGAGCGTATTGCCTGCCTTGTGAGTAGGGGGGAAGGTGAGAGGGTGAGGTCAAAAGAGGAGAGGAGTGGAAAGAAGGAGGCAGAGAGGAAAGAGTCAAAGGTAGACGTGGGGAGGTTAAAGTCGCCCAGAACTGTGAGAGGTGAGCCGTCCTCAGGAAAGGAGCTTATCAAGGCATCAAGCTCATTGATGAACTCTCCGAGGGAACCTGGAGGGCGATAAATGATAAGGATGTTAAGCTTGAAAGGGCTAGTAACTGTGACAGCATGGAATTCAAAGGAGGCGATAGACAGATGGGTAAGGGGAGAAAGAGAGAATGACCACTTGGGAGAGATGAGGATCCCGGTGCCACCACCCCGCTGACCAGACGCTCTCGGGGTGTGCGAGAACACGTGGGCGGACGAAGAGAGAGCAGTAGGAGTAGCAGTGTTGTCTGTGGTGATCCATGTTTCCGTCAGGGCCAAGAAGTCGAGGGACTGGAGGGAGGCATGGGCTGAGATGAACTCTGCCTTGTTGACCGCAGATTGGCAGTTCCAGAGGCTACCGGAGACCTGGAACTCCACGTGGGTCGTGCGCGCTGGGACCACCAGAGTAGGGTGGCCGCGGCCACGCGGTGAGGAGCGTTTGTATGGTCTGTGCAGAGAGGAGAGAACAGGGATAAACCGACACATAGTTGACAGGCTACAGAAGAGGCTACGCTAATGCAAAGGAGATTGGAATGACAAGTGGACTACACGTCTCGAATGTTCAGAAAGTTAAGCTACGTAGCAAGAATCTTATTGACTAAAATGATTAAAATGATACAGTACTGCTGAAGTAGGCTAGCTGGCAGTGGCTGCGTTGTTGACACTACACTAATCAAGTCATTCCGTTGAGTGTAATAGTTTCTGCAGTGTTGCTATTCGGGGCTAGCAGGCTAGCTAGCAGTGTTGTTTACGTTACGTTGCGTTAAAAGAACGACAATAGATGGCTAGCGAACCTAGAAAATCGCTCTAGACTACACAATTATCTTTGATACAAAGACGGCTATGTAGCTAGCTAAGTAGCTAGCTACGATCAAACAAATCAAACCGTTGTACTGTAATGAAAATGAAGTGAAAATGTGATACAACCTGTGAATGCGACCGGGTAGTTGAGTTCTATACAGAAGACGTTGGCTAGCGTTGGCTAGCTGTTGGCTAGCTAGCAGAGTCACCTACGTTAAGGACGACAAATAGCTGGCTAGCTAACCTCGGTAAATTAAGATAATCACTCTAAGACTACACACTCTAAACCTAAACAACACAATTATCTTGGATACGATGATACGATGATACGAAGACAGCAAAGACAGCTATGTAGCTAGCTAACACTAAACTAATCAAGTCGTTCAGTTGAGTGTAACAGTTTCTCCAGTGCAGCTAATCAGTGGACGTTAGCTAGCTGGCTAGTGAAGACTACGTTAGGACGGCGAAATACGATAATTACGCAATTATCTTTGATACAAAGACGGCTATGTAGCTAGCTGAGAAGAAATTGCTAAGATAAGACAAATCAAACCGTTGTGATATAATGAAATATAATGAAAAAGTTATACTACCCGTTGGAGCGACGTGCAGATGCGACCGCTCGCTCCTCCCCATAGGACTCGTTTTACTGTGATTATAGATACTTTTGTACCTGTTTCCTCCAGCATCTTCACAAGGTCCTTCGCTGTTGTTCTGGGATTTATTTGCACTTTTCGCACCAAAGTACGTTCATCTCTAGGCGACAGAACGCGTCTCCTTCCTGAGCGGTATGACGGCTGCATGGTCCCATGGTGTTTATACTTGCGTACTATTGTTTGTACAGATGAACGTGGTACCTTCAGGCATTTGGAAATTGCTCCCAAGGATGAACATGACTTGTGGTGGTCTCCAATTGTTTTTCTGAGGTCTTGGCTGATTTCTTTAGATTTTCCCATGATGTCAAGCAAGGAGGCACTGAGTTTGAAGGTAGGCCTTGAAATACATCCACAGGTACACCTCCATTTGACTCAAATTATGTCAATTAGCCTAACAGAAGCTTCTAAAGCCATGACATAATTTCCTGGAATTTTCTAAGCTGTTTAAAGGCACCGTCAACTTAGTGTATGTAAACTTCTGACCTACTGGAATTGTGATACAGTGACTTATAAGTGAAATAATCTGTCTGTAAACAATTGTTGGAAAAATTACTTGTGTCATGCACAAAGTAGATGTCCTAACCATCTTGCCAAAACTACAGTTTGTTAACAAGAAAATTGTGGAGTGGTTGAAAAACAAGTTTTAATGACTCAAACTTCTGACTTCAACTGTATACACACACACTCTCTTACTGAAAATCATACATAACTGGCCAGACATATTTGAGACTGACTTTGTGTATAGGGCTCAATGATTCAACTGGCAGCCTGTCAGGTTAATTCACCTATCGTGGTGGAAAGCCAACATAACTTAGAGAGATGGATGTGCATACATTACAGTACCTGTGAGTAACGTTAACTAATGCATAGAGCTGTCATGAATAAAGAAATAACTGACCACTCTGTTTTCTGTCAGTGTGATGATGAAGGGCTCCCAAGTGGCGCAGCGGTTTAAAGCACTACAGACCCTGGTTAGATTCCAGGCTGTATCACAACCGGCCGTGTTTAGGAATCCCATAGGGAGGCGCACAATTGGCCCAGCGTTGCCTGGGTAAGGGTTTGAGTTAGGCCGTCATTGTAAATAAGAATTTGTTCTTAACCGACTTGCCTAGTTAAACAATAAAACAAAAACAAACTGTAACTGACAGTACGACAGGAGATAGCGTTGCCTTGCCATTTAAAGATTATGGGCTCTGCTCCAAATAGAAACTTGGGAACACTTGTCTTCGAACAAGCTGGACAACCCAGTCTTAAACTCAATTGCCCCTGAGTGCATAGATAATTGTTATTGAAACTTGGCTAAGCGGTTTTCCTGCTCTTGAGCAGAGCAATGTCTTTCTGTCACAGGCAGCGATGCATTATTTGACTTATTATAATCATTCTTTAATAGGAACGGGCCACTTGAGACAGCCTTTATTTATTGATGTAAAAAGGCTATGAGTGCATTAATGAGGTCGAAACAGAGAAGATTTTACAGAAGGTTATTGACATACTAATAGGCTTCAGCAGTGCTACAGTATACCACTGACTATTTTATTTATTTAACCTTTATTTAACCTTTATTTAACCTTTATTTAACCAGGCAAGTCAGTTAATTAAGAACCAATTCTTATTTTCAATGACGGCCTAGGAACAGTGGGTTAACTGCCTGTTCAGGGGCAGAACGACAGATTTGTACCTTGTCAGCTCGACTATGAAACATGATCTGTAACTTACCAGTATATTGTGAACACCCTGCTGTCTGAGTACATTCCATATCTAAGTGTAAAACTGTGAGACGTGTAAATCCACTAAGTGAGCCACGGTGAAGATTAACATCTTTCAGGCAAGGAAAAGACCTGCAACTTCTCGTTTATGTCTCACGTGGAAGTTGAGACACGGTTCTTAAAGAATGAACAAGAGGGTCTGTGGAGACATAACTGTCTGAAGAGAAAAGGATCATTTAGTAAAACTATCTCCCCCGTATCCGGAGTCTCTCCCTGTATGTCTTCATTTGGGGCTCAGAGGCCTGGAGTAGTGTGGTCTCTTGTACTCCCACAGTGAATATTTCAGATGTTTTTGTGTGAGGCGGAACATATACTGGATTTCTATTTGACGGTAATGATTCTTATCAATTTTATAGAAAATAAACAACCCTTTCTGTTGTAGTATATTATAAACAAACACAAATGATTTACGGGAAAGAGTTTTTAAAAGGATTAGAATATTTTAGAGTTCATACCATAAACAGATGCAAACTTGTCCTCATGAGTCATTGTATAATTTCGAACATCCTGTCTCGCGCGCGCGCACACTAACACACACACACACACACGCACGCACACACGCACGCACGCACGCACGCACGCACGCACGCACACACGCACGCACGCACACACACACACACACACACACACACACACACACACACACACACACACACACACACACACACACACACACACACACACACACACACACACACACACAGTGCCTGACTGACCTCTCCTTCTCCATGCCACACCCCAGATCCCCTGCCCATTAGCACTGGCAGACCTGTCTACTTGGCAGCCATGTTTTGGGGGAGGCCCAAAGATTGCCCAAAGTTACCAAGGTAAGGTTGTTGTGTCCTTGGGCACATTTACACTACCATTCAAAAGTTTAATGTCGCTTAGAAATGTCCTTGTTTTTGAAAGAAAAGCATGTTTTTTTGTCCATTAAAATAACTACAAATTGATTAGTGTAGACATTCTTAATGTTGTAAATGACTATTGTAGCTGGAAATGGCTGATTTTTAATGGAATATCTACATAGGCGTACAAAGGCCCATTATCAGCAACCATCACTCCTGTGTTCCAATGGCACGTCCAATGCAAAAATATATATATCTACCTTAAACTGACAGATTTTTATGGGATTTTTTAAATGATGCTAATTAGATTTTCGTGGGGGTGCAGATATCAACTGTAGGGGGTTAAATCAGGTTAAAGACTAATAAACTAGGTCATAGACATAGCAAGTGCAACAATATTAGCAGGCTAGTTGGTTGCGTATCAGATGCTCTATGGACGCTTTGACTCTCTTTTCTCTAGCTCACATTTTGACAGGTTTCTCTCAGAAAAGCGTCTCAAACCTCAACCTTTCTGGTACAAAGCTAATATCAACAAAAACGTATCCTGTTCTCTTCTGTTTTTAGTATTGACAAATAGCTCTAATGTTAGCTCTCGTGAATCACTCATGCCAAAGCTCATAGATTGCAACTGTAATGAATAGCACTACATCATAATAGGCCCATCATCCTGTCTTTATCTCTTATGGTAATAACCCTCATTTTGATTCCAATGTAAAAAGCCTATAATGATATCCTCTAAGTAGTCTGGAGCTTCTGTGAAAGTAGATGACTCATCTCAGAGGATGTATTCCATCCTAAAAAAGCCTGGGTTTAAGTGTCATCATTGAAATTGGTAGGATTAAAACAATTCAATGAATTAGTCGTTTCAATTACCGACTTGAGGACACCTGAACTGCAGACACGGAAACACAGGGAGAGAGAGAGAGACACACACACAGACAGAGAGAGAATGTTAGAGAAAAACACCAGTGTATTAGATGACACCACCCACACAGTGAGAGTTCTATCGATCCTATCAGTGTTCATGTGTTCATGTGTTCATGGATTTTTGAACGTCTTCAGATTGCTTTCCCTTCCGCTCCTCCTGGTCCGTCTTCCTCACACATCACTTCCTCACACATCACTTCCTCACACATCACTTCCTCACACATCCCTTCCTCACACATCACTTCCTCACACATCACTTCCTCACACATCACTTCCTCGCACATCACTTCACCACACATCACTTCCTCACACATCACTTCCTCACACATCGCTCACTCACCACACATCACTTCCTCACACATCACTTCACACATCACTTCCTCACACATCACTTCCTCACACATCACTTCACCACACATCACTTCCTCACACATCACTTCCTCACACATCACTTCCTCACACATCACTTCACCACACATCACTTCCTCACACATCACTTCCTCACACATCTCTTCACCACACATCACTTCCTCACACATCACTTCCTCACACATCACTTCCTCACACATCACTTCACCACACATCCCAGGTATTGCCCACCTGCCTGTCAAACCACCTGACAAGGATGCATCACTAATTAAGTTTTAGGAACCTACTTTACATAAATAATATATTGCATAGAACATACAATAGAAGCTGTTTGGTTGTGCTTAACTAAGTAGGACTTAAATCATTTCTGCAATTAGAACCCCTAATTGATTATTCCGTGTGTGTGTGTGTGTGTGTGTGTGTGTGTGTGTGTGTGTGTGTGTGTGTGTGTGTGTGTGTGTGTGTGTGTGTGTGTGTGTGTGTGTGTGTGTGTGCGTGCGTGCGTGCGTGCGTGCGTGCGTGCGTGCGTGCGTGCGTGCGTGCGTGCGTGTGTGTGTGTTGTTGATCCAGAGCGTTTGTGAACTCATTAGGATCAAAGCATTGTTAGATTGTGATTGTCTTTATGAACCTCTATCTCTAATGAGAGAGACCCACTGAACTCACTGTCCAGTAAACCCAGTCTGCTCCTTCCCTCCATCCCTCCCTCTCTTAACCTTCTTTCTTTTTCCCTCTGTCTTTTTCTGTCACTTTTTCTCACACTTGGTCCCTGTCTGGCGTCGACCTTTCTCCCAACATCTCTTCAAACATTTCTCTCTCGCTCTCGCTCTCTCTCTCACTCTCTCACTCTTCTTGTGTGGGATGTCCTCATTAAATCCTGGCCTTCTATTTTTGATTGATTTCCATGTCCTTATAGACAAACACACACATAAACACACACACACATTCTAAAAGTGCTGCACAAATTTTCCAGTACAGCAAAGGATACAGCTTGTCGCTCAACATCAGCAAAACCAAGGAGCTGATCGTAGACTACGGGAAACGGGGAGGGACAAGCTATTGTCATCGACTGGGCTGCGGGTTCCTCAGTGTCAACCTGACATGGTCCAATCCAGTGGTGGTCAGTGCCCTTTAAAACGGAACAAAACGGGGATAAACATATCTGAATTTGTCCAAAAAGAAACTCTCGTTTGCAACGGTTGGACTAGTGATTACACCCTAGATCAGTAAGATGCAGGCAAGAGTGTGGAAGGTGGTATTAAATGTGTCTGTCTTTCAACCTCTGTTGAACAACTTTCATTCATAGGCTAGGTTGTTGCAACCTCATGATGGAAAATGTGAGTATTATGTAGTAACCTAAAGCTATCACTGTTACATTGAACTGGGTGAATGGAATATGAATAACAGTCATCCAATATGCTGTCATAGAAATAAGGCCATGCTCATGGAAAAAAATTATCATCCTCCCTCATTTTAAAACTGTTCAACTATTGTCTTTATCTCACTTTGAGTCAAATACTCACCACATCTTATATACTGCAGCTAGCTGCTAGCTAGCTGTAGCTTTTGCATTGAGTACTAGATTAATTCTCTGATCCTTTGATTGGGTGGGCAACATGTCCGTTACACCATGGTGCTACCCTACAGAGTACTTTTGAGGCTACTGTAGACCTTCATTTCCAAACAGTGTGTTTTAATCAATTATTTGGGGACGTGAATATATTTAGTATAGTTTTATCTAAAAAATGATAACTTTTAATGGTTCACTATTTTTATTTTTATGAAATTCACTGAGGAGGATTGTCCTCCTCTGATGAGTCTCCACTGGTCCAATCACAGCACCACCTTGGTGAAGAAGGAGCACGTCTTCATCCTCAGGTTCCTGAAGGAATTCTGCATGGGCCCTCGGATCCTAAAGTTCTACAGCTGCACAATTGAGAGCATCTTGATCGGCTGCATCACCGCCAGACAGGGCCCTCAACCGGAAGGCTCTATACAGGGTGGTGCGAATTGCCCAATACATAACTGGGGGCGAGGTCCCTGCCCTCCAGGACATCTACACCAGACTGTGTCTGAGAAAGGCCGGTGTCTGAGGAAGATTGACAAGGACTCAAGCCACAGACTGTTCACTCTGTTACCATCTGGCATCGGTATCGAAGTATGGGTTCTCGGACCAACAGGCTTCTACCACAAGGACATCAGACTGCTGAAAAGCTCCAACTAGCTGTCTCCCTGCACAGCCCTGCACCTTAGAGACTATCCAAACCGTATGAATGATTTGCACTGACTACCCACATGTCCAACCCTTTACAGACAACACCCATAAACACACACACACAGTCTTGTATACACACACTCAGAACCTGTGCACACACACACACACACACACGCACGCTGTGGTTGTATTATATAGTATTACTCCACTATCCATTCTATACTTGTTAATCCAGACCGTTATAACTATGAGGACTATTAGTTCTGTAACTTCACTCTTCACTGTTATTATTGATTAATGTAGTGCATTGTTGAGGGAGCTAAACACATCAGCATTTCACTGCACCTTTTATACCTGCTGTAAACTGTATAATGTGACGAAGACATGTGATTTGCCTTGTGTGTCCACTGCAACCAGAGAAACAGTCCAACTAAAGGCTCTAGACCAGGCTTCTCAAACTGGTGGTGATTTTATTTGATTTATTTTTGGGCATCATAAAATACTGTAAAAACACCAGTAAATCAGCTCTAAGTGATTGTAATTAGGGAAATCAGTATTCACACACACACAATAGAGAGGTTGGTTGGACCTGTTTAAAGTCATGTAGATCACATCATTTACACACCGCCACTTTTTGTTTACAAAGCCCTGCTACAAATAAGTGTTTGTTTAACAAATGTAAGCAAGGTTTGAAATGATTATGTTTTAGTCAAATATGATATCTGTTTGAGTTTCTTGTGGTCAATTTGCAGTCTACAAATGATTTGTAATTATGTTCTGGCCCCATGACCATCTGCTCAAGAAGAGAAAAAAACGCCCCGCGGCTGAATCGAGTTGATGATCCCTGCTCTAAACGTTACTGCGGTGAGAGAATATACTTGGGTATCATTTCCTCAAGCCTTAAATCATTTAATTAATCTGGAATAAAAAAAATTGTGTTCAGTTAACTCTAATCAAGCCTAATTCTGCCTAACAAACAAGCAGCTAAAGTTGCGTCAATCAAATATGGAGATAAAGTAAAAGTTCAATTCTCATCTGAATATTTTGTAGGTCTTCACAATGCCAGCGCCTAACTAACACAGAAGATATCTCCATCTCCCCGATGACTGTGTTGTCCCATCTCCCTAGAGGGGGCCGTGGTCCTCCCAGTGCTGTGCCATAGAGCACTGCAGTCCTGTGAATCATCTACCCACTGTGTCCGTCTGTGGGAGGAAACACACATACATGCACAAACACACACACTCACACACTCACACAACTGATTTCCCTGTCCTCCACAGAGACAGAGTAAGCTGTGGAAATATGAGTCTGAGTGTAATCCAAGAAAAGTACAGTCTCTGGGAGAATGTATGGTGTCCACACGGCCAGGCCAGGATCACATTAAAAGGCTGCTATAAATTATGGAGGGAGATACATGGCTAAGAGAAGTGTAGGAGTTGTGGTATGTAGAGAAGGAGAGAGGGAGAGAGGGAGAGAGGGAGAGAGAGAGAGAGAGAGAGAGAGAGAGAGAGAGAGAGAGAGAGAGAGAGAGAGAGAGAGAGAGAGAGAGAGAGAGAGAGATAAGATAAGAGTAGAGGGTAGAGTTGGTAAGATGAGGGTAGAGTTGGTAAGATAAGAGTAGATGGTAGAATTGGTAAGATAAGAGTAGATGGTAGAGTTGGTAAGATAAGGGTAGAGTTGGTAAGATAAGAGTAGAGGGTAGAGTTGGTAAGATAAGAGTAGATGGTAGAGTTGGTAAGATAAGGGTAGAGTTGGTAAGATAAGAGTAGAGGGTAGAGTAGGTAAGATGAGGGTAGAGTTGGTAAGATGAGGGTAGAGTTGGTAAGATGAGGGTAGAGTTGGTAAGATAAGGGTAGAGTTGGTAAGATAAGAGTAGAGGGTAGAGTTGGTAAGATAAGAGTAGAGTTGGTAAGATGTGGGTAGAGTTGGTAAGATGTGGGTAGAGTTGGTAAGATAAGGGTAGAGTTGGTAAGATAAGAGTAGAGGGTAGAGTTGGTAAGATGAGGGTTAGAGTTGGATAAGATGAGGGTAGAGTTGGTAAGATAGGAGTAGATGGTTGAATTGGTAAGATAAGAGTAGAGGGTAGAGTTGGTAAGATGAGGGTAGAGTTGGTAAGATAAGAGTAGAGGGTAGAGTTGGTAAGATAAGGGTAGAGTAGGTAAGATAAGAGTAGAGGGTAGAGTTGGTAAGATGAGGGTAGAGTTGGTAAGATAAAAGTAGATGGTAGAGTTGGTAAGATAAGAGTAGAGGGTAGAGTTGGTAAGATGAGGGTAGAGTTGGTAAGATAAGAGTAGAGGGTAGAGTTGGTAAGATAAGGGTAGAGTTGGTAAGATAGGAGTAGAGGGTAGAGTTGGTAAGATGAGGGTAGAGTTGGTAAGATGTGGGTAGAGTTGGTAAGATAAGAGTAGAGGGTAGAGTTGGTGAGATAAGAGTATAGGGTAGAGTTGGTAAGATGAGGGTAGAGTTGGTAAGATGTGGGTAGAGTTGGTAAGATAAGAGTAGAGGGTAGAGTTGGTGAGATAAGAGATGAGGGTAGATTTGGTAAGATGAGGGTAGATTTGGTAAGATGAGGGTAGAGTTGGTAAGATGAGGGTAGAGTTGGCAAGATAAGAGTAGAGGGTAGAGTTGGTAAGATGAGGGTAGAGTTGGTAAGATGAAGAGTAATAAGAGTAGAGGGTAGAGTTGGTAAGATAAGAGTAGATGATAGAATTGATAAGATAAGAGTGGAGGGTAGAGTTGGTAAGATAAGGGTAGAGTTGGTAAGATAAGAGTAGAGGGAATAGTTGGTAAGATAAGAGTAGAGGGTAGAGTTGGTAAGATGAGGGTAGAGTTGGTATGATAAGAGTAGAGGGTAGAGTTGGTAAGATGAGGGTAGAGTTGGCAAGATAAGAGTAGAGGGTAGAGTTGGTAAGATAAGGGTAGATGGTAGAGTTGGTAAGATAAGAGTAGAGGGTAGAGTTGGTAAGATGAGGGTAGAGTTGGTAAGATGAGGGTAGAGTTGGTAAGATGAGGGTAGATGGTAGAATTGGTAAGATAAGAGTAGATGGTAGAGTTGGTAAGATAAGGGTAGAGTTGGTAAGATAAGAGTAGAGGGTAGAGTTGGTAAGATAAGAGTAGATGGTAGAGTTGGTAAGATAAGGGTAGAGTTGGTAAGATAAGAGTAGAGGGTAGAGTAGGTAAGATGAGGGTAGAGTTGGTAAGATGAGGGTAGAGTTGGTAAGATGAGGGTAGAGTTGGTAAGATAAGGGTAGAGTTGGTAAGATAAGAGTAGAGGGTAGAGTTGGTAAGATAAGAGTAGAGTTGGTAAGATGTGGGTAGAGTTGGTAAGATGTGGGTAGAGTTGGTAAGATAAGGGTAGAGTTGGTAAGATAAGAGTAGAGGGTAGAGTTGGTAAGATGAGGGTTAGAGATTGTAAGATAAGAGTAGAGGGTAGAGTTGGTAAGATAGGAGTAGATGGTTGAATTGGTAAGATAAGAGTAGAGGGTAGAGTTGGTAAGATGAGGGTAGAGTTGGTAAGATAAGAGTAGAGGGTAGAGTTGGTAAGATAAGGGTAGAGTAGGTAAGATAAGAGTAGAGGGTAGAGTTGGTAAGATGAGGGTAGAGTTGGTAAGATAAAAGTAGTTGGTAGAATTGGTAAGATAAGAGTAGATGGTAGAGTTGGTAAGATAAGGGTAGAGTTGGTAAGATAAGAGTAGAGGGTAGAGTTGGTAAGATGAGGGTAGAGTTGGTAAGATGTGGGTAGAGTTGGTAAGATAAGAGTAGAGGGTAGAGTTGGTGAGATAAGAGTATAGGGTAGAGTTGGTAAGATGAGGGTAGAGTTGGTAAGATGTGGGTAGAGTTGGTAAGATAAGAGTAGAGGGTAGAGTTGGTGAGATAAGAGATGAGGGTAGATTTGGTAAGATGAGGGTAGATTTGGTAAGATGAGGGTAGAGTTGGTAAGATGAGGGTAGAGTTGGCAAGATAAGAGTAGAGGGTAGAGTTGGTAAGATGAGGGTAGAGTTTGTAAGATAAGAGTAGAGGGTAGAGTTGGTAAGATAAGAGTAGATGATATAATTGATAAGATAAGAGTGAGGGTAGAGTTGGTAAGATAAGGGTAGAGTTGGTAAGATAAGAGTAGAGGGAATAGTTGGTAAGATAAGAGTAGAGGGTAGAGTTGGTAAGATGAGGGTAGAGTTGGTATGATAAGAGTAGAGGGTAGAGTTGGTAAGATGAGGGTAGAGTTGGCAAGATAAGAGTAGAGGGTAGAGTTGGTAAGATAAGGGTAGATGGTAGAGTTGGTAAGATAAGAGTAGAGGGTAGAGTTGGTAAGATGAGGGTAGAGTTGGTAAGATGAGGGTAGAGTTGGTAAGATGAGGGTAGATGGTAGAGTTGGTAAGATAGAGTAGATGGTAGAGTTGGTAAGATAGAGTAGATGGTAGAGTTGGTAAGATAAGAGTAGAGGGTAGAGTTGGTAATATAAGAGTAGAGGTAGAGTTGGTAATATAGAGATAGAGGGTAGAGTTGGTAATATAGAGATAGAGGGTAGAGTTGGTAAGATAGTAGTAGAGGGTAGAGTTGGTAAGATGAGGGTAGAGTTGGTAAGATGAGGGTAAAGTTGGTAAGATAAGACTAGAGGGTAGAGTTGGTAAGATGAGGGTAGAGGGTAGAGTTGGTAAGATGAGGGTAGAGTTGGTAAGATAAGAGTAGAGGGTAGAGTTGGTAAGATAAGAGTAGAGGGTAGAGTTGGTAAGATGATGGTAGAGTTGGTAAGATAAGACTAGAGGGTAGAGTTGGTAAGATGAGGGTAGAGGGTAGAGTTGGTAAGATGAGGGTAGAGTTGGTAAGATAAGAGTAGAGGGTAGAGTTGGTAAGATACGAGTAGAGGGTAGAGTTGGTAAGATGAGGGTAGAGTTGGTAAGATGAGGGTAAAGTTGGTAAGATAAGACTAGAGGGTAGAGTTGGTAAGATGAGGGTAGAGGGTAGAGTTGGTAATATAAGATGAGGGTAGAGTTGGTAAGATAAGAGTAGAGGGTAGAGTTGGTAAGATACGAGTAGAGGGTAGAGTTGGTAAGATGATGGTAGAGTTGGTATGATAAGAGTAGAGGGTAGAGTTGGTAAGATGAGGGTAGATGGTAGAGTTGGTAAGATAGGGAGTAGAGGGTAGAGTTGGTAAGATGAGGGTAGGTGGTAGAGTTGGTAAGATGAGTGTAGATGGTAGAGTTGGTAAGATGAGGGTAGAGTTGGTAAGATGAGTGTAGATGGTAGAGTTGGTAAGATAAGAGTAGATGGTAGATTTGGTAAGATAGGAGTAGATGGTAGAGTTGGTAAGATAAGAGTAGAGGGTAGAGTTGGTAATATAAAAGTAGACGGTAGAGTTGGTAAAATAGAGATAGAGGGTAGAGTTGGTAAGATAGTAGTAGAGGGTAGAGTTGGTAAGATAAGAGTAGAGTTGGTAAGATGTGGGTAGAGTTGGTAAGATGTGGGTAGAGTTGGTAAGATAGGGTAGAGTTGGTAAGATAAGAGTAGAGGGTAGAGTTGGTAAGATGAGGGTAGAGTTGGTAAGATAAGAGTAGATGGTAGAATTGGTAAGATAAGAGTAGATGGTAGAGTTGGTAAGATAAGGGTAGAGTTGGTAAGATAAGAGTAGAGTTGGTAAGATGTGGGTAGAGTTGGTAAGATGTGGGTAGAGTTGGTAAGATAGGGTAGAGTTGGTAAGATAAGAGTAGATGGTAGAGTTGGTAAGATAAGGGTAGAGTTGGTAAGATAAGAGTAGAGGGTAGAGTTGGTAAGATAAGAGTAGATGGTAGAGTTGGTAAGATAAGGGTAGAGTTGGTAAGATAAGAGTAGAGGGTAGAGTAGGTAAGATGAGGGTAGAGTTGGTAAGATGAGGGTAGAGTTGGTAAGATGAGGGTAGAGTTGGTAAGATAAGGGTAGAGTTGGTAAGATAAGAGTAGAGGGTAGAGTTGGTAAGATAAGAGTAGAGTTGGTAAGATGTGGGTAGAGTTGGTAAGATGTGGGTAGAGTTGGTAAGATAAGGGTAGAGTTGGTAAGATAAGAGTAGAGGGTAGAGTTGGTAAGATGAGGGTTAGAGATTGTAAGATAAGAGTAGAGGGTAGAGTTGGTAAGATAGGAGTAGATGGTTGAATTGGTAAGATAAGAGTAGAGGGTAGAGTTGGTAAGATGAGGGTAGAGTTGGTAAGATAAGAGTAGAGGGTAGAGTTGGTAAGATAAGGGTAGAGTAGGTAAGATAAGAGTAGAGGGTAGAGTTGGTAAGATGAGGGTAGAGTTGGTAAGATAAAAGTAGATGGTAGAGTTGGTAAGATAAGAGTAGAGGGTAGAGTTGGTAAGATGAGGGTAGAGTTGGTAAGATAAGAGTAGAGGGTAGAGTTGGTAAGATAAGGGTAGAGTTGGTAAGATAAGAGTAGAGGGTAGAGTTGGTAAGATGAGGGTAGAGTTGGTAAGATGTGGGTAGAGTTGGTAAGATAAGAGTAGAGGGTAGAGTTGGTGAGATAAGAGTATAGGGTAGAGTTGGTAAGATGAGGGTAGAGTTGGTAAGATGTGGGTAGAGTTGGTAAGATAAGAGTAGAGGGTAGAGTTGGTGAGATAAGAGATGAGGGTAGATTTGGTAAGATGAGGGTAGATTTGGTAAGATGAGGGTAGAGTTGGTAAGATGAGGGTAGAGTTGGCAAGATAAGAGTAGAGGTAGAGTTGGTAAGATGAGGGTAGAGTTTGTAAGATAAGAGTAGAGGGTAGAGTTGGTAAGATAAGAGTAGATGATATAATTGATAAGATAAGAGTGGAGGGTAGAGTTGGTAAGATAAGGGTAGAGTTGGTAAGATAAGAGTAGAGGGAAGAGTTGGTAAGATAAGAGTAGAGGGTAGAGTTGGTAAGATGAGGGTAGAGTTGGTATGATAAGAGTAGAGGGTAGAGTTGGTAAGATGAGGGTAGAGTTGGCAAGATAAGAGTAGAGGGTAGAGTTGGTAAGATAAGGGTAGATGGTAGAGTTGGTAAGATAAGAGTAGAGGGTAGAGTTGGTAAGATGAGGGTAGAGTTGGTAAGATGAGGTAGAGTTGGTAAGATGAGGGTAGATGGTAGAGTTGGTAAGATAGGAGTAGATGGTAGAGTTGGTAAGATAGGAGTAGATGGTAGAGTTGGTAAGATAAGAGTAGAGGGTAGAGTTGGTAATATAAGAGTAGAGGGTAGAGTTGGTAATATAGAGATAGAGGGTAGAGTTGGTAATATAGAGATAGAGGGTAGAGTTGGTAAGATAGTAGTAGAGGGTAGAGTTGGTAAGATGAGGGTAGAGTTGGTAAGATGAGGGTAAAGTTGGTAAGATAAGACTAGAGGGTAGAGTTGGTAAGATGAGGGTAGAGGGTAGAGTTGGTAATGAGGGTAGAGTTGGTAAGATAAGAGTAGGGGTAGAGTTGGTAAGATAAGAGTAGAGGGTAGAGTTGGTAAGATGATGGTAGAGTTGGTAAGATAAGACTAGAGGGTAGAGTTGGTAAGATGAGGGTAGAGGGTAGAGTTGGTACGATGAGGGTAGAGTTGGTAAGATAAGAGTAGAGGGTAGAGTTGGTAAGATACTGAGTAGAGGGTAGAGTTGGTAAGATGAGGGTAGAGTTGGTAAGATGAGGGTAAAGTTGGTAAGATAAGACTAGAGGGTAGAGTTGGTAAGATGAGGGTAGAGGGTAGAGTTGGTACGATGAGGGTAGAGTTGGTAAGATAAGAGTAGAGGGTAGAGTTGGTAAGATACGAGTAGAGGGTAGAGTTGGTAAGATGATGGTAGAGTTGGTATGATAAGAGTAGAGGGTAGAGTTGGTAAGATGAGGGTAGATGGTAGAGTTGGTAAGATAGGGAGTAGAGGGTAGAGTTGGTAAGATGAGGGTAGGTGGTAGAGTTGGTAAGATGAGTGTAGATGGTAGAGTTGGTAAGATGAGGGTAGAGTTGGTAAGATGAGTGTAGATGGTAGAGTTGGTAAGATAAGAGTAGATGGTAGATTTGGTAAGATAGGAGTAGATGGTAGAGTTGGTAAGATAAGAGTAGAGGGTAGAGTTGGTAATATAAAAGTAGACGGTAGAGTTGGTAAAATAGAGATAGAGGGTAGAGTTGGTAAGATAGTAGTAGAGGGTAGAGTTGGTAAGATAAGAGTAGAGTTGGTAAGATGTGGGTAGAGTTGGTAAGATGTGGGTAGAGTTGGTAAGATAGGGTAGAGTTGGTAAGATAAGAGTAGAGGGTAGAGTTGGTAAGATGAGGGTAGAGTTGGTAAGATAGGAGTAGATGGTAGAGTTGGTAAGATAGGAGTAGATGGTAGAGTTGGTAAGATAAGAGTAGAGGGTAGAGTTGGTAATATAAGAGTAGAGTGTAGAGTTGGTAATATAGAGATAGAGGGTAGAGTTGGTAAGATGAGGGTAGAGTTGGTAAGATGAGGGTAGAGCTGGTAAGATGAGAGTCGAGGGTAGAGGTGGTAAGATAGGAGTAGAGGGTAGAGTTGGTAAGATGATGGTAGAGTTGGTATGATAAGAGTAGAGGGTAGAGTTGGTAAGATGAGGGTAGATGGTAGAGTTGGTAAGATGAGGGTAGGTGGTAGAGTTGGTAAGATGAGTGTAGGTGGTAGAGTTGGTAAGATGAGGGTAGAGTTGGTAAGATGAGTGTAGATGGTAGAGTTGGTAAGATAGGAGTAAATGGTAGAGTTGGTAAGATAGGAGTAGATGGTAGAGTTGGTAATATAGAGATAGAGGGTAGAGTTGGTAAGATAGTAGTAGAGGGTAGAGTTGGTAAGATGTGGGTAGAGTTGGTAAGATAAGAGTAGAGGGTAGAGTTGGTAGGATGAGGGTAGACTTGATAAGATGAGGGTAGAGGGTAGAGTTGGTAAGATGAGGGTAGAATTGGTAAGATAAGAGTAGATGGTAGATTTGGTAAGATAGGAGTAGAGGGTAGAGTTGGTAAGATGATGGTAGAGTTGGTATGATAAGAGTAGAGGGTAGAGTTGGTAAGATGAGGGTAGATGGTAGAGTTGGTAAGATAGGGAGTAGAGGGTAGAGTTGGTAAGATGAGGGTAGGTGGTAGAGTTGGTAAGATGAGTGTAGATGGTAGAGTTGGTAAGATGAGGGTAGAGTTGGTAAGATGAGTGTAGATGGTAGAGTTGGTAAGATAAGAGTAGATGGTAGATTTGGTAAGATAGGAGAAGATGGTAGAGTTGGTAAGATAAGAGTAGAGGGTAGAGTTGGTAATATAAAAGTAGACGGTAGAGTTGGTAAAATAGAGATAGAGGGTAGAGTTGGTAAGATAGTAGTAGAGGGTAGAGTTGGTAAGATAAGAGTAGAGTTGGTAAGATGTGGGTAGAGTTGGTAAGATGTGGGTAGAGTTGGTAAGATAGGGTAGAGTTGGTAAGATAAGAGTAGAGGGTAGAGTTGGTAAGATGAGGGTAGAGTTGGTAAGATAGAGTAGATGGTAGAGTTGGTAAGATAGGAGTAGATGGTAGAGTTGGTAAGATAAGAGTAGAGGGTAGAGTTGGTAATATAAGAGTAGAGTGTAGAGTTGGTAATATAGAGATAGAGGGTAGAGTTGGTAAGATGAGGGTAGAGTTGGTAAGATGAGGGTAGAGCTGGTAAGATGAGAGTCGAGGGTAGAGGTGGTAAGATAGGAGTAGAGGGTAGAGTTGGTAAGATGATGGTAGAGTTGGTATGATAAGAGTAGAGGGTAGAGTTGGTAAGATGAGGGTAGATGGTAGAGTTGGTAAGATGAGGGTAGGTGGTAGAGTTGGTAAGATGAGTGTAGGTGGTAGAGTTGGTAAGATGAGGGTAGAGTTGGTAAGATGAGTGTAGATGGTAGAGTTGGTAAGATAGGAGTAAATGGTAGAGTTGGTAAGATAGGAGTAGATGGTAGAGTTGGTAATATAGAGATAGAGGGTAGAGTTGGTAAGATAGTAGTAGAGGGTAGAGTTGGTAAGATGTGGGTAGAGTTGGTAAGATAAGAGTAGAGGGTAGAGTTGGTAGGATGAGGGTAGACTTGATAAGATGAGGGTAGAGGGTAGAGTTGGTAAGATGAGGGTAGAATTGGTAAGATAAGAGTAGATGGTAGATTTGGTAAGATAGGAGTAGATGGTAGAGTTGGTAAGATAAGAGTAGAGGGTAGAGTTGGTAAGATACGAGTAGAGGGTAGAGTTGGTAAGATGATGGTAGAGTTGGTATGATAAGAGTAGAGGGTAGAGTTGGTAAGATGAGGGTAGATGGTAGAGTTGGTAAGATAGGGAGTAGAGGGTAGAGTTGGTAAGATGAGGGTAGGTGGTAGAGTTGGTAAGATTAGTGTAGATGGTAGAGTTGGTAAGATGAGGGTAGAGTTGGTAAGATGAGTGTAGATGGTAGAGTTGGTAAGATAAGAGTAGATGGTAGATTTGGTAAGATAGGAGTAGATGGTAGAGTTGGTAAGATAAGAGTAGAGGGTAGAGTTGGTAATATAAAAGTAGACGGTAGAGTTGGTAAAATAGAGATAGAGGGTAGAGTTGGTAAGATAGTAGTAGAGGGTAGAGTTGGTAAGATAAGAGTAGAGTTGGTAAGATGTGGGTAGAGTTGGTAAGATGTGGGTAGAGTTGGTAAGATGTGGGTAGAGTTGGTAAGATAGGGTAGAGTTGGTAAGATAAGAATAGAGGGTAGAGTTGGTAAGATGAGGGTAGAGTTGGTAAGATAGGAGTAGATGGTAGAGTTGGTAAGATAGGAGTAGATGGTAGAGTTGGTAAGATAAGAGTAGAGGGTAGAGTTGGTAATATAAGAGTAGAGTGTAGAGTTGGTAATATAGAGATAGAGGGTAGAGTTGGTAAGATGAGGGTAGAGTTGGTAAGATGAGGGTAGAGCTGGTAAGATGAGAGTCAAGGGTAGAGGTGGTAAGATAGGAGTAGAGGGTAGAGTTGGTAAGATGATGGTAGAGTTGGTATGATAAGAGTAGAGGGTAGAGTTGGTAAGATGAGGGTAGATGGTAGAGTTGGTAAGATGAGGGTAGGTGGTAGAGTTGGTAAGATGAGTGTAGGTGGTAGAGTTGGTAAGATGAGGGTAGAGTTGGTAAGATGAGTGTAGATGGTAGAGTTGGTAAGATAGGAGTAAATGGTAGAGTTGGTAAGATAGGAGTAGATGGTAGAGTTGGTAATATAGAGATAGAGGGTAGAGTTGGTAAGATAGTAGTAGAGGGTAGAGTTGGTAAGATGTGGGTAGAGTTGGTAAGATAAGAGTAGAGGGTAGAGTTGGTAGGATGAGGGTAGAGTTGATAAGATGAGGGTAGAGGGTAGAGTTGGTAAGATGAGGGTAGAATTGGTAAGATAAGAGTAGAGGGTAGAGTTGGTAGGATGAGGGTAGAGTTGATAAGATGAGGGTAGAGGGTAGAGTTGGTAAGATGAGGGTAGAATTGGTAAGATAAGAGTAGATGGTAGATTTGGTAAGATAGGAGTAGATGGTAGAGTTGGTAAGATAAGAGTAGAGGGTAGAGTTGGTAAGATAAGAGTAGAGTTGGTAAGATGTGGGTAGAGTTGGTAAGATGTGGGTAGAGTTGGTAAGATAGGGTAGAGTTGGTAAGATTAGAGTAGAGGGTAGAGTTGGTAAGATGAGGGTAGAGTTGGTAAGATAGGAGTAGATGGTAGAGTTGGTAAGATAGGAGTAGATGGTAGAGTTGGTAAGATAAGAGTAGAGGGTAGAGTTGGTAATATAAGAGTAGAGGGTAGAGTTGGTAATATAGAGATAGAGGGTAGAGTTGGTAAGATGAGGGTAGAGTTGGTAAGATGAGGGTAGAGCTGGTAAGATGAGGGTAAAGTTGGTAAGATAAGAGTAGAGGGTAGAGTTGGTAGGATGAGGGTAGAGTTGGTAAGATAAGAGTAGAGGGTAGAGTTGGTACGATGAGGGTAGAGTTGGTAAGATAAGAGTCGAGGGTAGAGTTGGTAAGATAGGAGTAGAGGGTAGAGTTGGTAAGATGATGGTAGAGTTGGTATGATAAGAGTAGAGGGTAGAGTTGGTAAGATGAGGGTAGATGGTAGAGTTGGTAAGATGAGGGTAGGTGGTAGAGTTGGTAAGATGAGTGTAGGTGGTAGAGTTGGTAAGATGAGGGTAGAGTTGGTAAGATGAGTGTAGATGGTAGAGTTGGTAAGATAGGAGTAAATGGTAGAGTTGGTAAGATAGGAGTAGATGGTAGAGTTGGTAAGATAAGAGTAGAGGGTAGAGTTGGTAAGATAGTAGTAGAGGGTAGAGTTGGTAAGATGTGGGTAGAGTTGGTAAGATAAGAGTAGAGGGTAGAGTTGGTAGGATGAGGGTAGAGTTGATAAGATGAGGGTAGATGGTAGAGTTGGTAAGATGAGGGTAGAATTGGTAAGATAAGAGTAGAGGGTAGAGTTGGTAGGATGAGGGTAGAGTTGATAAGATGAGGGTAGAGGGTAGAGTTGGTAAGATGAGGGTAGAGTTGGTAAGATAAGAGTAGAGGGTAGAGTTGGTAAGATAAGGGTAGAGTAGGTAAAATAAGAGTAGAGGGTAGAGTTGGTAAGATGAGGGTAGAGTTGGTAAGATAAGAGTAGATGGTAGAGTTGGTAGGATGAGGGTAGAGTTGATAAGATGAGGGTAGAGGGTAGAGTTGGTAAGATAGGAGTAGAGGGTAGAGTCGGTAAGATAAGAGTAGAGGGTAGAGTTGGTAAGATGAGGGTAGAATTGGTAAGATAAGAGTAGAGGGGAGAGTTGGTAAGATGAGGGTAGAGTTGGTAAGATAAGAGTAGAGGGAAGAGTTGGTAAGATAGGAGTAGAGGGTAGAGTCGGTAAGATAAGAGTAGAGGGTAGAGTTGGTAAGATAAGAGGGTAGAAAGTGAACCAAGGGCATGTAGGGAAGGAAATGGGACATGGAGAGAAATAAAGGCCTAGATTCAAACAGATCCATTATTAACCGGTGATAGTCGGCATAGCAGATGTTTTGGCCGTGTTTGATGTGGAACTTCGTTGGAGTCGCCAAATAGGTGAGCAGCTGCCAAGAAGCCAAACCCGCCGATCTCCTGTTAGAAGTTCAGAACAAGAAAGTTTAGACGATATAGAAATAATTACGCTCAAATTGAAAAATCATTCATCGAAATAATGAGGATCACTAGCATCCTAATTGCGGTGTAGATTACATGTCAGATTCCTGTGTTCAAACTTTTAAACAAGGCTGCATGAGATTTCTGTTAATGCGACTCCTGTGCAGCCAATGGCAATGTCCGCTATAGGGGTAATGCTGGGAGCTACTTGTGAATTTGACAGCTCTAAAGATGCATGCACACAGGTAATTACCATACATACATTTTATGCAGTCTTCACAATCCATGTGCCACATCCCAACAAAAATAATCATACTACTCATTAACAACTTCTTTGGTGTTTTGCGTCTGAAACTGCACAGCAAAGCAACGCACAAGTTGAAAAAATCCAAAGCATTAGATACACTGCATGCAGTGCCACACACACAGCAACCTAGTCCGGCAGATGAGTCGCAGCTGTGTGGATTGCCTCCCAATGAGAGTAGAGGGTAGAGTTGGTTTGGACTTCTGTCAGAACACATACAGTTTGATGCAAACGCTCTGCAGGAAGTGTAAAGTAGTTCCACCCCTGACACCGCCAGAACAACAGCTATGCTGATGTCAGCTAAAGCAGATCTGATTGAATCGAGTCCAAAGAAGGAAGAGGAGATGATAGGCAACATTGAGTAGGCTGTATAGAGGAGAAGGATGAGGCAGAGTTACAGAGGGGAACAGAAGACTATACATTGGAAAAGAGACTCGGGAGACGAGGAGACTATAGATTGGATAGAAACTCAGGGGAAAAGGAGACTATAGATTGGATAGAGACTCAGGGGAAGAGGAGACTATCGATTGGATAGAAACTCAGGGGAAGAGGAGACTATAGATTGGATAGAGACTCAGGGGAAGAGGAGACTATAGATTGGATAGAAACTCAGGGGAAGAGGAGACTATAGATTGGATAGAGACTCAGGGGAAGAGGAGACTATAGATTGGATAGAAACTCAGGGGAAGAGGAGACTATAGATTGGATAGAGACTCAGGGGAAGAGGAGACTATAGATTGAATAGAGACTCAGGGGAAGAGGAGACTATAGATTGGATAGAGACTCAGGGGAAGAGGAGACTATAGATTGGATAGAGACTCAGGGGAAGAGGAGATTATAGATTGGATAGAGATTCAGGGGAAGAGGGGACTATATATTGGATAGAGACTCAGGGGAAGAGGAGACTATAGATTGGATAGAGACATAGGAAAAGCGGATACTATAGATTGGATAGAGACTCAGGGGAAGAGGAGACTATAGATTGGATAGAGACTCAGGGGAACAGGAGACTATAGATCGGATAGAGACTCAGGGGAAGAGGAGACTATTGATTGGATAGAGACTCAGGGGAAGAGGAGACTATAGTTTGGATAGAGACTCAGGGGAAGAGGAGACTATAGATCGGATAGAGACTCAGGGGAAGAGGAGACTATAGATTGGATAGAGACTCAGGGGAAGAGGAGACTATAGATTGGATAGAGACTCAGGGGAAGAGGAGACTATAGATTGGATAGAGACTCAGGGGAAGAGGAGACTATAGATTGGATAGAGACTCAGGGGAAGAGGAGACTATAGATTGGATAGAGACTCAGGGGATGAGGAGACTATAGATTGGATAGAGACTCAGGGGAAGAGGAGACTATAGATTGGATAGAGACTCAGGGGAAGAGGAGACTATAGATTGGATAGAGACTCAGGGGATGAGAATACTATAGATTGGATAGAGACTCAGGGGAAGAGGAGACTATAAAATGAGTTTTGATCGAAGGTGCACTGCTGTGTTTGGAGCTTCTTTAGGTACACACTCAGGAAAAAAAGGGTTCCAAAAGGGTTCTTCAACTGTCCCCGTAGGAGAACCATTTTTGTTTCCAGGTAGAACCCTTTTTGGTTGCCGCTAGAACTCTTTTGGGTTCCATTTAGAACCCCCTGTGACAGTTTTCTCCCTTAAAAACAGGCTCTTTTGGGTTCCGTGTAGAACCCTCTGTGACAGTTTTCTCCCTCAAAAACAGACTACATTCTTAGTCAACCCATTAGTAGTTTCTACTCAAAGCATGGTTGTCTCCAGGGGTTATGTCTTGTGCTTTCACCAAGTGTCACAGCAAATGTAATGGCACTGTCAAGCCCTTTCTCTTCTGACCAAAAACAAAAGTAATTCCTTTGACAGAATCGCAACTTGCTGAATTTTCTTGAAGTCTCAGTTTCAAAGTTTCCTCAAAAAAAAAAAGAAACTGCCTGTACTCTTTTTTTGGCGTAATGTTCTCTAATGTTATAATTAATTTCCCCTAATCCCAGTAGGGGATTATACAAGAGATTAAAGATCTTAATTCAACTGTATGGCAAACAGTATTACAGTATTAGAGTAAACCCACAGGGATAAACCCAGCACTGGTTGGTATTACACACTGGTTGGTATCAAATCAAATCAAATAGAATTTATTTATATAGCCCTTTGTACATCAGCTGATATCTCAAAGTGATGTACAGAAACCCAGCCTAAAACCCCAAACAGTAAGCAATGCAGGTGTAGAAGCACGGTGGCTAGGAAAAACTCCCTAGAAAGGCCAAAACCTAGGAAGAAACCTAGAGAGGAACCAGGCTATGTGGGGTGGCCAGTCCTCTTCTGGCTGTGCCGGGTGGAGATTATAACAGAACATGGCCAAGATGTTCAAATGTTCATAAATGACCAGCATGGTCGAATAATAATAAGGCAGAACAGTTGAAACTGGAGCAGCAGCAAGGCCAGGTGGACTGGGGACAGCAAGGAGTCATCATGTCAGGTAGTCCTGGGGCATGGTCCTAGGGCTCAGGTCCTCCAAGAGAGAGAGAGAAGGAGAGAATTAGAGAACGCACACTTAGATTCACACAGGACAACGAATAGGACAGGAGAAGTACTCCAGATATAACAAACTGACCCTAGCCCCCCGACACATAAACTACTGCAGCATAAATACTGGAGGCTGAGACAGGAGGGGTCAGGAGACACTGTGGCCCCATCCGAGGACACCCCGGACAGGGCCAAACAGGAAGGATATAACCCCACCCACTTTGCCAAAGCACAGCCCCCACACCACTAGAGGGATATCTTCAACCACCAACTTAGCATCCTGAGACAAGGCTGAGTATAGCCCACAAAGATCTCCACCATACACAAGCACTGGTTGGTAATACACACTGGTTGGTAATACACACTGGTTGGTAATACACACTGGTTGGTAATACACACTGGTTGGTATTACACACTGGTTGGTAATACACACTGGTTGGTAATACACACTGGTTGGTAATACACACTGGTTGGTAATACTGGTTGGTATTACACACTGGTTGGTAATACACACTGGTTGGTATTACACACTGGTTGGTATTACACACTGGTTGGTAATACACACTGGTTGGTAATACACACTGGTTGGTATTACACACTGGTTGGTAATACACACTGGTTGGTATTACACACTGGTTGGTATTACACACTGGTTGGTATTACACACTGGTTGGTAATACACACTGGTTGGTATTACACACTGGTTGGTATTACACACTGGTTGGTAATACACACTGGTTGGTAATACACACTGGTTGGTAATACACACTGGTTGGTATTACACACTGGTTGGTATTACACACTGGTTGGTATTACACACTGGTTGGTATTACACACTGGTTGGTATTACACACTGGTTGGTATTACACACTGGTTGGTATTACACACTGGTTGGTATTACGGGGCGGCCACTGTTAGAGCGTTGGACTAGTAACCGGAAGGTTGCGAGTTCAAACCCCCGAGCTGACAAGGTACAAATCTGTCATTCTGCCCCTGAACAGGCAGTTAACCCACTGTTCCTAGGCCGTCATTGAAAATAAGAATGTGTTCTTAACTGACTTGCCTGGTTAAATAAAGGTTTTTTTTTAAATTAAATTAAAAAAGTAATATAATAATAATAATAATATATGCCATTTAGCAGACGCTTTTATCCAAAGGGACTTACAGTCATGTGTGCATACATTCTACGTATGGGTGGTACACACTGGTTGGTATTACACAATGGTTGGTAATACACAAGCACTGGTTGCATATACTGTACTGCACAGAGAGGGAGAGGGGGAAACACGGAAGGCTGGGATTTAAAGATTGTTCGAGCTTATAGAAAGTGATTACCTACAGCAGAGACTTACAATGAGTAAAAGAAACATTAACAACACCTGCTCTTTCCATGATACAGACTGACCAGGTGAATCCAGGTGAAAGCTATGATCCCTTATTGATGTCACTTGTTAAATTCACTTCAATCTGTGTAGATGAAGGGGAGGAGACATGTTAAAGAATCATTTTTATGCCTTGAGACCATTGAGACATGGATTGTGTATATGTGTCATTCAGAGGGTGAATGGGCAGGACAAAATGTAAGTGTAAAAACTCATTTTGTTATGATTGGCAGTGACTTTACATAATGGTGTTACTTGAGAGCCCTTTTCTACAGCGTGCTTTGTCACCCATCATCATCATCATCAATCATGTGTGGTTTCTTGCTGTGGGTCTTTGGATTTGAGTTATACAGTACTTTCACAATTCAAAGCCTAACTTTTCGAACATGGTATGGTAGTAGGTGCCAGACGCACTGGTTTGTGTCAAGAACTGCAACACAGTTGGGTTTTTCACACTGAACAGTTTCCTGTGTATTAAGAATAGTCCACTACCCAAAGAACATCCAGGTAACTTCACAGAACTATGGGAGGCATTGGAGTCAACATGGGACAGCATCCCTGTGGAAGGCTTTCAACTCCTTGTAGAGTCCATGCCCTGACAAATTTGTAGCTCAGTTGGTGGAGCATTTATTTTACAGGGTAGTGTTTAGAAAAGTACCCAATTGTTTAACTTGATTAAGATCCCACTGACCACCCATACTTTAAGTTTTGGATAAAAGCCTTAAATGGCATATTTAAACAGGCAAGTCAGTTAAGAACAAATTCTCATTTACAATGACAGCCTAGAAACAGTGGGTTAACTGCCTGTCCAGGAGCAGAAGGACAGATTTGTACCATGTCAGCTCGGGGATTTGAACTTGCAGCCTTTCGGTTATCAGACCAGGCTACCCTGGGTTGTTAGAAGACTGAGTTTCTTAAGATTGTCATTTTGCACACGATGCGGCTCAGGAGGCAAACAAAAAGCAGTCATCTTTGGTCAAATTCACAATTCATTCATTGTTATTTATTACACAAGGTTAGAGACAAATTATGAAGCAAATGTTAAAATGTATTTTCAGCTCAACAAACCTGAGATACTTCAGTGACACCACAGAACTTCAGATGCTTGTTTAGATGCTTGTCCCTCTATTTTCAGATATATAGCCCTCCTAATATCACCATATATAGCCCTCATAATGTCACCACAACTGGGATTTATAAACCATTCCCAGTGGGAACATTATGCATTCCATCTCAGCCAGACACAAATATTATTCAAGGGCTTTTTTTTTAGGACACCGTATTCCATTACAGCCTTAATATCTGAGCTTTACCGATCTACTGAAGAGCAACACACACCTTGTGACAATTCATCATGAAAAAAAAGTTATGGGCCTTGAAAAGTTACTGTTTGAAAAGTTAGGCTTTGAATTGTGAAAGTACTGTATAACTCAAATCCAAAGAACCACAGCAAGAAACCACACATGATTGATGATGATGATGATGGGTGACAAAGCACGCTGTAGAAAAGGGCTCTCAAGTAACACCATTATGTAAAGTCACTGCCAATCATAACAAAATGAGTTTTTACACTTATAGCCGTCTACAGCAAAGTACTTTCAATAAATAACTGGTAATGATGAACATACATGACAGGCCTTGTAGTATTTAGATTGGATGGACAAGCCAGTACTTTCCCACTGTCAGAAGATTTTGATGATCAGTAGTAACTCATACTATCTATCTACAGCCAGGATTTCTCCCAAATGACACCCTGTGGGCCCTGGTCAATAGTAGTGGACTGTATAGTGAATGCCATTTGGAACGCAGACTCCTTCTTGGTGTTGGTTAACATATCATATCAATGACTTACACAACAAAACAGGAACGAATCCCAGTGGTGGAAAAGGACCCAATTGTTTAACTTGAGTTAAGATAAAGAGATCTCATTAGAAAAGTACCCAATTGTTTAACTTGAGTTAAGATAAAGATATCTCATTAGAAAAGTACCCAATTGTTTAACTTGAGTTAAGATAAAGATATCTCATTAGAAAAGTACCTAATTGTTTAACTTGAGTTAAGATAAAGAGATCTCATTAGAAAAGTACCCAATTGTTTAACTTGAGTTAAGATAAAGATATCTCATTAGAAAAGTACCCAATTGTTTAACTTGAGTTAAGATAAAGATATCTCATTAGAAAAGTACCCAATTGTTTAACTTGAGTTAAGATAAAGATATCTCATTAGAAAAGTACCCAATTGTTTAACTTGAGTTAAGATAAAGATATCTCATTAGAAAAGTACCCAATTGTTTAACTTGAGTTAAGATAAAGATATCTCATTAGAAAAGTACCCAATTGTTTAACTTGAGTTAAGATAAAGATATCTCATTAGAAAAGTACCCAATTGTTTAACTTGAGTTAAGATAAAGATATCTCATTAGAAAAGTACCCAATTGTTTAACTTGAGTTAAGATAAAGATATCTCATTAGAAAAGTACCCAATTGTTTAACTTGAGTTAAGATAAAGATATCTCATTAGAAAAAGACTCAAAAGTCATCCAGTGAAATACTACTTGAGTGAAAGTCAAGAATATTTCAAACCAAATACTTTTAAAGTATCAAAAGTAAAAGTAGAAATCATTTCAAATTCCTTATATTAGGCAAACCAGACGGTACAATTTTTTTGTTTTTTATTTTACTGACGAATAGCCAGGGGCACACTCCAACACTCCAACATTCTTTACAAACAAAGCATTTGTGTTCAGTGAGTCCGCCAAATCAGAGGCAGTAGGAATGAGTAGGGATGACCAGGGATGTTCTCTTGATAAGTTTTTCTGTCCTGCTAAGCATTGAAAATGTAACAAGTACTTTTGGGAGTCAGGGAAAATGTAAGGAGTAAAAAGTACATTACTTCACTACATTCCTAAAGAAAATAAAAGTAAAAGTTGCCAAAAATATAAATAGTAGAGAGGGAGGGGGGATTAACCCATGGAGAAAGAGAGGGAGGGGGATAAACCCATGGAGAAAGAGAGGGAGGGGGATTAACCCATGGAGAAAGAGAGGGAGGGGGATTAACCCATGGAGAAAGAGAGGGAGGGGGATTAACCCATGGAGAAAGAGAGGGAGGGGGATTAACCCATGGAGAAGAGAGGGAGGGGGATAAACCCATGGAGAAAGAGAGGGAGGAGGGATAAACCCATGGAGAAAGAGAGGGAATTAACCCATGGAGAAAGAGAGGGAGGGGGATTAACCCATGGAGAAAGAGAGGGAGGGGGATTAACCCATGGAGAAAGAGAGGGAGGGGGATTAACCCATGGAGAAAGAGAGGGAGGGGGATTAACCCATGGAGGGATGAACCTCATGGAGAAAGAGAGGGAGGGGGATAAACCCATGGAGAAAGGGATTAACCCATGGAGAAAGAGAGGGAAGGGGGATTAACCCATGGAGAAAGAGAGGGAGGGGGATTAACCCATGGAGAAAGAGAGGGAGGGGGATAAACCCATGGAGAAAGAGAGGGAGGGGGATTAACCCATGGAGAAGGAGAGGGAGGGGGATGAATCCATGGAGAAAGAGAGGGAGGGGGATAAACCCATGGAGAAAGAGAGGGAGGGGGATAAACCCATGGAGAAAGAGAGGGAGGGGGGATAAACCCATGGAGAAAGAGAGGGAGGGGGGATAAACCCATGGAGAAAGAGAGGGAGGGGGGATTAACCCATGGAGAAAGAGAGGGAGAGGGGATAAACCAATCAGTGTGTTGGCTCCCCACGGGCGCTGGTGTGTGGAGAAATAAAACACATCGTGACAGAGTCAGACAGAGTCGGCAGATCTGATGTGACTGGCCACCATGTTGAGTAATGAGAAATAGAGATGCAGTGGGTTTTAACCATGGAGGCTCACACACTGCAGGTTTTGGATGGACAGCTATCTCTCTGGCTTTGGTTCTCCTCTCTCTTTCTGTCTGAACTCACACGCTGAGGCCGGAGGGTCGATCGATGAGGAAAAGGTTTGGACAGGAACTGTGGGGTATGTCTGAGGTATGAGGTGTGTGTGTGTGTGTGTGTGTGTGTGTGTGTGTGTGTGTGTGTGTGTGTGTGTGTGTGTGTGTGTGTGTGTGTGTGTGTGTGTGTGTGTGTGTGTGTGTGTGTGTGTGTGTGTGTGTGTGTGTGTGTGTGTGTGTGTGTGCAGAAAAATGTGTGTAACAAAGAGAGAAGGAAGAAAACCACCTCTGGAGACAAATGACAAAGGAGAAAAAGTTCAGAACCACCTCTGGAGAGTTCAATCTCCTTTACCACCTCTGGAGAGTTCAATCTCCTTTACCACCTCTGGAGAGTTCATATCTCCTTTACCACCTCTGGAGAGTTCATATCTCCTTTACCACCTCTGGAGAGTTCATATCTCCTTTACCACCTCTGGAGAGTTCATATCTCCTTTACCACCTCTGGAGAGTTCATATCTCCTTTACCACCTCTGGAGAGTTCATATCTCCTTTACCACCTCTGGAGAGTTCATATCTCCTTTACCACCTCTGGAGAGTTCATATCTCCTTTCTGGACCACCTCTGGAGAGTTCATATCTCCTTTACCACCTCTGGAGAGTTCATATCTCCTTTACCACCTCTGGAGAGTTCATATCTCCTTTACCACCTCTGGAGAGTTCATATCTCCTTTACCACCTCTGGAGAGTTCATATCTCCTTTACCACCTCTGGAGAGTTCATATCTCCTTTACCACCTCTGGAGAGTTCATATCTCCTTTACCACCTCTGGAGAGTTCATATCTCCTTTACCACCTCTGGAGAGTTCATATCTCCTTTACCACCTCTGGAGAGTTCATATCTCCTTTACCACCTCTGGAGAGTTCATATCTCCTTTACCACCTCTGGAGAGTTCATATCTCCTTTACCACCTCTGGAGAGTTCATATCTCCTTTACCACCTCTGGAGAGTCATATCTTTTACCACCTCTGGAGACCTCTGGATATCTCCTTTACCACCTCTGGAGTTCATATCTCCTTTACCACCTCTGGAGAGTTCATTCTCCTTTACCACCTCTGAGAGTTCATATCTCCTTTACCACCTCTGGGTTTATCTCCTTTACCACCTCTGGAGATATCTCCTTTACCACCTCTGGAGAGTTTATCTCCTTTACCACCCTGGAGAGTTCATATCTCCTTTACCACCTCTGGAGAGTTCATATCTCCTTTACCACCTCTGGAGAGTTCATATCTCCTTTACCACCTCTGGGTTTACTCTGGAGAGTTCAGACCACCTCTGGGTTTATCTCCTTTACAGGACAGGAGTTTACTCACAGACCTCTGGAGTTTATATCTCCTTTACCACCTCTGGATTTATCTCCTTTACCACCTCTGGAGGTTTATTCTCCTTTACCACCTCTGGAGAGTTCATATCTCCTTTACCACCTCTGGGTTACTCCTTTACACCTCTGACAGGGTTTATCTCCTTTACCACCTCTGGAGAGTTTACTCACAGACCACCTCTGGAGTTTATATCTCCTTTACCACCTCTGGAGAGTTCATATTTACCACAGACAGGATTTACCACAGACCTGGATAATGAGGGTGAATGGGTTTACCTGCAGACAGGGTTTACCACAGACAGGGTTTACCACAGACAGGATTTACTACAGACAGGGTTTACCACAGACAGGGTTTACCACAGACAGGGTTTACCACAGACAGGATTTACTACAGACAGGGTTTACCACAGACAGGATTTACTACAGACAGGGTTTACCACAGACAGGGTTTACTACAGACAGGGTTTACCACAGACAGGGTTTACCACAGACAGGGTTTACTACAGACAGGATTTACCACAGACAGGATTTACCACAGACAGGGTTTACCACAGACAGGGTTTACTACAGACAGGGTTTACCACAGACAGGGTTTACCACAGACAGGGTTTACTACAGACAGGGTTTACCACAGACAGGATTTACCACAGACAGGGTTTACTACAGACAGGGTTTACCACAGACAGGGTTTACCACAGAAAACTGTGGCCACATAACACTTGACAGTAAAACCTAGAACTGTCTCAGCGTCTACATTCAACCAGGATGGGGGTCAATTCCAATCCAATTCATTAATTAAATCAAATTCCAATTCCTTTGAAAAGCATTGTAGAGTATTGGAATGTCTGTGTATTTCCTGAATTGGACCCAACATTGCTAAAAGACAAACAGAATATACTTCCCCACATCATAACAGGAGCCCAATGTCCTGTTTCCCGTTTGGTATTCTGTTTGCTTCTTGTTGTTCTGAAAAACCAATCAACCTTACATCCAGCAGTGTTTTATCCACATTAAACTTCACATAACAGTAAAAACGTATCACTGGCTCTTAATTTCTATTGAGATAAAATATTCTACTAAGAACAGAAGCCTCACTACATTAAACAGGTACATGGTCTTGTGTCCATTCAATTAGCAGATGATTTTCTATCTGGATTGAGTATACTAACAGACAAAAACATGTGTGTGCTGCTCCATGCAGCTCGGTGCACCTCAGTAAGTCAAACTGCAGTGGGCTTTGAGTTGCTGCTGTGGGGGCTGGGGGCAAAGGTCAGAAAGACCAAGACAGACAGACAAAATGAGTACTCAATAACCATTACTCTGTTCTCTCTGTTCTCTCTGCTCTCTCTGCTCTCTGTTCTCTCTGCTCTCCCTGCTCTCTATGTTCTCTCTGATCTCTATTTTCTCTCCTTGCTCTCTATGTTCTCATTGTTTTTCTATGTTCTCTATGGTCTCTGTGTTCTCTGTGTTCTCTATATTCTCTCTGTTCTCTCTGCTCTCTATGTTCTCTGTGTTCTCTATATTCTCTCTGTTCTCTATGTTCTCTCTGCTCTCTATGTTCTCTGTGTTCTCTCTGCTCTCTCTGTTCTCTCTGCTCTCTATTTTCTCTGTGTTCTCTCTGCTCTCTATGTTCTCTGTGTTCTCTATATTCTCTCTGTTCTCTATGTTCTCTCTGCTCTCTATGTTCTCTGTGTTCTCTCTGCTCTCTATGTTCTCTCTGCTCTCTATGTTCTCTGTTTTCTCTATATTCTCTCTGTTCTCTATGTTCTCTCTGCTCTCTATGTTCTCTGTGTTCTCTCTGCTCTCTCTGTTCTCTCTGCTCTCTATTTTCTCTGTGTTCTCTCTGCTCTCTATGTTCTCATTGTTTTCTTTCCTCTCTATGTTCTCTCTGCTCTCTATGTTTTCTATGTTCTCTATGTTCTCTGTGTTCTCTGTGTTCTCTCTGCTCTCTCTGCTCTCTATGTTCTTTCTGCTCTCTGATCTCTGATCACTATTTTCTCTCCTTGCTCTCTATGTTCTCATTGTTTTCTTTGCTCTCTATGTTCTCTCTGTCCTCTGTGTCCCCCTGTTATCTGTGTTCTCTATGTTCTCTCTGTTTTCTCTGCTCTCTATCCTCCCCCACCTCCTCCTTCCTATCCTCCCTCACCTCCTCCTTCCTATCCTCTCTCACCTCCTACTTCCTATTCTCCCCCACCTCCTCCTTCCTATCCTCCCTCACCTCCTACTTCCTATCCTCCCTCATCTCCTCCTTCCTATCCTCACTCACCTGCTACTTCCTATCCTCCCTCACCTCCTCCTTCCTATCCTCACTCACCTCCTCCTTCCTATTCTCCCCCACCTCCTCCTTCCTATCCTCCCTCACCTCCTACTTCCTATCCTCCCTCATCTCCTCCTTCCTATCCTCACTCACCTCCTACTTCCTATCCTCCCTCACCTCCTCCTTCCTATCCTCCCTCACCTCCTACTTCCTATCCTCCCTCATCTCCTCCTTCCTATCCTCACTCACCTCCTCCTTCCTATCCTCCCTCACCTCACCTTCCTATCCTCCTCATCCTACTTCCTCCTCCTCATCTCCTCCTTCCTATCCTCACTCACCTCCTCCTTCCTATCCTCCCTCACCTCCTCCTTCCTATCCTCCCCCACCTCCTCCTTCCTATCCTCCCTCACCTCCTACTTCCTATCCTCCCTCATCTCCTCCTTCCTATCCTCACTCACCTCCTACTTCCTATCCCCACTCACCTCCTACTTCCTATCCTCCCTCAACTCTTCCTTCCCATCCTCCCTCACCTCCTCTTTCCTATCCTCCCTCATCTCCTCCTTCCCATCTTCCCTCACTTCCTCTTTCCTATCCTCCCTCATCTCCTCCTTCCCATCCTCCCCCACCTCCTCCTTCCCATCGTCCTTCACCTCCTACTTCCTATCCTCCCTCATCTCCTCCTTCCTATCCTCACTCACCTCCTACTTCCTATCCTCCCTCATCTCCTCCTTCCTATCCTCCCTCAACTCTTCCTTCCCATCCTCCCTCACTTCCTATTTCCTATCCTCCCTCATCTCCTCCTTCCCATCTTCCCTCACTTCCTCCTTCCTATCCTCCCTCATCTCCTCCTTCCCATCCTCCCTTATCTCCTCCTTCCCATCCTCCCTCACCTCCTCCTTCCCATCCTCCCTCACCTCCTCCTTCCCATCCTCCCTCACCTCCTCCTTCCCATCCTCCCTCACCTCCTCCTTCCCATCCTCCCTCATCTCCTCCTTCCCATCCTGTGAATTGAAGGAACGTTGGCTGGTGCACAGTGCACTGTTCGGATGCTGGAATTATTTTGAATGAACATGTGAATCTAACCTACTTTTTGAAGGGATTTGTTTGACAATCAGATGAAAACATCATGACTGGTTGTGTTCATGGCACATTAAAAGGTAACACATTTTACAGATTTACATGTCAGTCTGAGGGGGGCCCCATGCACAGACTGGCCTGTGCATGGGGCCTCCATATCACTAAGTCTGCCCCTGCCCCCACCTCTTCTCCACAAGGTCACTGATTAGTCAATAACTCAGTGACATTTAAGCCTTCCGCCAGACTCAATTATTTCACCATTATCAAAGCAGTTTGCTAAACCTGGAACAAATCAGCTACTGAAAGGGTATGTTTTCCTACTGAAATACAGTAACTGCATTCCAATACAAGCCTCATTCATGTAAAATGAACATTCTAATGGTAGAATATCCATATACACTGATTGTACAAAATATTAGGAACACCTGCTCTTTCCATGACATAGATTGAAAGCTATGATCCCGTATTGATATCACCTGTTAAATCCACTTCAATCAGTGTAGATGAAGGAGAGGGGACAGGTTAAAGAAGGATTTTTAATCTTGAGACATTGATTGTGTATGTGTCCCATTCAGTATGTGCGCTCGGCGCACTGGTTTAAGTGTGTCAAGAACTGCAATGGTGCTGTGTTTTTCACGCTCAACAGTTTCCAATGTGTATCAAGAATGGTCCCCCAGCCAATGGACATCCAGCCAACTGTGGGAAGCATTGGAGTCAACATGGGCCAGCATCCCTGTGAAACGCTGGTCCATGGCCTGATGAATTGAGACTGTTGTACACTTACGTATCTAATGGCTAAGGGGTCCTGTTACACTGAATACAATACTTTAATAAACATATTAAACACATTTCAAATGTTTTATGTATGTAAGTCTGGGACTGAAACAGATGACTTACTCAGTCTTTTTCATTCTGGGTGGGACAAGAGACTGCAACAATGTGCTGCCATTTGAGTCTGTCTTGTGCCTTGTCCCACGAGAGACCCATATATGATTTAGTTATTGTCATAATGACAGACAGCTCAAAATCAAATCAACTAGGCTGAACTCAGGAGGAATGCCCGTGCTTTCCATTACAGTGGTGATGAGGCTATCAACTAACATAGCATAGCATGAATACTCCACCTCATTTGATGCTGCTGTCTGCACAGTGGCAGTTATCGTTATGATTAGCTATATCGAGGGGAGGGGGTGTAATGGCTCTGCTTTATGATGGCATAATGATAAATAATAACACTGGTTAATGGGGTGATGATTGTCTAGTTGGGACCCTTGAAATCAACTTGAAGTAGTACACTTATTTATTGCACAAAGAAACTGATGAACTAAAACACTGCCTTATTCAACTATCGTATATCACCAGCTGGCAATTGAACAATTCAAGCAAGTGCTGAAAGTGTTGATTGTTTGAAATATCTGGATTCGAGGCTAGATTCGGGATTATCTTCTGGAAAGAATATAAGTTTGGGTTACTATACAGATCTAAGAATTGTTTTACTGTATCGATTAGAAAGCCTTTAGCAGTCCAACGTCTGCTTCCTATCCCAAACTATGATGACGTCATCTATCAAAACACAAAACAAAACCTTACTTTGCCAATTAGATGTAATTCATAACCATCTTTGCAGATGAATTCTTGGCTGCTGTTAAAAGACATCATTGCACACGGTATGAATCACTAAATGGGCAGAAGACAACTGCATTGGCACCAATTTATTTTGAAATGAATTACATTTCCCAGTATTTATTAAGGAACACCACACTTTATAAGACTCACATTACTTCTTTCGAACAAGAGCAGCAATTAAAAATTCCAAGGGAACATCATGAGGGTTGAAGTACGGTCTTTCAGACACAAAGGGCCCAACTGACTGCATCCCACGGTGGATTTAAGAAAGCCATTTTTCAAATGTTAAGAACAAACTGTTTGTGTTTTTATTAACTAATAGAAACATCAAAATGTGGAGATATTTGTAAATATGGCTACCAGCTCTCACAGTCTCACGGCAGAATTAATGTTCATCCATATTTCTCAATCGTCAAAATGTCAAAGTTCCCAATGTCACATTTCAAAGTGTTTAATATTAAGTTCAGTTAATTCTTAAGGTTAGGCATTAACGCCGAATGGTTAAGGTTTGGGATAGGCTTAAAACAGAAATATCAAAAACAACTTTCTATTGCTGGATTTGAACTTGCAACCTTTGGAATCAGAGGCAGTTGCTTACCAAAACTGTACCAAATCCGAAACCTACTTGAAGGTAACAGCGCTCACTGTTGCCCCTAGTGGCCGGATTCCACATAATCTCCCGACATCCTCAGATGTGGATAGATGTCAAATACTGACTGGCCTGGCTAAGTATGTATTTATATATGTATTATAAGTACTTAGATTAATTAGATGTGTTAGCGGTAGTTTTTATTGTACAACTAGTTGTACAAAACTTTTTTATGCAGTTAATGTACGTTTTTATTATTATTATAATTATTGAATTATTAGATAGTAGTTGCCTTGTTATTATCGCTACTGTGTATTGTCTGTTTAGTATTTTTCATTTGGACTTGAAAAGGAGAAATAATTCAAGTGTACCACCTAGTGTTCAAACATAGTATTACAACAACATTGGTGAGGACAGGTTGTCTAACAGACCCACTGATCACTCTAGCTTGTTGACCTGATATGACCACTTGTTTTATTCAGTAACAGACATTCAGAAATAAACATTCCAACACATACTTAATCAATATGACAGAGTTAGTTTATTTGCAGGGAGACCAATCAGCTCCAACTGGAATCATCAAGAGGACATCAAAGAGGATAACACCAAATTTAACATCATATTTATCTCAAACATAGTTAGTGTCACCTAACACATAGCATGTTATTTATCAGCTCTCTTAAATCAATTCAAATCAATGCAGATTTACGGTGCCTCAGTAATGGGTGCGAAACACATCACACATTCTATAACAATCTAGTCTTACAATTAAAGTACCTTCAGAATGTGTTCACAAACCCTTTACTTCTTACACATTTGTTGTGTTAAAGCCTGAATTTAAAATGGATTCAATTGAGATTGTATCACTGAACTACACACAATACCCCATAATGTCAAAGTGTAATTTTGCTTGTGTCATTTTTTTTTTATTAGTAAAAAGTTCGATGTTAGAGTTTAGAGTTTATGCCTAAAAAGGTTCAGGAGTAAAAATGTGCTTAACAAATCGCATAATAAATTGCATGGACTCATTCCGTGTTCAATAATAGCTGTTAACATGATTTTGGAATGACTACCCTGTCTCTGTACCCCACAGATACAATTATCTGTAAAGTCCCTCAATCGAATAGTGAATTTCAAGGACAAAGGGAGGATTTTTAAATGCCTCACAAAGAAGGTCACCGATTGGTAGATGGGTAAAAAATAAAAAAGCAGACATTGAATATCCCTTTGAACATAGCAAAGTTATTAATTACACTTTGGTGGTGTATCAATACACCCAGTCATTACAAAGATACAGGTGTCCTTCCTAACTCAGTTGCCGGAGAGGAAGGAAACTGCTCAGAGATTTCACCATGAAGCCAATGGTGACTTTGAAACAGTTAGTTTAATGGCTGTAATAGGAGAAAACAGAGGATGGATCAAAAAGTAACTCCATAATACTAACCTAAATGACAGAATGAAAAGAAGGAAACCTGTACAGAATAAAAATATTCCTGTTTGCAACAAGGCACTTAACTAATACTCCAAAACATTTGGCAAAGAAATTAACTTTTTGTCCTGAAAACAAAGCATTATGTTTGGGGTAAATCCAACATAACACATTGCGGAGTACCACGCTTCATATTTTCTGGCTGCATCATGTTATCGGTATGCTTGTCATCAGCAAAGGAAATTTTGGGGATAAAAAGAAACAGAAAACAGCTATAAGCACAGGCCAAATCCTTTTCAACAGACACTGGGAGACAAATTCACCTTTCAGCAGGACAATAACCTATAACACAAGGCCAGATCTACACTGGAGTTGCTTACAAATACCAAATTGAATGTTCCTGAGTGGCCTAGTTACAGTTCTGACTTGAACCGGCTTGAAAATCTATGGCAAGACTTGGAAATGGCTGTGATAAACAATCAATTTGACAGAGCTTGACTATTTTTTAAAATGATAAAATGGACAAATACTGTACAATCCAGGTGTGCAAACTCTGAGAGATTTACCCAGAAAAACTCACAGCTGTAATCACCACCAAAGGTGCTTCTGTAAAGTATTGACTCAGGGGTGTGAACACTTGTGTAAAAGAGATATTTCTGTATTTCATTTTCAATACATTTCAAAAATATATTTTCACTTTGTCATTATGGGGTATTGTGTGTACATGGGTGAGATTATTATTCTTTTTTAAATCCATTTTGAATTCAGGCTGTAACAACAAAATGTAGAATTAGTCAAGGGGTATGAACACTTTGAGGCACTGTTACTGTAGAATTAGTAGCACTGAAAATAAGAAATTTCTTTATTTCTTTCTCTTCCCAAATGCTGGGCACTTTGAGAACAGAAGGCTCTGTCTATCTAGCCTCGTAATTACCAGACTGATTCTGTGGTAGCGAACCATTCACGTAAGCTTGTGAGATCAGGCGGTTTCCGAGGTTACTGTTTATCCACTCATGGGCTCTTTCCACTCCAAGTTATTATTATTCTACCGCTCTTGGATGTGAGTTCTGAGGTGTCTCTTGATCTGGCTGGACTGACTGAATCCTTTCCCACAGACAGGACAGGAGTAGGGTTTCTCCCCTGTGTGTACCCTCAGGTGGGCCTTCAGGTGGGCTGACTGGTTGAAGCGTTTACCACACACGTAGCAGCGGTAAGGTCTCTCTCCTGTGTGAATCCGCTGGTGTTCCCTAAACTTCCCTGAGTAGCTGAAGCTCTTACCACACACACCACAGTGAAAGGGCTTCTCCTTAGTGTGAGAACGCTGGTGGACCTTGAGGTAACTGGTAGAGGTGAATGACTTCCAACAGACTGTGCAGAGGATTTGCCTGTGACTAGTGTCACCACTGTGTGGTGCTGTGTGGGATGGCATGTGTGCCTCCAGTTGGGATAGCTCACAGAACACAGCTCCACACTGAGTACATGAGTGTGTGTCTGTATCCTCCTCTGGTCTCCTTTCTAGATCTCTCAGAACAATAGGAACACTTTCTGTGTTCTCAGTGTTCTGACTTTGTGTTCTAGAAGAGACTGGACTTACTTCAGAGATGGGCTGAGACTGAGGGGAGTCACTGGTTGGTTCTGATAGTGATACTCCATAGCCATCAGGTTCTGTTTTGATCTGTCCAGTTGTGTTGGTCAGTAGAGACTCCCTGACTCTGTTCTCCACTCTGTCCTCATCATTTTTCACACAGGGAAGAGTAGATATGGAGTCTTCTTTGGTATCAGACTCCGGTACTTGAAGCTGCTCTTCCTCCTGACTGGTCCCGAGTTCACCCTGTTCCTCTTTAATCTGTGTGGTCTCAAGGTCCTCCTGGCCCAGACTGAGCCTCCACTCCTGCTCACAGTGCTGTTGTTCAGGGGGAGTTTGCGGCTCTGAAACCCAAGAGAGAATGGGCTGAGGGGCTGGTGGAAAGAAGACAAGTTAAAATTGAGATCAATGAAAGTAATGACAGTTGTTGACTCTTGATTGACAAGACCACCACTGCGTTAGCTAAGTGTAGTTTGTTCTGGGAATGGCATAGGCAGCTATGTGTCTATATCTGCCCTACAGAGTCAAATTCTGTAGAATACAATGTAACACGTTTCTAACTATGTAGCTAACTCGTGCATATGAGAAGAAAATACAGTCGTTTAGCTAGCTTGCTACTACATACCCGGCGGTAGGACCGGTGTGATCAAGTGTCGTTTAAGATATTGGTTCTCTCGCTTTGTCCGGGATATTTCTTCCTGGTACTCGGATATTGTGTCTGCGACAACTCTTAGTATTTCCTCAGCAGCTTGCATGAGACGCTCAGTCAAATACACATTCAGATATTGTAATTTAGTCATCGTTGGACGATTTAAGCTGGAAAAGATCTTCCCAAAATCCACGTAAATTTGTTGTCAAACATGAACGCTGTACTGCACGGAAGTGACGTCAGCGCGCTAGGCACATGTGCGCGGGTTCACCATAGAAATGTCCTGAACATAGAATGGATCTTTAATCTATATCGATTTCTAGATCTTCAAACAAACGAAAAATATTTTATGCAGCACACTACATCACCTTAATTTGCAATGCCATTGATATACAATAATCTAATATTAGTCTTATATATGCCAGTACATTATACAGCAGATAATAGATCAAACAGTTACTGTAAATCAAGGCATCCATTTGTATTTTATACCAGAAGTCAAGTCTTTGTAGAGTATAACATCCACATAAGTGTTAGGGTGAAAAAAAAAGTTGTATTTATTTTTTATTACATGTGCACTTTAGTGGACAGTGCGACCAGGGAGGACATATTGATTTGGAGGCCCAGGCAGAGGCCAGTCTGCAGACATTTGGATCATCTACATTTAAAAAAGTCTATTAAATCCATGTAATAAAGCCTACACCTTCACAATAAATCCATTATTATTTTAGACAGGTTTTAAGAAACACTATGGTGAAGATAATGTAGTCTATTTCAGAAGAACTGAATAGCATTATCTGAGTTCTCCTTATGTTTCAGTGGTGGGTAATTCCAGTCCGATCTTCAGTTTAAAATGCAATTTGATTAATCAGCTGTGCTTGCTAGGGATGGAGAAAAAGAACCCAAGGACCTGATCTGGCTATGCCATATGGCTGTGGGCTACACTAGTTCATTTAGCAGACAAGATTTGCTAAGTATTCCGTGGCATTATTTTATAGTATGAAGAATACAATTGAACAAAGCTGAACAAAATAGAAAGGATATTTTCTCCAAACAATTTGAGGTGCGCACATGCAGCAATTCTGTGTTGAGCAGTTAACAAAGAAATGGGTACTCCTATACTTAAATTAGAGTTATTAATGTAACTTTAGTTGTTCTAGAAACATTGGTCTATATGTTTAGATTTTTAATACACTGTAAGGCTAATGATGATTAGAAAACAGTCGCTTGAAAGGCATGTTTTTTTTTTGCGAAGGCTGTACACACCTCTCATTCACAATTAGAGAAGCACTTGATAATGCTTGAATTCCCGGTGGCATCCCCTTTGTGTGGCCATAATGCACCTTAAAAAATCCATGCCTTTTGCAACCCTTCTCCCTGAGTGCTGCCTGCTGTGAAACACTTCTCACTCACATGGCCGTCCATCACGTGATCTGGTCTTTATCACAGGCTACAAGTGAGGACAGACACAACGTTTTATCCAATTCCTCTTGTAATAGAGGCCATCACTCTGTTTTCTCGTGTAATTTCACAGCCTATAGAAGTGTTGCGCAACATGAGCTCATGGGCTCTCATGAAGTGCTTGATTAGATTTTAGGATACATTTGCATTGATGACAGAGTCATTAGAGGGACAATAGAGTCCTGAGTACCAGGCAGTTAGCAAGTTTAGTAGACTACTAATGACCGTCAGAGCTTGAAGATGCCTAAACGGTCACGAGGAATTTGACTTCATGACTCGGGACCGCAGGTGTGGCAGTTATTCGGTCACTGCAACAGCCCTTGGTGGATTCCAAGCAAGTTGTAGAAACATCTGAAGGATGATCAATGAAAACAGGATGCACCTGAACTCAATTTCATATCTCATAGCAAAGGGTCTGAATGCTTATGTAAATAAGGTATTTCTGTTTTTTATTTTTAATACAGTTTACAAGCACTAAATTGACTGTGCCTTTTAAACAGCTTGGAAAATCCAGAAAATTATGTCATGGCTTCAGAAGCTTCTAGTGGGCTAATTGGATGTATTTCAAGGCCTACCTTCATCCTCAGTGCCTCTTTGCTTGATATCATGGGAAAATCTAAAGAAATCAGCCAAGACCTCAGAAAAACAATTGTAGACCACCACAAGTATGGCTGATTCTTGGGAGCCATTTCCAAATGCCTGAAGGTACCACGTTCATCTGTACAAACAATAGTACGCAAGTATAAACACCATGGGACCACACAGTCGTCATACCACTCAGGAAGGATCCTGTCTCCTAGAGATGAATACTTTGGTGCCAAAAGTGCAAATCAATCCCAGAACAACAGCAAAGTACCTTGTGAAGATTCTGGACGAAACCGGTACAAAAGTATCTATATCCACAGTAAAACGAGTCCTATATCGATATAACCTGAAAGGCCGCTCAGCAATTTTTCTGCAGGTACTGGGTTACCTTCAGACGAGTCTTGTGAAACTTGTGAGAGTCATAGAGCTAAACCGAGAACAACCCTGTGTTCACGAGGGTCTCATCGTTCCATATAGGTGTCGTATTAGTGTGTAGCGGCGTTCGGACGCAACAGATGTTTTCGTGAGAAGACCAGTTTTCGGGATGTCTCCTGATCTGAGAAACACTGCTGTAGCTCTGCCACCTTCCACAGGTTGTCACTAGTACCACAGCCACAAAGTCAACATTGGCTATATCGAAAAAATGCATCTGCAGCAGAAGGGTTCGTCACTAGTTGCCACAAAGTCATAAGTACGGCTAAACCCTGCATAGTTCTACAATTTATCTTCTTAAAGTTAGATTTTAAAGCTAAACCTGACTTTAACCACACTGCTGACCTTATGCCTAACCCAAACCTTAGCAATTGTTTTGTTTTCATGAAAAAAACACATCTCTAACTTAAACAGACAGATTTTGATGGGGTTTATTTTCTATATTTGTTTTATGCCTCAAGCGTGACACGGGGGGCCTCATGCACAAAATTCATATTATTTAAAAACAATTGCCCATCTCTCATGAGGCCCCTTTGATGTGAGGCCTGAGGCAATTGCCTCTTCTGTCGAATGATAAGTCCACCAGTGTTTAGGACTCAGTTGATAGTAAATATGTTACATTTAATATGACAGTAAATGAGTACAGTAGGTGAAAAACATAGATAGCACATCCTTTATAAACAAGCTCTTATTAAGGTCTTACTAAATGTGGGGAAAAAATATTACACTGCTCTGAAAACTCAAACTCCTCCTGAGATATTTACTTACTAGAAACTATTTGAATATCAAACTCACAAAAAAATATAATTACACACATTTACCTTTCTTCCATAAAAGGTGCCAATTTTGATGGCAGCCAGTTTGGAGAAAAAAAACAGGAAGAGAAAGTTTGGTCACACACTCATTGAAAAGCCCCAGTCTGTCAAAAATTGCTAGCTCAAGTCAAAATTGGCAGTCTCTTTGGCCATGACAAGGAGTGAGTGTTTAGCTAACATAACAGACTGGAATACAGGTACAATTTTAACATTCTGCCATGAAAAAGAATAAATGAGAGACTATAGTAAGTGCCAACCCATAACAGGGTTGATGAATTTTTCTTAAATCAGGCATCACTTGTGATCCCCTTGTGAGACAGTGGGAATGGAAGGAAGTGGCAATTGAATGCAAGCTTCACAACAACAACAAAAAGACATTGCTAAAACATTTCTAGTCTGTCTATCTGTGGCTAACAGGGTTGACGTGTTGGCCTTGACACGCTCAGTTTTACACCACAAAATGGCAGAATTTGTCATTTTAAAAAAAGTAGTAGAACCAGCTCTCCTGCTTTTACTCTATGGTTGAACTATTAGATGTTCAATGTTTATTTTGATAACAAATATTTAAAAATAAATAGTTTTTCGCCATATTAAAATGAGAGTTCAGTTCAGACAGAAATATATCACTAATTTCATGAAATAAATCATCTTCAGACGTGACTTTGTCGAAGCAACAAAATAACTAGGACTTTACAATGAAGGTGAAAATGTGGGGATTAAAGTGGGTTAAAATCTTCCTACAAGTGTTGACAGAGGGACATGTCAAAATGCTAAATTTAGGCATTTTAGCCTTTATTTCTATAAAACAATATGAGGTCTATATTAAAGGCCACTGCCGCTGCCTCCCTTTCCTACCAAAGGCACATGAATTGAGGAGCAAACTGAAGGAGAGAGGAGATTCAGCAACACTTGGAGGACAATGGAATTCAATCAAAAAAAGCATTTAATATAATAGGCTTTTAAAATTCAATATTGGAGCACAGTTTACACTTAAAATATCAAAGGGAAAAGCAACCATTTTGATTGAGCAACCCAGGTGTTAGCATAGATGACTTGGAAGTCTGTTTAAGCTGTTAATGCTCTGGTTCTCCTTTCAGCAATGAATATGCTTTAAAAAAATTGAATTCCATTGTCCTCCAAGTGTTGCTGAATCTCCTCTCTCCTTCAGTTTGCTCCTCAATTCATGTGCCTTTGGTAGGAAAGGGAGGCAGCGGCAGTGATCCCTTCCCTTTGCACGGCTTCTGCTCTCTTGCCAACTCCTCATGGAATTGCCATGTTAAGCTTGACAATGATAGCAATGGGCTTGGCAAGAGCACAAACAGATTTGGGACTATAACATCTCGCTCTCCTGGGGCCGGAGGGTTGATCGATGCAGAGAAAAAGGGTTAGACAGGAACAGTGGGGTATGTCTGAGATATGAGGTGATGACATCAGACTAGTGTGAAATGTGTGGGTTTCCTATCTGAGAGACGGGGGGGATACAGGGAGCGACAAGAGAGAGACAAAGGCAGAAAAATAGAACAAATAAAGAGAGAAAGGAAGAGAGTTTTACCACCTCTGGAGAGTTTATATCTCCTTTACCACCTCTGGAGAGTTCATATCTCCTTTACCACCTCTGGAGAGTTCATATCTCCTTTACCACCTCTGGAGAGTTCATATCTCCTTTACCACCTCTGGAGAGTTTATATCTCCTTTACCACCTCTGGAGAGTTTATATCTCCTTTACCACCTCTGGAGAGTTCATATCTCCTTTACCACCTCTGGAGAGTTCATATCTCCTTTACCACCTCTGGAGAGTTCATATCTCCTTTACCACCTCTGGAGAGTTCATATCTCCTTTACCACCTCTGGAGAGTTCATATCTCCTTTACCACCTCTGGAGAGTTCATATCTCCTTTACCACCTCTGGAGAGTTTATATCTCCTTTACCACCTCTGGATTTATATCTCCTTTACCACCTCTGGAGAGTTCATATCTCCTTTCTGGACCACCACCTCTGGAGAGTTCATATCTCCTTTACCACCTCTGGAGAGTTCATATCTCCTTTACCACCTCTGGAGAGTTTATATCTCCTTTACCACCTCTGGAGAGTTCTCCTTTACCACCTCTGGAGAGTTTATCCCTTTACCACCTCTGGAGAGTTCATATCTCCTTTACCACCTCTGGAGAGTTCATATCTCCTTTACCACCTCTGGAGAGTTCATATCTCCTTTACCACCTCTGGAGAGTTCATATCTCCTTTACCACCTCTGGAGAGTTTCTCCTTTACCACCTCTGGAGAGTTTATATCTCCTTTACCACCTCTGGAGAGTTCATATCTCCTTTACCACCTCTGGAGAGTTCATATCTCCTTTACCACCTCTGGAGAGTTCATATCTCCTTTACCACCTCTGGAGAGTTCATATCTCCTTTACCACCTCTGGAGAGTTCATATCTCCTTTACCACCTCTGGAGAGTTCATATCTCCTTTACCACCTCTGGAGAGTTCATATCTCCTTTACCACCTCTGGAGAGTTCATATCTCCTTTACCACCTCTGGAGAGTTCATATCTCCTTTACCACCTCTGGAGAGTTTATATCTCCTTTACCACCTCTGGAGAGTTTATATCTCCTTTACCACCTCTGGAGAGTTCATATCTCCTTTACCACCAGAGAACCTGGATAATGAGGGTGAATGAGTCAATGTTTTCACCTACCACAGACAGGGTTTACCACAGAATACTGTGGCCACATAACACTTGACAGTAAAACCTAGCACTGCCTCAGCGTCTTCATCCAACCAGGATGGGGGTCAATTCCAATCCAATTCATTAATTAAATCAAATTTCAATTCCTTTGAAAAGCATTGTAGAGTATTGGAATGTCTGTGTATTTCCTGAATTGGACCCAACATTGCTAAAAGACAAACAGAATATACTTCCCCACATCATAACAGGAGCCCAATGTCCTGTTTCCCGTTTGGTATTCTGTTTGCTTCTTGTTGTTCTGAAAAACCAATCAATCTACAAAGGGGTTAAAAACAGTGATGGAATACGTTACAGCCAGCAATATAGTAGCCACAACACTTCTCAGTAAAACCTTTCACTGGCTGTTACTTTCTATCCAAGTAAAAAATACTAACAAAAGACAGAACAGAATATTTACTACATTATAACAGGTTTGCATGGTCTTTTGTCCAATATACAGATGCTGTCAAATACTGTATATTGGCACCCTTGCATGATTCACTGTTTCTTCTCAAATACATTTAATGTAAAATACATTTGGGGTTTACATGTACACAGGATCAAGAAAAAAATTGTCCTGGACAATTATCATTGTTTACTGTGTAATGTATCTCCCCTGTGGTAAATGGCCGGTGCCTACAAAGTAAAAATAGGCAATCAACCAGTTTTGAAAAGAAAACACAAAACATTCCGCTCCATTGTAAAGTGCAAGGTTGCCAATATATTTGACTGCATCTCTACGTAGGAAAAGCAAAACCAGTATACCTTACATTGTCTGCAGCGCCATGGAGCTTGGCGCACTTCAGTGCAGTGGGCTATGGCCTATACTACTGCTGTGGAGACTGGGGGCAAAGGTCAGAAAGACCAGGACAGACAGACACACAATGAGTACTCACTAACCATTACCCTGCTCTCTGTTCTCTCTCTGATATCTATGTTCTCTCTGCTCTCTCAGTAAGAGTCACTGGTCAGCCAGAAATCGTTGGACTGTCGCATCACATTTTATTTCAACATACCTCTTTATTTAGGATGAAAGCATGACGTTGAAACAATGATGTTAATTCAAACATTCCATTTTACTATCAACTATCTAATCAAATCTAAACTTCAACAATTTCAACCACCCAATTGAATATAGGATGAAAAATATTGTTTGTTTCTATGTACAATTTTCCACTCAATTTCAACATTTACATAATTCTGATGATGTATGTTGAAATTAGATTGTAACAACCTGTTAGTCAGTTTAAGTCAATGTATTTAAACTGAAGTTTTACCATAATTTCAATGTTTACAATGCTGGTTGAAATGAGATGATAACAGTACTGGTTGAAATTAGATGAAAACAGTACTGGTTGAAATGAGATTAAAACAGTACTGGTTGAAATGAGATGAAAACTGTACTGGTTGAAATGAGATGAAAACAGTACTGGTTGTAATGAGATGAAAACAGTACTGGTTGAAATGAGATTAAAACTGTACTGGTCGAAATGAGATGAATACTGTGCTGGTTGAAATGAGATGAAAACAGTACTGGTTGAAATTAGATGATAACGGTACTGGTTGAAATTAGATGAAAACTGTACTAGTTGAAATGAGATGAATACTGTGCTGGTTGAAATGAGATGAAAACAGTACTGGTTGAAATGAGATGAAAACAGTACTGGTTGAAATGAGATGAAAACAGTACTGGTTGAAATGAGATGAATACTGTGCTGGTTGAAATGAGATGAAAACAGTACTGGTTGAAATGAGATGAAAACAGTACTGGTTGAAATGAGATGATAACAGTACTGGTTGAAATGAGATGAAAACTGTACTGGTTGAAATGAGATGAAAACAGTACTAGTTGAAATGAGATGAAAACTGTACTGGTTGAAATGAGATGAATACTGTGCTGGCTGAAATTAGATGAAAACAGTACTGGTTGAAATGAGATGAAAACTGTACTGGTTGAAATTAGATGATAACAGTACTGGTTGAAATGAGATGATAACTGTACTGGTTGAAATTAGATGATAACAGTACTGGTTGAAATTAGATGAAAACTGTACTGGTTGAAATGAGATTAAAACTGTACTGGTTGAAATGAGATTAAAACTGTACTGGTTGAAATGAGATTAAAACTGTACTGGTTGAAATGAGATGAAAACAGTACTGGTTGAAATGAGATGAATACTGTGCTGGTTGAAATGAGATGAAAACAGTACTGGTTGAAATGAGATGAAAACAGTACTGGTTGAAATGAGATGATAACAGTACTGGTTGAAATGAGATGAAAACAGTACTGGTTGAAATTAGATGATAACGGTAGTGTTGAAATGAGATGAAAACTGTACTAGTTGAAATGAGATGAATACTGTGCTGGTTGAAATGAGATGAAAACAGTACTGGTTGAAATGAGATGAAAACAGTACTGGTTGAAATGAGATGATAACAGTACTGGTTGAAATGAGATGAAAACTGTACTGGTTGAAATGAGATGAAAACAGTACTGGTTGAAATTAGATGATAACAGTACTGGTTGTAATGAGATGAAAACAGTACTGGTTGAAATGAGATGAAAACTGTACTGGTTGAAATGAGATGAATACTGTACTGGTTGAAATTAGATGATAGCAGTACTAGTTGAAATGAGATGAAAACTGTACTGGTTGAAATGAGATGAATACTGTGCTGGCTGAAATTAGATGAAAACAGTACTGGTTGAAATGAGATGAAAACAGTACCGGTTTAAATGAGATGATAGCAGTACTGGTTGAAATGAGATGATAACAGTACTGGTTGTAATGAGATGAAAACTGTACTGGTTGAAATGAGATGAAAACTGTACTGGTTGAAATGAGATGATAGCAGTACTGGTTGAAATGAGATGATAACAGTACTGGTTGAAATGAGATGAAAACTGTACTGGTTGAAATTAGATGATAACAGTACTGGTTGAAATGAGATGATAACTGTACTGGTTGAAATTAGATGATAACAGTACTGGTTGAAATGAGATGATAGCAGTACTAGTTGAAATGAGATGATAACAGTACTGGTTGAAATGAGATGAAAACTGTACTGGTTGAAATTAGATGAAAACTGTACTGGTTGAAATGAGATTAAAACTGTACTGGTTGAAATGAGATTAAAACTGTACTGGTTGAAATGAGATTAAAACTGTACTGGTTGAAATTAGATGAAAACAGTACTGGTTGAAATGAGATGATAACAGTACTGGTTGAAATGAGATGAAAACTGTACTGGTTGAAATGAGATGAATACTGTGCTGGTTGAAATGAGATGAAAACTGTACTGGTTGAAATGAGATGAAAACAGTACTGGTTGAAATGAGATGAAAACTGTACTGGTTGAAATGAGATGATAGCAGTACTGGTTGAAATGAGATGATAACAGTACTGGTTGAAATGAGATGAAAACTGTACTGGTTATAATGAGATGAAAACTGTACTGGTTGAAATGAGATGAAAACTGTACTGGTTGAAATGAGATGAAAACTGTACTGGTTGAAATGAGATGAAAACTGTACTGGTTGAAATGAGATGAAAACTGTACTGGTTGAAATGAGATGAAAACTGTACTGGTTATAATGAGATGAAAACTGTACTGGTTGAAATGAGATGAAAACTGTACTGGTTGAAATGAGATGAAAACTGTACTGGTTGAAATGAGATGAAAACTGTACTGGTTGAGGACTTTATTCAGATCCAATGTATTTCCCACATTGATTCCATGTCACAATATGTTGGCAAACAACATTGAAACAGAAATGCCCAGTGGGTTAGTCCTTCTCTGTTTACAACACTGTGATAAACAGTTCCTGAAAAGCTTTTCCCTTCTCTTCCCTGCAGGTATATGATGAGTATCTCCAGTGCAAGGCAGGCCCTAGAGGACAGGGGGTGGGGTCAAGGAGAGGAGTTTACAGCCCGTTGACAACGTCCCTCAATGCGCCGCGCCTCCTTCTGCTGCTCAGATCCAATATGTTTTACAGGGTCCGTGTGTGAGGCCCTTCATCCTACGCACAGTGCACACCAGACCAGACCTGGGTTCTGTGGTGAATTTTTGACGTGGTTAAAAAAAAAAAAAAAAAATCACATTGAATTTAGGTTAGATAACAACTCAGCCAAATGTAAATCAAATGTACATGTTGAGCTGAAATCTGTGCCCAGTGGGTTTTGTTGCTGAGAATTTACCTGCACCACACAATGCAGATGAGCTTTGTGATTTACATAAATTCACTGAAAACCCACAATAACATATTAACAGCATTGCACTTTTCATGTAGCTTACTTTTGGCCATATTTCAAATGTTTTATGTATGTAAGTCTGGGACTGAAACAGATGACTTACTCAGTCTTTTTCATTCTGGGTGGGACAAGAGACTGCAACAATGTGCTGCCATTTGAGTCTGTCTTGTGCCTTGTCCCACGAGAGACCCATATATGATTTAGTTATTGTCATAATGACAGACAGCTCAAAATCAAATCAACTAGGCTGAACTCAGGAGGAATGCCTGTGCTTTCCATTACAGTGGTGATGAGGCTATCAACTAACATAGCATAGCATGAATACTCCACCTCATTTGATGCTGCTGTCTGCACAGCGGCAGTTATCGTTCTGATTAGCTCTATCGAGGAGAGGGGGTGTAATGGCTCTGCTTTATGATGGCATAATGATAAATAATAACACTGGTTAATGGGGTGATGATTGTCATGGTGATTGCCCCCCTGCAATGTCAAAGTTGAGACCCCTTGAAGTAAACTTATTTCTTGCACAAAGAAACAAATCATTTACATTTACATTACATTTAAGTCATTTAGCAGACGCTCTTATCCAGAGCGACTTACAAATTGGTGCATTCACCTTATGACATCCAATGAGCTTAGGTAAGCACTGCCTTATTCAACTATGGCTCTATCATATATGTCTAATATAAGAGGGACCCTACTAAAACCATGGAATGTTTATGTATAAACTTCACAATACGTTGGTTTCTAGATTTTACACTATGCTGCTAGGCAGGACCTATAAGGAAAATAATATTTAACATTGTAACACTTTTGTGGAGAAATAATTCAAGTGTACCATCTAGTGTTCAAACATAGTATTACAACAACATTGGTGAGGACAAGTTGTCTAACAGACCCACTGATCACTCTAGCTTGTTGACCTGATATGACCACTTGTTTTATTCAGTAACAGACATTCAGAAATAAACATTCCAACACATACTTAATCAATATGACAGAGTTAGTTTATTTGCAAGAAGACCAATCAGCTCCAACTGGAATCATCAAGAGGAAATCAAGGGAGATAACACCAAAATTAACATTATATTACTCTAACACAGTTAGTGTCACCGAGCAATACAGGGGATGAGCTCAGTCTTTTCATAGCATGTTATTAAGAAGCTCTCTTAAATAAATTCAGATATACGGTGCCTCAGTTATGGGTCCAAAACACATCATTGTTTACTCCATGTGTAACTCTGTTGTCTGTTCACACTGCTATGCTTTATCTTGGCCAGGTCGCAGTTGTAAATGAGAACTTGTTCTCAACTAGCCTAACTGGTTAAATAAAGGTGAAATTAAAAATAAAAAAAATCACACATTCTATAATCCTCTAGTCTTATAATTAAATGTGAAATTTGTAGCACTGAAAATAAATGTCTTTATCTCTTTCTCTTCCCAATCGCTGGGCATTTTGAGAACAGAAGGCTCCATCTAACCTCGTAATTACCATTTTGAATTCAGGCTGTAACAACAAAATGTGGAATTAGTCATGGGGTGTGAATACTTTAAGGTACTGTTACTGTAGAATTGGTAGCACTGAAAATAAGAAATGTATTTCTTTCTTTCTCTTCCCAAATGCTGGGCACTTTGAGAACAGAAGGCTCTGTCTATCTAGCCTCGTAATTACCAGACTGATTCTGTGGTAGCAAACCATTCACGTAAGCTTGTGAGATCAGGCGGCTTCCGAGGTTACTGTTTATCCACTCATGGGCTCTTTCCACTCCAAGTTATCATTATTCTACCTCCCTTGGATGTGAGTTCTGAGGTGTCCCTTGATCTGTCCAGACTGACTGAATCCTTTCCCACAGACAGGACAGGAGTAGGGTTTCTCCCCTGTGTGTACCCTCAGGTGGGCCTTCAGGTGGGCTGACTGGTTGAAGCGTTTACCACACACATGGCAGCGGTAAGGTCTCTCTCCTGTGTGAATCCGCTGGTGTTCCCTAAACTTCCCTGAGTAGCTGAAGCTCTTACCACACACACCACAGTGAAAGGGCTTCTCCTTAGTGTGAGAACGCTGGTGGACCTTGAGGTAACTGGTAGAGGTGAATGACTTCCAACAGACTGTGCAGAGGATTTGCCTGTGACTAGTGTCACCACTGTGTGGTGCTGTGTGGGATGGCATGTGTGCCTCCAGTTGGGATAGCTCACAGAACACAGCTCCACACTGAGTACATGAGTGTGTGTCTGTATCCTCCTCTGGTCTCCTTTCTAGATCTCTCAGAACAATAGGAACACTTTCTGTGTTCTCAGTGTTCTGACTTTGTGTTCTAGAAGAGACTGGACTTACTTCAGAGATGGGCTGAGACTGAGGGGAGTCACTGGTTGGTTCTGATAGTGATACTCCATAGCCATCAGGTTCTGTTTTGATCTGTCCAGTTGTGTTGGTCAGTAGAGACTCCCTGACTCTGTTCTCCACAGTTTCGGTTCTGGAAAGATGTGAAGGCTGAGGTCGGTCCTCATCATTTTTCACACAGGGAAGAGTAGATATGGAGTCTTCTTTGGTATCAGACTCCGGTACTTGAAGCTGCTCTTCCTCCTGACTGGTCCCGAGTTCACCCTGTTCCTCTTTAATCTGTGTGGTCTCAAGGTCCTCCTGGCCCAGACTGGGGCTCCACTCCTCACAGTACTGCTGCTCAGGTGGACTTTGCTGCTCCGAGACACAAGACAGTATGGGCTGAGGGGCTGAGAGGAAAAGACGACAAAAGACATAATGTAATGACAGTAATAACAGCCTCCAATGAATCATGAGACAGACTTTCATCAAGTAAATGACAAGAGACCAAGCCTACACTTTGGCTCGTGAAACGGGATGCTGTCTTCCCTATAGAGTACATTGTCAAATACAATTCGGGTAGGTTCTTTAACACACTAGTTAGCTAGCTAAGCAAGATAAGGCCTAAATAAAATGGGAACTACACTAGCTACTTCGCTAGCTTGATACATACCCAGCGATAGAACCGGTGTGTTCAGTTGTCGTTTCAGGTATTTGTTCTCTCTCTTTGTCCGGGATATTTCTTCCTGGTACTCGGATATTGTGTCTGCTACAACTCTTAGTATTTCCCCAGCAGCTTGCATGAGACGCTCAGTCAGATACACATTCAGATATTGTAATTTAGTCATCGTTGGACGATTTTAGGGGCAAAAGATCTTCCCGAAATCCACGTAGAGCTTGTTGTCAAACATGCACGTTGCACTCTACGGAAATGACGTCAGCGCGCCAGACACTTATCGGCGCGTCTACCATAGAAATGGAAGAACGTCTACTTGATCTTTTATCTTTATCGATTTCTATGAGCAGAATATGTACCATATCTTCAAAGAAAGCGAGTATATCTTCTCAGTAAACATGAATAAATATGCAGCAAACTACATAACTTTCAATTGTAATCTCTTTGATATACAATCATGTTCTCGTCTACTTTATTATCCATTATACTACCTGCACACATTTTTCCCTTTCACCAAATATATTTAAACCACATACCACACGGTGGCTAACTCAAGGCATGCATTTTATTTAGAACCAGGAGTCAAGGCTTTGTACATTATAAAATACTACTTCCAATAATTAATTCCAAAAATTAATTTTCATAATTTAAAAACCGCTTAAATTAATCCTAAATTCAATATCAAATTCAAAAAGGCAAATAATGATGATATACAGTGCATGTATAATAAATGTGAAACATTAAAGCGGAAGGTGGCTGAGGGTACATCAGGTAGGCCTAAAGTACAGTAGGCGTTAGCCTGGATGCAATGCCAGTCTTGTGTCTGCTCTCTTGCAATCTTTTTATGCAATTTTCATGTTTGGCTTGACAATGATAGCGATGGGCTTGTCAAGAACACAAACTGATCTGGGACCAAGCAGTACCCGTTTCAGTCAGTTTGGTACAGTATTCATTTTGGCACTATTTTTTAGATTTAGACTAATCTTAGTCAGTTTGACTAAATTATAATTAAGTCTCACTCACATTTTTGTTATTTGAATAATGATTTAGTTTAGTTTTTCTTGTCAACTAAATGCCCTTTAGTCACATCACATTTGTATTGCCTCATTAACACATAGTAAACATAAATCAGACTCCCATGTGCATAAACATACATAGCCTTGTCCTACAAACATTGTTCTGCATAACATCCTATTGTCTTCCCAGCAGCAGAAATATGATAAACATATCTAAGTATTAACGGGCCATGTAAATTCCTAATTCAGCCTACATAGATATTATACATTACATAAAAAACAAACAGACACACAAGCGCAGGGGGGATGGTGGGAGGAGAGAAAGGGAGGGGGCGAGGTACTATCACGTATTGACACAGTAGTGTGGGTTGCACCTCCGTCACATCATTGTTCTCACCATTTCCCAGATGCCACACTGATGTCAGGAAGTAGAAGGGGGGGGTTGCGGTTGCCATTTCACCCAGTGATGTAGTCAAGTCATTAAACCTCAAATCCCAATCGAGTCCCAAGTCCTCTGTGCTCAAGTTCAAGTCCCTGTGGCTGGACTCCCGAGACCCAGCGAGTCCTGGTCCAAGTATTATGACTCATATCTTTTGAAAGGTAATCTCTCAAGCCATTTTCTCTGAGGAAAAGAGGGAGTCTTAGCTACAGAACCTGGCTATGAAATGCAGTGGGGAAAGTGGGAGGGTTGAGCGAGACTACAAATACCAAAGACAGCCTACTTTTCTAAACTCAAGGGAGCTAGACTGTTGTTTACTATTAAACTCAACGCTGCTATTATTTTTCATTTTATAAAGCAGCTTGTGTTTCTTAACCAGACAACGGGTAGCTACCCAGAAGGCTGGTGGTGACTGGTTAGCTACGAGGAAGCAAGAGAGTCGCCTGAGCAATGTGTATAATCGAAGGCAGAGTGGAGCTGGTCTGTCCACACTCATCGCTTGCCCCCCCAGCTCACCAGGTGATGTGGCAAGTCCTACCCATTGCTAATATTAATTGTGCTTATCACAGAAAAGCTCTCAATATCTCCAAAAACTATTGCCAGTCCACTTATCTGATTTTAGTCAGATCATATATTCTCGTCCAGTTTTAGTCAACTGGAATGAAATATAATTTTAGTTTGTTTCTAGTTCTTTTTCTGGGTCTATTTATTTAGTTATAGTCTTGTCAATTGCCACTGAAAAATAGGTGCTTGCTGAATATTTTAGTCACTATTTTTGTTGACGAAATTAACACTGGTTTGGTGACTACTAGTGAATATGACCCAGGTAGAGTAGGAAGGTAGCCTGGGTACCAGTCTGTGCTATCATCCCACTCCTTGGCATGACAATAATAGCACAAACCGACTGGTACGCAGGCTAGAAGGAAGGTGTCCAGGCATTAATAGTCTTGCTCCTGTTTGATGTTGATGTGTTGTTGGATGTGTTGCTGTCTCTGGGTATGGGGGACCTGGGGTGACTGTCTGGGGGGTCTGCCTCCTCCTCCGCGTCGGTCTGGGGCGTACTTCAGTACGTTGGCCATCAGGTGCATCACAGCAGACTCTGTGGCGTACGGGTGGGTGATCATGATGCTGTCTGAAAGATTCAGAGAGGAGAGAACACAAGATAAGTGGACATTCAATCACATTAAAACGAGGCATCAACAAGGAATATATGTAATACTTCTGCAGTAAAATGATCGTCATCATCGTGGTCTGACGGACTTTCAGATCGAAACATTGAAATTAACTATTGAGTCAGGTAACTCTTACCAATAATGATTTTACTGAGGGAGTGTGTGAGAAAACTCTTCTTGGTTCCTTTCCTTCCTTTCATGTTGAAGGTACTCATCAATTCATTGGTCATCAGCCTAAGAAGAGAACAGAGTCCGTATTTCAGCATTCCAAAAATGTGTGTGTGTGTCCAGTACCCACCTCTCCATCACCCTGGTGACATTTTCCCTCAAGGTGTTCCCACCGATCCTGCTCAGGAACTGTTTCTGAGAAACATACAAACAAAGACAACTAGTTATTTTGTGTACATTGGGGTTCCAACAACACTGTCATTGTAATGCTAGCGTATCACTCAATGCTCTGCAGATCCACGTACCATCTGGGCAGCTACCTCAGGAGGCTCTAGAACTTTCTCCAGGTTGGCCATGTCCTCGTAGGTTCTGCACACGTCAAAATGGAAATCTGTTCCAGAACCCCTAGAACCACCCCAGTGTTCTAGAACTCCCACCCTTCCTCCTAGATCCCACACTGACTGTCTGATGTCCACCAGCAGACCCAGGACCTGCTCCTGGAACTCTGGAGATGGAAGAGTCACAATGTAATCTTTATTGGTTCCCAGATTCAAATTAAACCGACACCTGGATTGAAATGCATGCTAATGGAGAAGGCTTTAAATCCTGAAATAGGCGTACTCTGGGTCCGTGAACCAGGCCATTATGCATTTCTGTGTGACTGACCAGATTGATTAAATAAAGAGAATACTCACGGTCATTTGGAAGAGGAAAACTTTGGGTTGAATTCAGCAGGTTTCCCATCATATCCTGTCCACTATAAACACGCAAAACATTTTTCAAAAAAGGGAGGATACTTCATTCCACAGCACTTACATCAGAGTGTGTTCTTACTTCCTATCCATCTGCCTTGGCATTAGTAATGCAAAGGTTACATTGTTCAGCTGCAGCACGTACCTTAGGAATGTTCCCTCTCTGGACTGAGAGGTTGGAAAAACAGAATCCCTTAAAAAAAGAAAGTGGAAATACCAATGAAGTAATTCACATATAGTAGGATTATGTAGTCTCTCTTACAACTATATAAGATTGAGTAAAACTTGTAACGTATTAATATATATTGTTAAGCGTATTACGGCCATTAATCTCAGCTATTAACAATAATATCAAAGGGGTTAGAAAACAACAAAAGGTGTCATTGTACGCTGATGAACCTCCATTTACCCTTTCAAGCCAATGTGGAGACGTCTAGGGTTTCTTTTGGAACATTCAGATTTTTAAATGTGCAGTTTTAACCTGTCTCGTGTTTTGGTAAAATCTTCTAGAAAATGTCAATTAAAAAATATCCTGCTTATAAGAAAGGGTTAGTGTGAAATGTATTATATAGATTCTTGCAAGATGAATGTTCTCATTAAAAAGGGATTTAATGTATACTTTTAATTCTCCTAAGTGTTTTGCTTATCATTAGTATTGTTGTTTTAATAAGTCTTATGTGACTCTCAGGTCCTAATCCAGGCACTTGTCATCTCCCGTCTGGATTACTGCAACTCGCTGTTGGCTGGGCTCCCTGCCTGTGCCATTAAACCCCTACAACTCATCCAGAACGCCGCTGCCCGTCTGGTGTTCAACCTTCCCAAGTTCTCTCACGTCACCCCGCTCCTCCGCTCTCTCCACTGGCTTCCAGTTGAAGCTCGCATCCGCTACAAGACCATGGTGCTTGCCTACGGAGCTGTGAGGGGAACGGCACCTCAGTACCTCCAGGCTCTGATCAGGCCCTACACCCAAACAAGGGCACTGCGTTCATCCACCTCTGGCCTGCTCGCCTCCCTACCACTGAGGAAGTACAGTTCCCGCTCAGCCCAGTCAAAACTGTTCGCTGCTCTGGCCCCCCAATGGTGGAACAAACTCCCTCACGACGCCAGGACAGCGGAGTCAATCACCACCTTCCGGAGACACCTGAAACCCCACCTCTTTAAGGAATACCTAGGATAGGATAAGTAATCCTTCTCACCCTCCCCCCCATTTAAGATTTAGATGCACTATTGTAAAGTGACTGTTCTACTGGATGTCATAGGGTGAATGCACCAATCTGTAAGTCGCTCTGGATAAGAGCGTCTGCTAAATGACTTAAATGTAAATGTACTGGGTGATCTGAAAAGTCATAGTCAAAATCGGTCAATAATATAATAATACTTTTAGCAAAAAAATGTATTTTTAATTTACAATCTGTAGAAATGATGAGAATAGAAAGGTTCAATCCGTTTGTGAAACATCACAACAAAGTGATCCAATATGGATGTTGTTAAGAGATCGATGGGAGGGGTTGAATGGAGATGAAGGTTGGAATAATAACAAGATAACTAATGTCAAACATACTGTGTCTGTAAAACGCATATAGACTCTGAACTTTAGTTAAAAGAATAGATGAGAGATTGAGGTTAGAGGAAGGACAGGAGAAAAAACAAACATATAACTATTGTAAAATAAACCTGTGCCCATAAAATGTATATAGTGTGTATAAGCTGCTAGTAGAAGACTAAGTGTTAGGGGAGGGGTGGTAGAGTTAGAAAGTAATAAAGGAAAATATATATCTTTTTAAAGGTACCAGTCAAAAGTTTGGACACACCCACTCAAGGGTTTCTTTATTTTTACTCTTTTCTACATTGTAAAATAATAGTGAAGACATCAAAGCTATGACATCACACATATGGTATCATGTAGTTACCAAAAAAAAAGTGTTGAACAAATCAAAATATATACTATATTTTAGATTCTTCAAAGTAGCCACCATTTGCCTTGACGACAGCTTTGCACACTCTTGGCATTCTCTCCACCAGCTTAATGAGGAATGCTTTTCCAACAGTCTTGAAGGAGTTCCCACATATACGGAGCACTTGTTGGCTGCTTTTCCTTCACCCTGCGGTCCAACTCATCACACACCATCTCAACTGGGTTGAGGTCGGGTGATTGTGGAGACCAGGTCATCTGATGCAGCACTTCCATCACTCTCATTCTTGGTCAAATAGCCCTTACACAGCCTGGAAGTGTATTTTGGGTCATTGTAAAACAAATGACAGTCCCACTAAGCACACATCAGATGGGATAACGTATCGCTGCAGAATGCTGTGGTAGACATGCTAATTAAGTATGCCTTGAATTCTAAATAAATCACAGACAGTATCACCAGCAAAGCAGCCCCACGCCATCATACCTCCTCCTCCATGCTTCACGGTGGGAACCACACATGCGGAGATCAAGATCTGCGTCTTACAAATACACGGCGGTTGGAACCAAAAAAAATCTAATTTGGACTCTTCAGACCAAAGGACATATTTCCAAAGGTCTAATGTCCATTGCTCGTGTTTCTTTGCCCACGAGAGTCTCTTCTTATTGGTGTCCTTTACTCGTGGTTTCTTTGCAGTACTTCAACCATGAAGGCCTGATTCTCCTCTGAACAGTTGATGTTGAGATGTGTCTGTTACTTGAACTCTGCAAAGCATTTATTTGGGCTGCAATCTGAGGTGCAGTTAACTCTAATGAACTTATCCTCTGCAGCAGAGGTAACTCTGGGTCATCCTTTCCTGTGGCGGTCCTCATGAGAGCCAGTTTCATCATAGCGCTTGATGGGTTTTGCGACTGCACCTAAAGAAATTTTCAAAGCTCTTAAAATTTTCCGGATTGACTGACCTTCATGTCTTCAAGTAATGATGGACTCTGTTGTTCCTCTTTGCTTATTTGAGCTGTTCTTATCATAATATGGACTTGGTATTTTACCAAATAGGGCTATCTTCTGTATACCACCCCTACCTTGTCACAACACAATGGATCGTCTCAAACGCATTAGAATGGAAAGAAATTCCACAAATGTACATTTAACAAGGCACACCTGTTAATTGAAATGCATTCCAGGTAACGACCTCATGAAGCTGATTGAGCGAATGCCAAGAGTGTGCAAAGCTGTCATCAACACCACGGGTGGCTACTTTGATGAATATAAAATGTATTTTGATTTGTTTAACACTTTTTTGGTTACTACATGATGTGTTATTTCATAGTTTTGATGCCTTCACAATAATTCTACAATGTAGGAAATAGTCAAAATAAAGAAAAACCCTTGAATGAGTAGGTGTCCAAACTTTTGACTGGTACTGTACACATATGTATTTACGTGCACATAAATATATTGGGACTTGGAAGTGATGTAGCTTCCATTAATGTAATTGTCTGCAATCTATTTGCAATTTTAAAGCTGATCTACCCCCTAAAAAACATATAATAAAACAATCCTCCTTTGGGCAACATTCACACAGGACCATTAGACAGCCTTTGTTTCTCTCACATGCGTCAGAAGAGTGTGGTCCCTCTATGAGGTAGCTCTCCTTGTTGAGTGTGTCGTCAAGGCTGTAATAACATCAAAAGAGATTGATCAGAACACATTCAATGCCTCAAACTGACATAGAACACTTGTGTGACAAACCAATGGGAACACCGGTAGATGCAGTGAAACTTGCCCTCTGAGCTCAGACGGATCCAGCTGAGGTTCTGCTTCTAGAGCTCCAGAACTCTCCTCCAGGGTTCCAGATTTCGTCATCGCTCTCCTCTTCAGAGGAGGAGAGTTTGAGGATCCTGACACACCTTTGGATAAACAGGCAATGAGTACAGCTACAGAATTGTGTTCCATACATATGGCTAGTTTAGTGAAAGTACAACACGGTGGCCCAATACATTCTCTAAGGATTCTGTCACCTGTGTGTATCCTTCCATCTCCACTGGGTCCTCCTTGAGGTATCTGATCAGTGCCTTTTGTAAAAGTTGATGGAAATCAAATGTTCGTCAAACACACTGTCTTACAGAAACAATCCTAATTTATCAATGTCTATGTTACGGCTATCTCACACTGACCGGTAACGTGCCCCTCACCCGTCCTTCTCTTCCTCCTCTTCCTCTTCTTCTTTTGTGTGTTGGGCTCACTGTCTCCGTTGTCAGTGAGCTCATCACTGGACCTACTGTAGCCTTCACACTCTTCCAGAGATTCTGAAACCATACAGGGTAACTCGATCTCAGATTCAGGCTACAGCAAAATGAAGGCAGTTCTATACAATTAAAAATATTACACAACAGATTTCTCAACACATTAAGAGTGTAGCTGCAGCTTCCCTGAGAGCATTCTGAGAATTGGTAGTTTGGCACAAATAGAGTTAAAGAGGGATATGGGATCATGAAACAGTTATTCTTTCAGTCACTGGGGTGACACACTACAAGGAGCTTATTTACATTTCACATGTATTAGTGCACTTGATTTTCTGAGAACTTTAGGGGAAATTCTTTAATGAGGTATTTAAACATCAAACATAACCACTAAAAACTCAACATCGTGTAAGTGGTAGGTAAGACGCTTCAGTACCTGAGAATAGTTTGACCTTAACAAGGTCATATGTCGTCCAATTGGCTCCTGGCTTGTGTCTCTCTTTCAGAGCCTTCCTCCCATTGGCTGGAGGCCACAGGACCTTCCTTCCCACCACCCAGGTACTGGGAACCACACCCTCCACCTCCTCCTGGCCTTCCCTCCACACCGCACAGCACCAGAAGTCATCCGTGTTTTCATAGTCCTGGAACCCACATAGGAAGAAAGGATAAACATGCACTCTTTCATGTTTATTATAGTTGTTACCAATGGTTTTTCATTCTAGAACATCACATAATTCAGGCAGTTGAGGGGGTACGAGACCAGAGTAGTTGTTTGTTGACAACATCCTGTCCCCAGGATAGATTCTATGTTCTATTGTTCTACAAAGTTCTAGAGTTGTACATACTGAGCTCGACTAAATGAATATTTTAAGTCATCCGACTTAGCTGATTTTCAGCAGTTATGAAGCTCTCCCGCTTTGGAGGGTTGCTTCTTTCCGTTGAATCACCAGCTTCGCTCATTCACCCAACTTTTCACCTTCTAACATCTTCTTGACATCTAATGTTTTGTGGGATGACAATCATCCAAACCTCCACCACTAAATAAAAACGAAAAATCTGATGGTTTGTTTCAAGAATTCTGACATTTATTTACCAAAATACACAACACAACAATGTCCAAAACATCCCATTTACATCCAACTGCCCAACAACTAATTTCACCAAAATCACACGTTGGTTTCATGCTTTAAAAATACAATAAGTAGTTTGGATGTTTATGTCCATTGACTTCCAAAATGTATTACAGAATATTCTGTTTCAGTACTTGTAGACGTAACAATGTAAAAATACCTTTTGACAATTGCAATGCCATTTAGGTAAAATGCTTGATTAGACACATTATTATAAATAGCTAGTCTAAACTCATAAATAACTAGCCTAAACATTTTCAAATCATTTCCTACACTGAAATGGATTTGAAATAGAGTTATAACCCCTATCCTGTACATTTCCACTTAAACATCTACCGCATCTCCCTCATAGGCCTGGTAGGAACATCCTGTCCCTAGAATGTGTTACAAGGTGTCTTTTCACCTTGTTGGACTGACTGAAGCTCTTCCCACAGACGGGACAACTGAACGGTTTCTCACCTGTGTGGACTCTCAGGTGTACCGTCAGGTGTGCGGTCTGATTGAACCGTTTTCTACAGATATGGCACTGATAGGGCTTCTCCCCTGTGTGAATCCTCTGGTGACCTTTCAACCTTCCCGACGAGCTAAAGGACTTACCACACAAGCCACAAAGAAATTGCTTCTCTTTCATGTGCATTTGCATGTGTGCGTTTAAATGGCCCATATGTCTACAGGGTTTCCCACACACCTTGCAACACAATGCTGTGTTGTGGTGATTTTGAAGGGACTGTTCCATGTGTAGTGGTATCTGTAGCGCCTCAAACCCTGACAGTAGTCCTTCACCACCTTCCACCCCCATCATACTTACACTGTTCTCACTATGTGCTGCCGAAAGGTCAAGGTTCACTGACGAAGAGAATGTATTGGGGTCACTTGACGGATCAAATGGACAAACACCCAGTCCTTCAGTCTCTGTTTTGATTGGTTTGGATGTTGATGAGCTGGACAGAGAGCCTCCCTCTCTACTCTCCCCGGTGTGAGTTTGGAACTGACTGAGTGAGGTGTGTTGAGGTGGGTTCTGATCATAGTCATCATTTCCATTGGAAGGAGTGAATATAGACTGAGAGTCCGGTCCTCTAAACTGATTTTCCTCCTTCCTGGTCCTTCCCTCCTGTTTCTCCATAGTCTGACTTGGCTCTGGTTCCTGCTTTTGCCCAATGCCTCCCTCCTCCTCAGATTCTACAGGAGCAAAGGGCTCTCGGTCTGAAAGTCAAGGAGGGAAAATGTAATGTCGTTAGCAAAGCACCTTTACTTGAGCTATCACGACCTGCTACCACACAGTTCTGAGTTGTAGTAGCTAGCTATTGAGGAACAGAATACACAGAATGTACTGACAACTATGTTCATTCAAGGAACATTTTTCGTAATGGGTTAGGAGAGCATTTCCCTAAACCTTTTCCTAACCTTAACCGCAGTCTCCTAACCTGCTACGAAAAAGTAACTTCCTTATCGACGTGGCGTGAAAAGAGTGTTTCTCGATTTTCTAGCCATGGATGCTAACGTTAGCTAGCCGTCTCTCTGACTGCACTGCAGAAAACAAAGATACAGTAGCTACATTAGCTAACACGCCAAGCTAGCCACTGGCATATAACACAGTCATAGTTGGTTAGCTAAAACAAAGCACATTCATAAGGGCATATTTCAGAACAAATACATAACTAGCTACATAATGTGTGCTCATTATCCTCATTAGCACAGTTTGTTATTCAAATAACGTAGTTAGCTAGCTGCATTACCAACCTGGCCATGGAATCCCAAACTTGCGTCTCAATTGATCATTCTCTCTCTTTCCCTGGATTATTTCTTCTTGGTATTCTAATATTGTCTCTTCCACTTGCTTATATATCTCTTGGGCGGCTAACATCAAACGTTCGGTCAAAAATACATTTAAAAACTGTAATTTGGTCATTTTGAGGGTCGATGGCAGCCGGGGCACATCCACCCTAAATAAACACAATAAACCAAACGGTTTTTGAGAATGTGACGCTTTCTGGTGACGCAATCAGAAAATGACTCGCGGTTACAATATGTACATCTGCCGCGTTCAACAACACATGGGAACTCGAAAATCTGGGGAAGGGAAATCGTTGTGAATGGTCAAACAACTCGGGAATCCAAGTCAGAAACTCGGGTATCTTTCTAGAGCTCCGCCTTCCCGACTTGAATATCAACAACGTCATAATTTGAACTGTTTTTTTCTTCTTTCTCCTGAGTTCCCAGTTGTCTCGAAAGTGTAACCGGTGTGAAATGGCTAGCTAGTTAGCGGGGTGCGCGCTAAAACAGTTTCAATTGGTGACGTCACTCGCTCTGAGACCTTGAAGTAATTGTTCCCTTTGCTCTGCAAGGGCTGCGGCTTTTGTGGAACTATGGGTAACGGTGCTTTGTGGGAGGCAGTTGTTGATGTGTGCTGAGGAGCCCTGGAAGGGGCGAGGAGAGGGACGGAAGCAATACTGTTACATTGGTGCCGTGACCCGGATCACTGGTTGCTGCGGAAAAGGAGGAGCTCAAAAGGGGGGTGACTGTAACCGGTGCGCTAATAGAGTTTCAATTGGTGACGTCACTCGCTCTGAGACCTTTAAGTAGTTGTCCACTTGCTCTGCAAGGGCTGTGGCTTTTGTGGAACGATGGGTGAAATGCTTCGTGGGTTGGCAAGGAGTGGGACGGAAGAAATACTGTTACAAAAGCACCATAACTAGAGAAACTAGGGCAGCTAAAATCGAATAATTTTATCATCATTTGGGGCGGCAGCGTAGCCTAGTGGTTAGAGCGTTGGACTAGTAACCGGAAGGCTCGGAACCCCCGAGCTGACAAGGTACAAATCTGTCGTTCTGCCCCTGAACAGGCAGTTAACCCACTGTTCCCAGGCCGTCATTGAAAATAAGAATATGTTCTTAACTGACTTGCCTGGTTAAATAAAGGTAAAATTTAAATAAAAAAATCTGAGACAAATCAATCAACATATGGATTAAAATAGTTGATTAATTGACACATCTATTCCAGCATGTACATTGAACAAAAATAAAAACAATTTTAGTGAGTTACAGTTCATATAAGTAAATCAGTCAATTTAAATAAATTCATTAGGCCAAAATCTATGGATTTCACAAGAATTGGCAGGTGCGCAGCCATGGGTGTGCCCGGGAGGGCATAGGCCCACTCACTGGGGATCCAGGCCCAGCAAGTCAGAATTAGTTTTCCCACAAAATAGTTTTATTACAGACAGAAATACTCCTCAGTTTAGTCCGGTTGGCTGGTCTCAGACGATCTCGCAGGTGAAGAAGCCAGATGTGGAGGTCCTGGGCTGGCGGGGTTACAGTGGTATGTAGTTGTGAGGTCGGTTGGGCGTACTGGCTTTACTGCTAACCTACAAATCATTACATGGGCTTGCTCCTACCTATATTTCCGATTTAGTCCTGCCATACATACCTACATGTACGCTATTGTCACAAGACGCAGGCCTCGTCACTGTCCCTAGAATTTCTACGCAAACAGCTGGAGGTAGGTCTTTCTCCTATAGAGCTCCATTTTTATGGAATGGTCTGCTTATCCATGTGAGAGACGCAGACTCGGTCTCGGCCTTTAAGTCTTTATTTAAGACTCATCTCTTCAGTAGGTCCTATGATTGAGTGTAGTCTGGCCCAGGGGTGTGAAGGTGAACGGAAAGGCACTGGAGCAACGAACCGCCCTTGCTGTCTCTGCCTGGCCGGTTCCCCTCTCTCCACTGTGATTCTCTTCCTCTAACCCTATTACAGGGGCTGGGTCACTGTCTTACTGGTGCTCTTCCATGCCGTCCCTAGGAGGGGTGCGTCACTTGAGTGGGTTGAGTCACTGACGTGATCTTCCTGTCCGGGTTGGCGCTCCTCCTTGGGTTGTCCCGTGACGGAGATCTTCGTGGGCTGTACTCGGCCTTGTCTCAGGATAGTAGGTTGGTGGTTGAAGATATCCCTCTAGTGGTGTGGGGGCTGTACTTTGGCAAAGTGGGTGTGGTTATATCCTGCCTGGTTGGCCCTGTCCAGGGGTATCGTCTGACGGGGCCACAGTGTCTCCCGACCCCTCCTGTCTCAGCCTCCAGTATATATGCTGCAATAGTTTATGTGTAGGGGGGCTAGGGTCAGTCTGTTATATCTGGACTATTTGTCCTGTCTTATCCGGTGTCCTGTGTGAATTTAAGTATGCTCCCTCTAATTCTGTCTTTTTTCTCTCTCTTTCTCTTGGAGGACCTGAGCCCTAGGACCATGCATTAGGACTACCTGGCCTGATGACTCCTTGCTGTCCCCAGTCCACCTGCTCATGCTGTGGCTCTAGTTTCAACTGTTGTGCCTGTGGCTATGGAACCTGACCTGTTCACTGGATGTGCAACCTTGTCCCAGACCTGCTGTTTTGGAATCTCTCTCTACCGCACCTGTTGTCTCTAACTCTGAATGATCGGCTATGAAAATCCAACTGACATTTACTCCTGAGGTGCTGACCTATTGCACCCTCTACAACCACTGTGATTATTATTATCTGACCCTGCTGGTCATCTATGAACGTTTAAACATCTTGGCCATGTTCTGTTATAATCTCCACCCGGCACAGCCAGAAGAGGACTGGCCACCCCTCAGAGCCTGGTTCTTCTCTAGGTTCCTGCCTTTCTAGGGAGTTTTTCCTAGCCACTTCTACACCTGCATTGCTTGTTGTTTGGGGTTTTAGGCTGGGTTTCTGTACAGCACTTTGTGATATCAGCTGATGTAAAAAGAGCTTTATAAATGCATTTGATTGATTGTTTGATTGATTGATTGATTGATACTGCCAAATTCTCTAAAATGACTTTGGAGGCGGCTTATGGGAGAAATTAACATTAAATTCTCTGCCAACAGCTCTGGTGGGCATTCCTGCAGTCAGCATGCCAATTGCACATTTCCTCAAAACTTGAGACATCTGTGGCATTGTGTTGTGTTAGAAAACTGCACATTTGTGCAACTTGTCCCCAGCACAAGTTGCACTTGTGTAAGGAACATTGCGTTTAATCAGCTTCTTGATATGCCACATCTCTCAGGTGGATGGAATATCTTGGCAAAGGAAAAATGCTCACTAACAGATGTAAACAAATTTGTGCAGACAAATTGAGAGAAATAAGCTTTTTGTGCATATGGAACATTTCGGGGATCTTTTATTTCAACTCATGAAACATGTGACCAACACTTTACATGTTGTATTTATATTTTTGTTAAGTATATGTGGTAGTCCTACCATAGAGATGTGTGGTAGTCATACCATAGAGATGTGTGGTAGTCATACCATAGAGATGTGTGGTAGGCCTACCATAGAGATGTGTGGTAGTCATACCATAGAGATGTGTGGAAGTCATACCATAGAGATGTGTGGTAGTCATACCATAGAGATGTGTGGAAGTCATACCATAGAGATGTGTGGTAGTCATACCATAGAGATGTGTGGTAGGCCTACCATAGAGATGTGTGGAAGTCATACCATAGAGATGTGTGGTAGGCCTACCATAGAGATGTGTGGAAGTCATACCGTAGTGATGTGTGGTAGTCATACCATAGAGATGTGTGGAAGTCATACCGTAGTGATGTGTGGTAGGCCTACCATAGAGATGTGTGGTAGGCCTACCATAGAGATGTGTGGAAGTCATACCGTAGTGATGTGTGGTAGTCATACCATAGAGATGTGTGGAAGTCATACCTACCATAGAGATGTGTGGAAGTCATACCGTAGTGATGTGTGGTAGGCCTACCATAGAGATGTGTGGAAGTCATACCGTAGTGATGTGTGGTAGTCATACCATAGAGATGTGTGGAAGTCATACCGTAGTGATGTGTGGTAGGCCTACCATAGAGATGTGTGGTAGGCCTACCATAGAGATGTGTGGAAGTCATACCGTAGTGATGTGTGGTAGGCCTACCATAGAGATGTGTGGAAGTCATACCGTAGTGATGTGTGGTAGGCCTACCATAGAGATGTGTGGAAGTCATACCGTAGTGATGTGTGGTAGGCCTACCATAGTGTGGGTAGGCCTACCATAGAGATGTGTGGAAGTCATACCATAGAGATGTGTGGTAGGCCTACCATAGAGATGTGTGGAAGTCATACCGTAGTGATGTGTGGTAGGCCTACCATAGAGATGTGTGGAAGTCATAGAGATGTGTGGTAGGCCTAAGATGTCATACCGTAGTGATGTGTGGTAGGCCTACCATAGATGTGTGGAAGTCATAGATAATAAAGAGTCAGACCGAAATGCAGACTCATGACTTTAATGAAATATATCGCGGTACATGAAATAACTGAATAAATACAAAAACAACAAACGGAACGTGAAACCTATTACAGCCTATCTGGTGAACACTACACAGAGAGAGGAACAAACACCCACAAAATACAACGCAAACTCAGGCTACCTAAATACGGTTCCCAATCCGAGACAACGAGAATCACCTGACTCCAATTGAGAATTGCCTCAGGCAGCCAAGCCTAAGTAGACACACCCCTAATCATACACAATCCCAATTAATACAAACCCCAATACGAAACACAACATATAAACCCATGTCACACCCTGGCCTACCCAAACATATACCAAAAACACAAAATACAATGACCAAGGCGTGACAGAACCACCCCCCTAAGGTGCGGACTCCCGGACGCACCTCAAGAGCATAGGGAGGGTCCGGGTGGGCGTCTGTCCATGGTGGCGGTTCTGGCTCGGGACGTGGACCCCACTCCATTAATGTCCTCGTTCCTCCCCTTCGCGTCCTGGGATCATCCACCTTCTCCGCCGACCATGGCCTAATAGCCCTCACCCAGATCCCCACATAACTGAAGAGCAGCTCGTGACAGAGGGGCAGCTCGGGACAGAGGGGCAGCTCGGGACAGAGGGGCAGCTCGGGACAGAGGGGCAGCTCGGGACAGAGGGACATCTCAGGACAGAGGGGCATCTCAGGACAGAGGGGCAGCTCGGGACAGAAGCAGCCTGGTACTGAGGGGAAGCCCGGTACTGAGAGGAAGCTCAGTACTGAGAGGAAGCTCAGGCAGGTAGTAGGCTCCGGTAAATCCTGGCTGGCTGGTAGAACTGGATGATTCAGGTTGTCTGGCCGATCTAGAAGATCTTGGCAGACTGGCACTTCTGGCGGATCCTGGCAGACTGGCGACGCTGGGCAGACTGGGAGCACTGGCGGCGCTGGGCAGACTGGGAGCACTGGCGGCGCTGGGTAGACTGGGAGCACTGGGCAGACTGGGAGCACTGGCGGCGCTGGGCAGACTGGGAGCATGGGCAGACTGGGAGCACTGGCGGCGCTGGGCAGACTGGGAGCACTGGCGGAGCTGGGCCGACTGGGAGCACTGGCCGCGCTGGGCAGACTAGGAGCACTGGCCACGCTGGGCAGACTGGGAGCACTGGCGGCGCTGGGCAGACTGGGAGCACTGGGCAGACTGGGAGCACTGGCGGCGCTGGGCAGACTGGGAGCACTGGGCAGACTGGGAGCACTGGCGGCGCTGGGCAGACTGGGAGCACTGGGCAGACTGGGAGCACTGGCGGCGCTGGGCAGACTGGGAGCACTGGCGGAGCTGGGCCGACTGGGAGCACTGGCCGCGCTGGGCCGACTGGGATCACTGGCCGCGCTGGGCCGACTGGGAGCACTGGCCGCGCTGGGCCGACTGGGAGCACTGGCGGCACTGGGCAGACTGGAGACTCCGGCAGCGCAGGAGAGGAGAAAGGCTCTGGCTGTGCTAAACAGGCGGGAGACTCCAACAGCGCAGGAGAGGAGAAAAGCGCTGGCTGCGCTGAACAGGCGAGGCGCACTGGAGGCCTGGTGCGTGGTGCTGGAACTGGTGGTACTGGCTCGAGGACACGCACAGGAAGCCTGGTGCGGGGAGCTGCTACCGGAGGACTGGTGTGTAGAGGTGGCTCTGGATAGACCGGACCGTGCAGGCGCACTGGAGCTCTTGAGCACCGAGCCTGCCCAAGCTTACCTGGCTCGATGCCCACTCTAGCCCGGCCAATAGGAAGAGCTGGTATGTGCCGCATCGGGCTATGCTCCCGCACTGAAAACACTGTGCGCTCTATAGCATAACACGGTGCCTGCCCGGTCCCTCTAGCCCAACGGTGAGCACAGGGAGTATGCGCAGGTCTCCTACCTGGCATAACTATTCTCCCTTCTAGCCCCCCCCCAATATTTTTTTTGGGCTGCTTTTCCGGTTTCCTTGCCAACCATGTTCCCTCGTATCGTCGGCTCCTATCTCCCGCTGCCTCTGCTCTCCTTAGTGCCTCCACCTGTTCCCATGGGAGGCGATCTCTTCCGGCCAATATCTCCTCCCAAGTGTAACAACCTTTACCATCCAACACGTCTTCCCATGTCCATTCTCCAAATAATTCATCCTCCCTTTGCTGCTCCAGCTGTCGCTGCCTGTTTAAACCAGCGTCTCTCCGTTTTTCGGGCGTGTCTTTTTCTTTGACTCGATTCGCCTGTAGCCCTCTTCGCACTGCTGAAGCGAATCCCAGGCGGGCTCCTGCACTCGCTCTGGGTCGGCCACCCACCTGTCGATTTCTTCCCACGACGTATACTCCATGCTTCTGCTGTCCATAACGTCCTCCTTTAGCTCCTGCCAGTTTACACACTGCTCGGTCTGTGAGTGGTGGGTGTTTCTGTGTCGTCTGTTGAATGAAGAGAGTCAGACCGAAATGCAGCGTGTAGGTTACTCATGACTTTAATGAAATATATCGCGGTACATGAAATAATGAATGTAGAGGGCTTAATGTTTCTAGAGCCGTACTGCAATTGGTAATTGATTCATGTTTAGATGGAGTATTTGGCTGTTTTGGCTACCAGAGTCAATTAGCCTCTAAACTGAACATGTAAGGTCCTTGGACTACAAGGAGTAACATTATGTAGGCTCATTTAGTCGATTAATGGGCTAAGGTGCAGGTAGCTCCATCTTGATTTGATTGGGGATTCAGCTTCTCTGTGGTGTCTACTGTGGTGGTTACTGTGGCTTCACTGTGGTGGTTACTGTGGCTTCTCTGTGGTGGCTACTGTGGCTTCTCTGTGGTGGCTGCTGTGGCTTCTCTGTGGTGGCTGCTGCGGCTTCTCTGTGGTGGCTGCTGCGGCTTCTCTGTGGTGGCTGCTGCGGCTTCTCTGTGGTGGTTACTGTGGCTTCTCTGTGGTGGCTACTGTGGCTTCTCTGTGGTGGTTACTGTGGCTTCTCTGTGATGGCTACTGTGGCTTCTCTGTGGTGGCTACTGTGGCTTCTCTGTGGTGGCTACTGTGGCTTCTCTGTGGTAGCTACTGCGGCTTCTCTGCGGTGGTTACTGTGGCTTCTCTGTGGTGGTTACTGTGGCTTCTCTGTGGTGGTTACTGTGGCTTCTCTGCGGTGGCTACTGTGGCTTCTCTGTGGTGGTTACTGTGGCTTCTCTGTGGTGGTCACTGTGGCTTCTCTGTGGTGGCTACTGCGGCTTCTCTGTGGCTTCTCTGTGGTGGTTACTGTGGCTTCTCTGTGGTGGCTGTAGCTTACCTCTAGGTTCAGGATAGTTCATTTGTGTTCCAACAAACAAGGCTTTAATTTGAACCGCTGTCAGATAATAATGCACACTAGCACTATTCAATCTAGAGAGCTGAGCTGTGCTTTTTAGGTGTATGGAGGAGGAAACACAAAACAATTTCGACAAGGTAATCAATTACTAGTTTATTAAAAAATAACATTTAGTACACAATGATACAACACTGTACAGTAATGTGTGTGGGAGCAGCAGTGTCCCAGAATAGACTGTGGGGAAGAGACTGGAGGAATGTCGATGGAGTTAGACGGCCTACTGTAGTAGCCTCAGTCCTGAGAGGTGATAAAGGCCCTGTCTTGTGACAACCCCATAGCCCCTATTGCCCAAGACACTTGGCCTAAGTGATGGGGGCTACAAGGTGTTGAAAGCGTTCCACAGGGATGTTGGCCAATGTTGACTCTAATGCTTGTTTGATATACTCAGTGCAGACAGTGTCTTCAGAAAGTGTTCACACCCCTTGACTTTTTCTTAATTTTGTTGTTACAGCCTGAATTTAAAATGATTAAATTGAGATGCTGTGTCACTGGCCTACACACAATACCCAACAACATCAAACTGGAATTATGTATTTTGAATCTTAAATGTCTTGAGTCAGTAAGAATTCAAACCCTTTGTTATGGCAAATGAGTTCCGGAGAAAACATTGGCTTAACAAGTCATATAATAAGTTGCATGGATTCACCCTGTGTGAAATAATAGTGTTTAACATGATTATTTAATGACTGCCTTATCTCTGTACCCCACACACACTGTAAGGTCCCTTGGTCGAGCAGTGAATTTCCAATGCCTTGCAAAGAACGGCACCTATTGGTAGATGGGTAAAAAAATGGTAAAGCTGACGTTGAATATCCCTTTGAGCATGGTAAAGGTATTAATTACACTTTGGTGGTGTATCAATACCAGTCACTACAAAGATACAGGCATCCTTCCTAACTCAGTTGCTGGAGAGGAAGGAAACCACTCAGGGATTTCACCATGAGGCCAGTGGTGACTTTAAAACTGTCACCAAGTTTAATGGCTGTGATAGGAGAAAACTGAGGATGGACCAACAACATTGTAGTTACTCCACAATACTAACTTAAATGACAGATTGAAAAGAAGGAAGCCTGTACAGAATAAAAAGGAACCGACGGGACAGGAACGGAACACAAAGGAATATTCCAAAACATGCATCTTGTTTGCTATAAGACACTAAAGTAAAACTTTTAAAAATGTGGCTAAGAAATTAACTCCACAATACTAACTTAAATGACAGATTGAAAAGAAGGAAGCCTGTACAGAATAAAAAATATTCCAAAACATGCATCTTGTTTGCTATAAGACACTAAAGTAAAACTTTTAAAAATGTGGCTAAGAAATTAACTTTATGTCCTGAAGCGTTACATTTGTGGCAGGTCTAACACAACATCACTGAGTACCACTCTTCAGATTTGTAAGCATGGTGGTGGCTGCATCATGTTATGGGTATGCTTGTCTTCAGCAAGTAGTAGGGAGTTTAGGACAAAAATAAATGGAATGAAGCTAAGCACAGGACAAATCCTTGAGGAAACCCTGGTTCAGTCTGCTTTCCACCAGACACTGGGAGACAAATTCACATTTCAGCAGGACAATAACTTAAAACAAGGCCAAATCAACACTGGAGTTGCTTACTAAGAAGACCGTAAATCTTCCTGAGTGGCCTAGTTACAATTGACTTAAATCTGCTTGAAAATCTATGGCAAGACTTCAAAACAACCAACTTGACAGAGCTTGAAGAATTTTAAAAAGAATAATGTGCAAATATTGTGTATTTAGCCAAGTTATTGGCATTGTGGATTTGTTCCTTGTGTTATTATTTTTCTATTATTTCTTTTTTTTCCTTTGCAATTTTGGGACAGGACTGACCATAAGTAACCATTTCACTGTTAGTCTACACCTGTTTTTATGTAATCATGCAATCATGTAATATCCAAGATCAATGTCTTCGTGTGTTATTTCCCGTACTTTGATGGACATGAAATAGTTCAAAGAAGAAAGAAAAAAGGCTCAAAGTATTTTGAACCAATTTCAAATCTGGATGACAGATCTGGCTGGCACCTGTGCAATGGGTGTCATTTTAACATGTTGAGTCAACTTGTCTGAAACCTGAAGACTGGCATTAGCTCCACAATCTAGAACCTTGGCTTCGGCTCAGCAGAGGCTATCAAAGTCTTGTGCTGTGCAGAACTAACCCAGCAACCACCCAAGCTCAATTCATCCAGATAGTTCTACTATAAAATAATATAATAATAATAATAAATAATTGATAATAACATTTTGCTTTTGAAGATTACATATGATTGATGTTTAATCTGGTATGATTTTATGATGACTGATACTGAAACATTAATGAAGGGGATTATGAATGATGTCATAATGGTGTTATCAATGGAAATGTATACTTCCTTTGGTGTTTCCAAAAGCAGACATACTGGTGTATATACCCAGGACCCACACATTCAGACTCAACCTGCATTACAAACACACACGCACTCACAGGAACACACAGGCATGTGACAACACACGCACTCACAGGAACACACAGGAACACACAGGCATGTGACAACACACGCACTCACAGGAACACACAGGAACACACAGGCATGTGACAACACACACACACACACAGGAAAACACAGGCATGTGACACACACACACACACACACACACACACACACACACACACACACACACACACACACACACACAGGCAACATTTTATTTCAAAATAAAAGTCTTATTGTATAACTGAAACATGTTTTTTGTTGTCACCCTAGCCAACTCTATGAAACACCAAACCCAGAAATGGCTTGTAGTATAACAGGGTCAGCCTTGCCCTTGTGGCAGTTAAGAGGCGAAGTGCCTAAGTCATGGTCACCAAGGCAGAATGGGATAGCACCTGAAAAGTGATGTAGGTGTTATGCAACTTATTAAACTAAAGATTTGTGTAAACTCCCTGTGATATTTCCTACATAAAGCTGTACAGGGCAACAGTCTTGTGGCCTGCAGTAGACCTATGCTAGACACCAGTCTGTCCCATTGGTGTTCTGACCTGGATAGGTATCTATAAAGGAGGTGAAATGGGTAGTTCTGTAAACCATGCTATATTTGAGGCTATACGTTGTTTGGAGTGTGGAGTAAAACAATCTTATATTACGATGTGGTAAGATCAAGCTCTGTAAGCATATGAAACATTTAATAAATAAGTTATATTGTTGAATAACATTCAGAAACAGAGTTACCTTTATTCACAAAGGACATTTAAATATATCCGGAATTTGATTTGGTGAAACGGTGAAAATAGATGATAAACACAATATACAGACAGAATGTATCGACAAAGAATTGACGAATCCGCACATTATAAACAGCAAAACCTCACAGGTGGTGAGGACATGTTAAATAATAATTCCCATCAAGTGACGTCCCCAGGACAAACCGGGAACTAGACAAAAACCTCCAGGGGAACATGACACAACGTCTCAAGAAAGTCCTAAAAACATCCATGGGGACATCCCCGGGACCAACCGGGAACTAGACAAAAACCTCCAGGGGACCATTCTAACTCATTACTGTTCACAGTGAACTATTGGAGATGACATGTTTAATACTAGGACCTTATATATATATATATATATATACACAGCATCTAAAGTGCTTTTAATTCCAGGAGAAGCATTGATCTGGGTCTGACAAAAATGTCTGTTTCACTTCCAAACAATGGGCCACAGATCTTTGCTATAGTGAATATACAGGTAACTGCAAAATGAAAGGAAACACCAACATAAAATGTTTTAATAGGGCGTTGGGCCACCACGAGCCACCACGAGCCACCACGAGCCAGAACAACTTCAATGCACATTGGCATAGATGTTACAAGTGTCTGGAACTCTATTGGAGGGATGCAACACCATACTTCCACAAGAAAATCCATAATACGCTGCTCCAGAATCTCCCATAAGTGTTCAATTGGGTTGAGATCTGGTGACTGAGACAGCTATGGCAAATGGTTTACATTGTTTTCATGCTCATCAAACCATTCACTGAACACTCGTGCTCTGTGGATGGGGGCATTGCCATGGTAGCCAAAATAATGGCCTGCCCAGCATTTTTCACATGACCCTAAGCATGATTGGATGTTAAATGGGTAATTAACTCAGGAACCACACCTGTGTGGAAGCACCTGCTTTCAATATACTTCGTATTGCTCATTTACTGAAGTATTTCCATTAAATTGAATAAAATTTTATTGGTCACATACACATGTTTAGCAGATGTTATTGCGGGTGTAGCGAAATGGTTGTGTTCCTAGCTCCAACAGTGCTGTAATATCGCAAAGTTGCTTAGGATCTAGAAGCAGAGCTGCCATGTCTGTCGGCGCCGTCTTTCATTATTTTAGCAGTTACCTGTATGTGCAGCAGAGCCTAGCTCAGGACCAACCCTCGCGAACAAGCAACACAGTTATCCCGAACAAAAATATAAACGCAACATGTGTTGGTGCCATGTTTCCATTCGCACAATTTCTCTAAAATGTTGAGCACAAATTTGTGAAGCAACTGCATTAGTGAGCATTTATCCGTTGCCAAGAAAATCCATCCAGCTGACAGGTGTGGCATATCAATAAGCTGATTAAACAGCCAGTTGGATGTACTGCCAAATTCTCTAAAACAACATTGGAGGCAGCTTATGGTAGAGAAATGAACATAACATTTTCTGGCAACAGCTCTGGTGGACATTCCTTCAGCATGTCAACTGCACTGCTCCCTCAAAACATGAGACATCTGTGGCACTGTGTTGTGTGACAAAACTGCCCATTTAACAGAGGCCTTTTATTGTCCCCAGCACAAGGTGCACTTGTCTAATGAACCTTGCTCTTTAATATGCCACACCATATTTTTGTTCAGTATAATTCAGAAAGACTAGCAACTAACTCATAAAATGTTGTGTTTTTAAAGATTCTCAAAAACTCCATTCAGTGACATGTACAAAAAGAAACACACTAAATTGACTATAATGCAAAACCTATTGCATGAGAGAGAGACTATGGCATGGAGAAGTGTTACTCAGAGAACATTCTCTAAGAAAGTTGCAGAATCCCTAGCTCTTTGAGAGAAAGAGAGAAAAAATCACAAGCCGAGGTGCCTTCACGGCTGTGGGTCTGGAGGTAACGTTTCATTTTGTCGGAGTGGCTGAAGCACTTGCAACACACAGGACAACTGAACAGTTTTGCTCCTGTGTGGACACTCAGATGCACTTTCAGGTGTGCGGTTTGATTGCACCGTTTCCTACAGATATGGCACTGATAGAGCTTCTCCCCTGTGTGAATCCGCTAACACCCTTTCAACCTCCCCGGCGAGCTAAAGCACTTACCACAAACCCCGCAGAGTAATGGCTTCTCTTTCATGTGCATTTGCATGTGTGCGTTTAAATGGCCCATATGTCTTCAGGGTTTCCCACACACCTTGCAACACAATGCTGTGTTGTGGTGATTTTGAAGGGACTGTTCCATGTGTAGTGGTATCTGTAGCGCCTCAAACCCTGACAGTAGTCCTTCACCACCTTCCACCCCCATCATACTTACACGGTTCTCATTCTGTGCTGCCGAAAGGTCAAGGTTCACTGACGAAGCCAATGTATTGGGGTCACATGACGGATCAAATGGACAAACACCCAGTCCTTCAGTCTCTGTTTTGATTGGTTTGGATGTTGATGAGCTGGACAGAGAGCCTCCCTCTCTACTCTCCCGGTGTGAGTTTGGAACTGACTGAGTGAGGTGTGTTCTGATCATAGCCATCATTTCCATTGTAAGGAGAAACATCTAGACAGAGTCTAGTCCTCTAAGTTGCTTTTCCTCCTTCCTGGTCCTTCCCTCCTGTTTCTCCATAGTTTGCCTGGGTTCTGGTTCCTGCTTCAACCCAATGGCTCCCTCCTCAAGTTCTATAAGAGCAGAGGACTCTCGGTCTGAAAATTAAGAGTGGACAATGTTATGTAACAAGTAGGAGTGTAACAGCTCACCAAACCCACAGTTGGTATGTATTGAGGTCACAGTTCGGTTCGGTTTCGGGACAGTGGGAAAATGAAATACCATCAATTACTGTAGTTAATTTTTGTTTATTTGGCAAAAGACACAAAATTAAAAAGCCCCCTTTTTGTGGTCCAAGTCCAGCTTCTATGACAGCATTCACGATGTTCCTGGCATTGTCTGTTGTGACAGGGATTGTTATATTGGGCCTCTCAAGTAGAGGTCTTCACGGGTCCAAAAAGTTGTACCTGTTCTGAAATGGACCTGGGGCTTTCCTACCCCGACCCGATATACATACATTTTTCAATATAAAGATCTGTTTCCGAAACGGACCCGAGGACAACTAGACCAGTTCCATAGAGACCTGGTCGGATCCAGACTCGATACGAGTGAGGGAAGCAGCAGAAAAGTCAATTTGTTAGTGACTTTAGAAACCAGAGCTGATTAAGCACGAGGGAGAGAGATTAGTGGCTCTAGCAGGAGGGGCCTTGCAGTGTGTGTACTGTGAGCGAGTGACACGGAACAACAAGGAGGAAGGGGGAGAAACAACAAGGAGGGAGAGAGGGAGGCAGAAATACAAGGAGGGAGGAGGGAGGGGGTAGAAACAGCAACCAACCATTCCAAGCTAGCCCAAAGGTCAGCAAGTGGCGATGTTGATCTACTATTGATGGTTTCATCTTACCATCCAATGCAATGCATGCAGCAGCAAAATAAATCGTATTCCCCGAGGACTGGTTTGTACCTAAAACATTCTTCATTCAGGCTGCAAAGGCATCAAGTTTCCTCCTTAACTAGGTTTAATGGCGAGGAGCCAGATAATCCCTTTCATCCACAGAGTACATAGAGGGATGAAAGACACTTTCACTCGACAACTTCAGAGTCTTCACCTTCACATTTCAAAGTAATTCCATGTTTGCTCCATTATATAATGTTCGCATTATATAATCCTGTAAAATAAAGTACATTTTGTACATGCTCTTGCATCAGGTTTATCTTCAGAGGGAATGCCTCATCTCCCATGAAGACATATGGGCTCGGTGTTTGAGTCCCCAGCAAGCACTCCGAACTGGCTTCTTCCCCCAGAACATATGCGCCCCACGTTGATCATGGTGAAGCGGTACTTTACATCGCAGACTGAACTCAGGATCATTGAGAAACATCCCTTGTAGTACTCGTTGTCCGAGTTTTCCAGAGCCCAGATGGGAATATATTTTCGGTTGACATCTCCCGTATAAAACAAATAATTCCAACGATCCAAAAACTTTTGCCACAGAGGGATAGGCAAAAACATCCTCCTTCACACTTCCGTGACAATGTACAAACGGTCAAGATTCCTAGTTTCGAAGCGATACTTTTCTGTGTGATGCCACTCGTCAAACACCCAGATTCTGGTTCATGGACGAACATGCCATGTTATCCCTTGTTTGTTTTGATTTATCCTCCTGAGCAGTAAGCGCAGTTCAAGCTCTTCTAATTTGTAGAGACATGTATGCTTCTGAAGCTAGTTAAATCCTTAAGTAGCGTTGAAGTGTTATTGTTTATTAGTTTACTCCAATTTGGGGAAGGGTGGTAGGGATTGCGGGGAATAATAAAGGAAAATATATGTATATATGTATGCATGTTTATATATGTGGGTATGTATATATAAATATATATATTTACCCCCAAAATAAATGGGGGTTGGAAATGATGCAGAGAATTACATTGATGGAAGCTACAATCTATCAGCAATATTAACGCTGATCCACCCTCTAAAATGTTTTAATAAAATACAAATAAATAAATTGCGTCGAATTTTGGCAGGCAAGAAAATCTCTTCCCTTTCTAGTCAAATACTTTCTATAGAACAAACTTAATAATAATAATAATTCATAATTAATGTATGTGTGTTATATTAAACAGAGGGAGTAAAATGTAGGCAAGCAATAAACATTTCAGAACAACAAATAAGACATGGGAGAGATGACGAATTTTGGTAGAGATTTATTTACAGCCCAATACACTTGAAACAAATAGCCAAACCGAAAACTGCAGACTTTACAAGTGCCTCCCGCGATCAAACCGACATTTTAAAAAATAATGAAACGCAGCCTAAAGTGATAAGAAATCTCAACTAGTAAGCAAGTCGTAGCAATGAAGGAGTGAGTGCGAGTTCACGCGAAGAGAGTGGGTGGTGGGGTTATTCTGGCCGGGGGAGATTTTCGGCACCAGATACTTCACATTTATACATCAGGTGAAATATGTCTCATTTTTCTGTGGTGGAACGCAACTGCGACGTGAGCAAAAGTACGCATTGCTCCAAAAAATCCGACTCCGCCCATGCTCACACGTGGTTCGACGGAGTGACGTCAATACACCCCATTATACCACACGTCATACCCATCGTCGACATCTGAACGCAGATACGGGGGCAGGTTAGCTAGCTGACATAATTCATATTTCAAATAAGATATCGACAGAAGATCTGAGGACGTTTTATCCTCGCTAGCTGTCTACTGTTACTAACCTGGCAATGGAATCCCATTTCTGTGCAGTTTGCGTCTCAGTTGATCATTCGCTCTTTCCCTGTAATTACAGTATTTCCTCCTTGTATTTTAATATGGTCTCATATCTATTGGGCAGCTGACATTAACCTTTCGGTCAAATATACATTGAGAAACTGTAACTTCGTCATGTCGAGGGCCGCTGGCAGCGCACAACAAACCATAGTTTGTAAAATAAGATCGAATGTGACACAATCAGAAACAGTTAGTTACCGTAAGTACTTAAGAACATGGGGCAGCTGAAAACAAATAATTGTATCATCCATCCGAGACGAATCAATCAGCATATGGAAAATATATATATTTGATACACCGATATATTTATTCCAGCATGTGCGAGGTACTTATACTCTGAATCCCAAAATCAACCCCTTGTCCCTCAACGTTTTATCTCAATCTCTTCATTCATAGACTCAATCATGGACACTCTTACTGACAGTTGTATTGTTGTCTCTACCTTCTTGACCTCTGCTGTTGACTTTGCCCAATAATGTTTGTACCATGTTTTTGTGCTGCTACCATGTTGTTTTGCTACCATACAGTGTTGTCATGTTTTGCTGCCTTATGTTAGGTCTCACATTAGGTTGTGTTGTGTTGTGTCTGTCTCGTTGTGATGTGGTTTGTCCTATATTTATACAGTATTTTTGCCTTTTGGTACAATCTAAGATAAATGCCCTCAATCTCACAAATTATCAAGGAACCCACCAGGTACAACCTTAAATCCGTAACCATGGCACCCTCTTAGATATCATCCTGACCAATTTGCCCTCTAAATACATCTCTACTGTCTTCAACCAGGATCTCAGCGATAACTGCCTCATTGCCTGCGTGTGTAATGGGTCCGCGGTCAAACGACCACCCCTCATCACTGTCAAACGCTCACTAAAAGACTTCAGCGTGCAGGCCTTTCTAATCAACGAGGCCCAGGTAAACTGGAACACCTCTCAGTTAGTGTTCAGTGTGTCAAATCGGAGGGCCTCTGTATATATCAATGATGTCGCTCTTGCGGCTGGTGATTCTCTGATCCACCTCTACGCAGACGACACCATTCTGTATACATCTAGCCCTTATTTGTACACTGTGCTAACAAACCTCCAAACGAGCTTCAACGCCAAACAACACTCCTTCCGTGGCCTCCAACTGCTTTTAAATGCTAGTAAAACTAAGTGCATGCTCTTCAACCGATTGCTGTCCGCACCTCCGGACGAGCATCACTACTCTGGATGGTTCTGACCTAGAACATGTGGACAACTACAAATACCTAGGTGTCTGGTTAGACTGTAAACTCTTCTTCCAGACTAACATTAAGCATCTCCAATCCAAAATTAAATCCAGAATCGGCTTCCTATTTCGCAACAAAGTCTCCTTCACTCATGCTGCCACACATAGCCTTGTAGAACTGACTATCCTATCCGATCCTCGACTTCGGCGATGTCATTTACAAAATAGCCCACAACACTCTACTCAGCAAACTGGATTTAGTTTATCCTTGTGCCATCCATTTTATCACCAAAGCCCCATATACCACCCACCACTGCGACCTGTATGCTCTCGTTGTCTGGCCCTCTACATATCTGTTGCCAAACCCACTGGCTCCAGGTCATCTATAAGTCTTTGCTAGGTAAAGTGCCGCCTTATCTCAGCTCACTGGTCACCATAGCAACACCCATCCGTAGCACGCTAGTCCCCAAAGCCAATGCTTTCATTTGGTCTCCTTTCCTTCCAGTTCTCTGCTGCCAATGACTGGAATGAATTGCAAAAATCTCTGAAGCTAGAACCTTATATCTCCCTCTCCAATTAAGCATCAGCTGTCAGAGCAGCTTACCGATCACTGTACCTGTACACAGCCAATCTGTAAATAGTACACCCGACTACCTCATCCCCATATTATTACTTACCCTCTTGCACCCCTACTTGCACATCATCATCTGCATATCTATCACTCCAGTGTTAATGCTAAATTGTAATTATTTTTTCATCTCTAGGGCCTATTTATTGCCTTACCTCCCTACTCTTCTACATTTGCACACACTGTACATAGATTTTTCTATTTTTCTTTTGTATTATTGACTATATGTTTTTTTTTTTTTTGTGTAACTGTTGTTTTTGTCGCACTGCTTTGCTTTATCTGGGCCAGGTCACAGTTGTAAATTCCAGGTCCCAGTTGTTCTCAACTGGCCTGCCTGGTTAAATAAAGGTGAAATAAACAAATAAAAAAGTCCGTCATTGTAAATAAGAATTTGTTCTTAACCGAGTTGCCTAGTTAAATAATGATGACATGAAAATAAAAACCGTAGATAGGTGTGGGTAGTTCATCTGGATTTGGGATTTAGGGACTCTGCTGTGTCGGTAGAGTTGTTTTAAATGTACATTTAGGTTCAGTCGGAATTGATTTGTTCACTTGAACGGCTAATAATCATGCAAACAAACATCTTATTCTAGTGCCGGCCATCTCTCGGCCTGTATGCCTATATAAGGAGAAATGAACAAAGACAGCGTGGTCAGTTACTAGTTTATTAAAAAATAACATTTAGTACACAATGATACAACACTGTACAGTAATGTGTGTGGGAGCAGCAGTGTCCCAGAATAGACTGTGGGGAAGAGACTGGAGGAATGTCGATGGAGTTAGACGGCCTACTGTAGTAGCCTCAGTCCTGAGAGGTGATAAAGGCCCTGTCTTGTGACAACCCCATAGCCCCTATTGCCCAAGACACTTGGCCTAAGTGATGGGGCTGTGGTTTGTATCTGGTATGGGCCATAGGCCTACTGCTTGTTCCTGAGCATTGGTCTCAGCTCGGCATTTAATACTCCTGGATTAAATGCTTTCACAGTATACACTAAAAAGTACTTTTTATTCCAGGAGAAACCTTGATTAGGGTCTGAATTTTGTTATTTTACACTTGCAAACAACTGGCCACCATTACTAGATATTTAGTATAGTGAATATATGTGCAGCAGCACCTAGCTCAGGACCAATCCTCTTGAAACAAGCAGCACAGACACATACAGGGTAAAATACTGTATGACTCAGCTGAGGAAGCGGTCTTTCCCTGCACCGTGTTGGTTAAATACTGTAGTAGTGCAGGTCATAGAGGACTCAAACCCTATCTGCATCAGAGGTGGGGGATAGATAGTGGTCATATACAGAATGATCATCACCAAGGTCAAATTGATCTTGCAGAATAGCAGTCTCGGTGTTGACTCCTCTGTGACAATAGTATGTTATTGTATCAGTTACAAGTTGACTGAAATTCAGGGGGCAGTACACAGTTCTGCGACCGTGACTAATGCCTTGATCAGACTGACAACACCATTGCATATCATTTTGCGTTGCCACGCAAACACACTGAACGCGTATCTCTACCATACAATTTGATGCATACGTTGGATATATCCAACGCATGCACCACACAGAACGCACTACAATGCAGCGTTCTATTGGAAATGTATGTATACTGAACAAAAATATAAAAAAGTAAAAGTGTTAGCCCCATGTTTCATGAGCGGAAATAAAAGATGCCAGAAATGTTTCATACACACAAAAAAGCCTATTTCTCTCAAATGTTTTGCACAAATGTGTTTACATCTCTGTATTGAGCATTTCTTGTTTGCCAACATCCACCTGACGGTTGTGGAATATCAACAAGCTGATCTTGACACAGGTGCACCCTGTGCTGGGGACAATAAAAGGCCACTCTAAAATGTGCAGTTTTGTCACAACATAATGCCACAGACATCTCAAGTTGAGGGAGCATGTAATTGGCATGCTGACTGCAGGAATGTCCACCAAAGCTGTCGCCAGAGAATTGAATGCTAATTTCTCTACCATAAGCCACCTCAAGTCATTTTAGAGAATTTGGCAGTACATCCAACCGGCCTCAGAACCGCAGATCAAGTGTAACCACGCCAGCCCTGAACCTCCATATCAGACTTCTTCACTTGCTGGATTTTCTGTGACCAGCCACCCGGGCAGCTGATGGAACTAAGGGATACGTGTGTCTAAATTGTAATAAAGCACATTTTTAGGAAAAACTAATTCTGACTGGCTGGCCCTGGCTCCCCAGTGGGTGGGCCTATGCCCTCCAAGGCCCAACCATGGCTGTGCCCTTGCCCATTCATGTGAAATCCATAGATTAGGGCCTAATGAATTTATTTCAATTGACTGATTTCATTATATGAATTCAGCAAAATAGTTTAAATTGTTGCGTTTATATTTTTGTTCAGAATATTCCTGGTGTACCAAACTGCAATGACGCTGTTGGTGTGATTGAGGGAGAGGCAATGCTTCTTTAAAATGTAGTATATCAGGGAGGCTTTATGTGGCTAACCATACGGAAACATAGAATACAGCGGGCAGGGCTATTGCTAACCGTAATGCCCACCCCTGACCTCACCTGAACTAACATGTCTACTTTATATCCATATTTGGAAACTCAAAAAATGGACAACTGTTTATAAACAATGCCCATACGGTTAGCCAGTGTTCATTAAAAAAAAAAAAAAAAAAAGCTTACAAATTTCAGCCAGGTGATTCAGGAAATCAGATTTCAGGGTGTTAGAAGAGTCTGTGATATACTTTATCAAAAATAAATTAAATTCTAAAACAACCATTGCTTTTAGAAACTTGAAATTGGTGTAAATTGGCCCTGTGCAAATCATCTGGGGCAAGACCACGTATTGGAACGCTGCATTGTTGCAATCCTGAATGCACTCCGTGCAAGACGCATAGCGGAAGACTTCATTATCATCATGCTATCAAGCTTATGACTAAAATACTAAATCATTAGGAAATACTAGCTAATAACTCAAATACAAAAATTTAAAAAATGGACATATACTAAATTGACTATACTGCAATACAAATCCTATTGCATGAGAGATAGACTATGGCATGGAGAGAACTGTTACTTAGGAGAGATAAAACATTCTAAGAAAGTCACAGAATAGCTCAGAGAGAGAGAGAGAGTGAGAAAAAACAAGCCTTGTCTTAGTGGCAGCAATTTTAGCTTTTAAAAAAATGTCCCATAATCAGCAATTCATTCATATACCGAGACTCAGTCGTTCATTAACAATAACCATCAACGGTGGTGTCTCCCTCATCTCACTGCCCCGAGAAGTAGGTGCCCTCGCGGCTGTGGGTCTGGAGGTGACGTTTGATTTTGTCAGAGCGGCTGAAACACTTGCCACACACGGGGCAGCTGTAGGGTTTCTCTCCTGTGTGGATACGCATGTGGACCTTGAGATGGGCCATCTGGGTAAATCCTTTGCCACAGCTCTGGCAGCGGTACGGCTTCTCTCCAGTGTGACTCCTGGCATGCTCCTGGAGCCTGCCGGAGGAGCTGCAGCACTTTCCACACACCCCGCAGCGATACGGCTTTTCTCGGGTGTGCACCTGGACGTGGACATGCAGGTGTCCGACGTGGCTGAACGTCTCCCCGCACACCCTGCAGCAGAACGACGACACGTGCACCTGGAGAGGAGATTTTCCACACTCTGCGGCCGCAGTGGAATTAGCGCCCTGGTTGCCTAAGTGGGAGCCCTGACCTCTGCTCCCGCCGGCTCGTCCTTTAGCCGCCGACATCTGCCCTCCGTTCTCCACCCCAATGATGTCAATGTTCTCGTTGGAGCAGTTGGGGTTGACTGTGGCCAGGGGCTGCGGGCCGCTGTTGGATGAAGACGACGATGAGCCTCTGTGGGACCCTTCTGATTTGACATGTCTGGATGAGCTTCTGGGACCAGGCTCCCTCTCTCTGTTCTCCACCGACGGGTTCTGGGGCAGGTTGGAGGAGTGGGGAGGGTCCTGGGGGTATTCGTTGCTGACGCGGGGAGGGGTGAACATGGACTCTGGGGTGCTGCAGGAGCCGTGGCCGCGAAGCTGATCGTCCCCCTGGCTGTACCTGAGCTCCCGTTTCTCCTTGATCAGGATGGGGATGCGCTCATCATGGCCCATACTGGGGCTCCACTCCCGGCGGGGATGCTCGCTATCCTCCTCCTCCAATAGTGCCATGGACTGACGGTCTGGATGGAAGAGTGGGAGGGACGTGGCAGTCAGATATGATTTACGATCGCGGAAAAATACGATAAACTAAATTAATATAAACGTTATCACAGGAACCCGATTTCAGAAATTAATCAGCAAGGCTGATGCCTGAAATTCTAGTCTAAATCGCAACAACTAGCTAGCTAAGGAACAAAGGTGGCTAACTAGCTAGCTGAGTTAGCAACCGCTTACATTATTAGCTAATGTTAGCCTTCTGAAAAACATGAGTTACCTGGCTACTTCTCGAAGCGTTAATACAGGGTGTAAAATATATATAGATATTTTTTTTAAACAAGGGCCCTTTCGCTAGTTACGCAGCTATGCATGCATACAACAGCACTTTAGTGACCAATTTGGTTTCCTAGCGTGCGGCTTCCGTGCTAATTTTAGCATGGTAGCTACTAACCTGGCCATATTTCAATCCCAGCGTCTCGAAGCCGACGTCTCAGATGGTCGTTCTCCCTCTCCCTGAGCGCAATCTCCTCTTGGTATTCCAAAATCGTGTCTTCGACGGACTTATAGATCTCCTGGGCAGCGAGCATAAGCCGCTCGGTCAAAAATACATTTAAAAATTGCAATTTAGTCATTTTCGGGTGTCGTAGCTAGCGACAAGAGCTCTCGCTATCATCCAAAATGGAACTAAAAGATGCTCTCGCTGATCACGTGATAAGGAATGCCCGCTGTTACCGTAATAATAGGAAAACGCGAGGCCCTAAATATGATAAGGCCAAAACCCAAACATCATGTTCAGCTCTCAATGAACGCTGAAAATGAATGCATTGTTGCACGTTAAGCAATATTTTTCAGTACTGTACAGGGTGTTCTTATGGAAGACAGCACAACAGTAAATATGTTTAAATGGTTTATGTAGGTTTAAAAGGGCATGTTAATTTTGGGCACATACCACAGGCTACAGAAGTGAATACCAATGAGTGAGCTTTGAGTGTTAAGCAATATTTTTCAGTACTGTACAGGGTGTTCTTATGGAAGACAGCACAACAGTAAATATGTTTAAATGGTTTATGTAGGTTTAAAAGGGCATGTTAATTTTGGGCACATACCACAGGCTACAGAAGTGAATACCAATGAGTGAGCTTTGAGTGTTAAGCAATATTTTGTTTTAATATGCTTTTGAGCTGAGCAAAAAAAGCATCTAACCATGCAAGACCTGTCCAGCAATTAGAGCCAAAATATGATACAAGTTAGAGGTTGTAGCCTGTAAAAGAAAACAGGCTGTTTTACATCTTCAATGTAGTTTATGATTTGAGACAACAATACAGGGAAGAAAGGGAGGAGAAATTATATACACCACAGGAGGGTGGTGGCAACTTAATTTGGTGAGGACGGGCTCGTGGTAATGGCTGGAGGGAAATGTGGGGATTGGTATCAATGCCACTCCATTCACTCCGGTCCAGACTTATGTGAGCCGTTCTCCCCTCAGCCTCCACTGACATACACCTGAATGTAGTGGTTGGGGAAACTTATGAGCCGTTCTCCCCTCAGCCTCCACTGACATACACATGAATGTTGGGGTTGGGGAAACTTATGAGCCGTTCTCCCCTCAGCCTCCACTGACATACACCTGAATGTAGTGGTTGGGGAAACTTATGAGCCATTCTCCCCTCCCCTCAGCCTCCACTGACATACACCTGAATGTAGTGGTTTGGTTGGGGAAACTTATGAGCCGTTTTCCCCTCAGCCTCCACTGACATACACCTGAATGTAGGGGTTGGGGAAACTTATGAGCCGTTCTCCCCTCAGCCTCCACTGACATACACCTGAATGTAGGGGTTGGGGAAACTTATGAGCAATTCTCCCCTCAGCCTCCACTGACATACACCTGAATGTAGTGGTTTGGTTGGGGAAACTTATGAGCCATTCTCCCCTCAGCCTCCACTGACATACACCTGAATGTAGGGGTTGGGGAGATGTGTCTTACAACTTTATTTATTTTTGCTGTCTTTTTCCCACATAACCTTTTCATCATCCCACCTAGCTATCTTAAGATGAATGCATTAACTGTAAGTCGCTCTGGCTAAGAACGTCTTCTAAATTACTAAAATGTAAATATGAATGTAAATCCGTATACTGAATGCGATGTTTTTGTTTGTCACACACCCTTGACATCTTTGTGTTTCCTCTGCATGTGTACTTTAAGGTTCGACCTCTGGTTGAAACAGTGACCACAGACATTACAGAGGTAGGGTCTCTCGCCGGTGTGTATTAGCTGGTGTGTTTTTAACTTGCTGGCGGTAAGAAAACACTTTCCACACAACGTACAGCAGTGGGGTTTTTCCTGCGTGTGAGCCATGCGTGTGTGCTGTTTCAAACGACTCATGTAACGGAAAGTCTTCCCACAGTCTTTACAAATAAACAATTTCTTTACAACCTGAATGACCAGAGGCGATATCTGATGAGATAAGACGACGGCTTGGTTCTGTGCGATTTGGAAGGGCTGTGCGGGCTGAGCCAGGAGAAGGGGTATGGGTAAGGAGGGTAAGGGCTTGGGCTGGATCTGGGGCAATGTTTTGGATGGGCCAAGATCATTGTCTTCGCTGCAACAGTGAGTGGTGGGTGTAGGCATCAATTCTGTTGTTCCAGTCTCTTGAAGCTGCTCTTCCCCCTGACTGGTCCTTGCTTCTTGCTTCTTCTCCTCAGTTTGTGAAACCTCCTTCCCCAGAGTGGGGCTCGACTCCTGCTTCAGCTTTGGGGGAGCTACTGCTACAGAGACAGTGCGGGTGATCTGTCGTAGACCTGCAGTTATGGATGGTTGACAAAATAACATCTCAGACAGACCCCTTGTTGGTAAAACAATTCTATAGCGGACGTGCGTGAACTGCACATGTCACAACTCCTCCTAAACACAAGTTCAGTAGCTAGTTCACACCCTGATATTCTCTTTTAGATAGAAATATGGCTTAAATTTCCAATAATGAAATGTGCATTATTAGGTCCTACAAACCTCGTTTAACGTTCACTTTTCTCGGTCTGTTAGCATTAAACTGCTTCCGTAGAAATTCATTCTCTCTCTTTACGTAAGTGATCTCTGCTTGGTATTCTGCAAACGTTTCTTCTAACATTTTATATATATCCTGTGCAGCAGACGTTAATCGTTCAGTGAGAAACAAACTTAGCAACTCCAATTTGGCCATTTTTTTTGCGAAAAGAAACGCACACTAGCAGCCAGCTAACGTTAGCTAGTTGTTTACGATTGAAAGTCTTCTTCTACGGTTCAGGGCGCACCCAACAACATTCAAGTTGGCGCATTATCGCCACCTTCTGGGACTGCAGTGAAACAAAGATAACAACAGCAAAGACAACAGTTTCGACTATCTAAATTCAGCAAAAAAAAGAAACATCCATTTTTCAAGGATAATTTGTAAAATTCCAAATAACTTCACACTGTTTCCCATGCTTGTTCAATGAACAATAAACAATTAATGAACATGCGCCATCGCCTATGGGCACAAACCCACCGTTGCTGGACCAGACAGGACTGGCAAAAAGTGCTCTTCACTGACAAGTAGAAGTTTTGTCTCACCAGGGGTGATGGTCGGATTCGCGTTTATCGTCGAAGGAATGAGTGTTACACCGAGGTCTGTACTCTGGAGAGGGATCGATTTGGAGGAGGATCCGTGACATGGTCTGGGGCGGTGTGTCACAGCATCATTGGACTGAGCTTGTTGTTATTGCAGGCAATCTAAACCCTGTGCGTTACAGTGAAGACATCCTCCTCCCTCATGTGGTACCCTTCCTGCAGTCATCCTGACATGAACCTCCAGCATGACAATGCCACCAGCCATACTGCTCATTCTGTGCGTGATTTCCTGCAAGACAGGAATGTCAGTGTTCTGCCATGGCCAGCGAAGAGCCCATATCTCAATCCCATTGAGCATGTCTGGGACCTGTTGGATCGGAGGGTGAGGGCTAGGGCCATTCCCCCCAGAAATGTCCAGGAACTTACCTTAATGGAAGAGTGGGGTAATATCTCACAGCAAGAACTGGCAAATATGGTGCAGTACATGAGGAAGAGATGTACTACAGTAATTAATTCAGCTGGTGGCCACATCTGATACTGACTGTTACTTTTGATTTTGACCCCCCCCCCCTTCTCTTTGTTCAGGTACACATGATTCCATTCCTGTTAGTCACATGTCTGTGGAACATGTTCAGTTTATGTCTCAGTTGTAGAATCTTATGATCAATCAAGTATTTACAAGTTAAGTTTGCTGAAAATAAACACAGTTGACCGTGAGAGGACATTTCTTTTTTTTCTGAGTTTAGTATGTTTAGTAAAAAAACATTCAGTTCTCATGCATCTTAAGGTTTAACCAACAGTAATACTACATGGAAGAGGAGTTAAACCTATTCAGTGAATATGCATTCTCATTATTATGAGAAGTGTCCCTTCTGTGGTTGAAAAACAGTACAAAATATTTTATTGTGTTATCCTCTGGCAGCTACAATACACAATCATTTTTAACCAAAACATAAAGAAATGAATCAATCTGTAACTGTGAGACTAACACATTTTAGGGACTAGTCGGCAGTCTCATAACAATTTGGGACAGACAAGTTGACCATATGCTGTCGACTCCTGTTTGTGAAAATGACATGTACTGTGGAATGTTGGAGAGTCAGTCTAAGTCCTTAAGCGATGTTTTCAAACTGCTAATTCACAATGTATTTAAACAAGAGAAGTGACTTTAGAGGCATGTCTTTGTCTTCTAAAACATGTCAGAACAGGCCACTTTTACAACTTCTAAGGCATGTTGTGGGTTCTCCCTTTAGTAAATGTTCATATGTGTTGTGAGGGGGATCTAAGCTATGGTGTCTCTCCATTGGACCAGCATTTTAGAGATCCTACTCCGACAAAGCCTTTTCTGCACTCTGTGGTCTCTCTGCACTCTGTGGTCTCTCTGCACTCTGTGGTCTCTCTGCACTCTGTGGTCTCTCTGCACTCTGTGGTGCGTGAGCCATTTTGTGAGTTTTCATGTGAGTCTTGCGGGATGAGGACTGACTGAAGCATCTGCCACAGACGTTGCAGCGATACGGTTTCTCTCCAGTGTGAGTTAGTAGGTGACATTTTAAAGCACCTAACAATCTAAAGCATTTTCCACACTCTCTGCACTTATATGGTTTCTCCCCTGTGTGAGTCCTCATGTGCCCTTTAAGAGTGTTCTTCTCCCTGAAGCACATGCCACAATCTTCACACTGAAACGGTTTCTCTCCAGTATGAGTTAACTGGTGGAGTTTAACTTGTCTTTCCCCTGAGAAGCCTTTTCGGCACAAATGGCATTTATATGGCTTATCTCGTCCCTCTATGTGAGCGGACGTATGATGTTCTTTAAGGGCCTTGCCATGTCTGAAGGTTTTGCCACACACTTCGCACAGATGTGGCTTCTCAACATAGTGATAAATACTTATATGGTATTTCAGCTCAGAATTCTTAGGGAAACATTTGCCACAAATATGACAAAAAGTTCTCATTAGACTGTGAGTTTGCAGGTGAACCGCCATGTTCTCTGCAGGCCCAAGGACCTTCCCACACAAACCACACAAACGGTTTTGCTCCGCTAAGTGCATCTGAACATGTCTTATCAAATGACGCGTGAAGTCAAATGATTGCCCACACACCTGGCAAGAACAAGGAACGTTGTAGTTGTGCAACGTAGTGCTTTCCACACCTTTGACTTCCTCACTTTGAGCTGCAGGGCTTTGCACATAGGGAAGTGTAAATATCATCAGGGGGCCATTCTGTTTAGACAACATAACAGTTTGGTTCTGTGCTGTTTGGAAGGGTTGGGCCAGGAGAAAGGTTGTGGGGAAGGGCTGGGGTTTGGGCTGAGGCTTGGGCTGGGCCTGATGTTGGGGCTGAGGCTGGGCCTGATGTTGGGGCTGAGGCTGGGCCTGATGTTGGGGCTGAGGCTGGGCCTGATGTTGGGGCTGAGGCTGGGGCTGAGGCGGATGTTGGGGCTGAGGCTGGGCCTGAGGCTGATGTTCGGGCTGAGGCTGGGCCTGAGGCTGATGTTCGGGCTGAGGCTGGGCCTGAGGCTGATGTTCGGGCTGAGGCTGAGGTTTGGGCCTGGCCTGGCATTTGGATGGGCCCTGACCATGGTTTTTGCTCCGAAAGAGAGGAGTGCATGTGACTGTTGTGGACTCTGTCGTTCCAGAGTCTGGAAGCTGCTCTTCCCCCAGACTGGTCCTTGGTTCCTGCTGCTTCTCAGTCGCTGTGGGCTCTGGGTCCTCCTGCTCCATTAAGGCAAGGGTAAGAAAATCATTACTCAATAAATATTGCAATATTTTTTACATCTATAACTCTGACAGAACTTCCCTCTGCTCTGCCATGAAATGACTGAATAAAAACCACCATGTTCCACAAAGGGATGAGCACATTGGGGATAAAATGTATATCACAACCAGGACACAACCTACCGTGCCTTCTGAAAGTATTCACACCCCTTGACTTCTTCCACAATTTGTTGCGTTACAGCCGGAATTTAAAAGTGATCAAATTGAGATTTTTCATCACTGGCCTACACATAATACCCCATAATATCAAAGTGGAATTATGTTTACATTTTTTTTTACAAATCAATTAAAAATTAAAAGCTGAACTGTCTTGAGTCAATAACTATTAAACCCCTTTGTTTTGGCAAACCTAAAGTGCAGGAGTAAGAATTTAAGTCACATAAGTTACATGCACTCACTGTGTGCAATAATGTTTAACATGATTTTTGAATGACTACCTCATCCCTGTTCCCCACACATACAATTATCTATAAAAAAGGTCCCTCAGTCGAGCAGTAGATTAAAACAGACTAAACCACAAAGAGGTTTTACAATGCCTGGCAAAGGGCACCAATAGATAGATAGAAATCCATTTGAGCATGGTAAAGTTATTAATTACCAGTTGCACGGTGTATCAATACACCGTCATTAAAGATACAGGTGTCCTTCCTTAACTCAAGTTACCGGAGAGAAAGGAAACCGCTCAAGGATTTCACAAAGCCAATGGTTACTTTAAAACAGTTAGTTTAATGGCTGTGACAGGATTTTTTTTAAAGAGGATGGATCAACAACATAGTTGCCTTAGACATAATTAAGGCTGACCCCAATTAGTCAACACGCTGTTGGTCAAGAAGAAGCACACACACACACACACACACACACACACACACACACACACACACACACACACACACACACACACACACACACACACACACACACACACACACACACACACACACACAGAGGTTGGAGTCATTAAAACTTGTTTTTCAACCACTCCACAAATTTCTTGTTAACAAATTAAAATTTTGGCAAGTTGGTTAGGACATCTACTTTGTGCATGACAAGTCATTTTTCCAAAAATTGTTTACAGACAGATTTTTTCACTGGATCACAATTCCAGTGGGTCGGAAATGTACATACACTAAGTTGACTGTGCCTTGAAACAGCTTGGAAAATTCCAGAAAATGTCAAGGCTTTAGAAGCTTCTGATAGGCTAATTGACATCACCTGAGTCAAATGGAGTTCAACCTGTGAATGAATTCCAAGGCCTACCTTCAAACTCAGTGCCTCCTTGCTTGACATCATGGGAAAATCTAAAGAAATCAGCCAAGACCTTTTGTAGACCTCCACAAGTCTGGCTCATCCTTGGGAGTAATTTCCAAACGCCTGAAGGTACCACGTTCATCTGAACAAACAATGGTACGCAAGTATAAACACCATGGGACCATGCAGCCGTCATAGCGCTCAGGAAGGAGATGCGTTCTGTCTCCTAGAGATTAACGTACTTTGATGCGAAAAGTGCAAATCAATCACAGAACAACAGCAAAGGACCTTGTGAAGATGCTGGAGGAAACCGGTACAAAAGTCCTATGAGTCCTACATCGACATAACCTTAAAGGCCGATCAACAAGGAAGAAGCCACTGCTCCAAAACCGCCATAAAAAAGCCAGACTACGGTTTGCAACTACACATGGGGACAAAGATCATACTTTTTGGAGAAATGACCTCTGGTCTGATGAAACAAAAATAGAACTGTTTGGCCATAATGACCATCGTTATGTTCGGAGGAAAAAGGGGAGGCTTGCAAGCTGAAGAACACCATCCCAACCATGAAGCACAGGGGTTGCAGCATCATGTTGTGGGGGTGCTTTGTTGCAGGAGGGACTGGTGCACTTCACAAAATAGATGGCATCATGAGGGAGTAAAATTATGTGGATGTATTGAAGCAACATCTCAAGTCATCAGTCAGGAAGTTAAAGCTTGGTTTCAAATTAGTCTTCCAAATGGACAATGACCCCAAGTATACTTCCAAAGTTGTGGCAAAATGGCTTAAGGACAACAAAGTCAAGGTATTGGAGTGGCCATCACAAAGCCCTGACCTCAATCCTATAGAACATTTGTGGGCAGACCTGAAAAATCGTGCGTGAGAAAGGAGGCCTACAAACCTGACTCAGTTACACCAGCTCTGTCGGGAGGAGTGGGCCCAAATTCACCCAACTTATTGTGGAAAGCTTGTGGAAGGCTACCCAAAACATTTGATCCAAGTTACAATTTAAAGGCAATGCTACCAGCTACTGGGAATTTTTACCAGGATTAAATGTCAGCAATGGTGAAAAACTGAGTTTGTGTGTGTGTGTGTGTGTGTGTGCCTTCGGAAAGTATTCAGACCCCTTAACTTTTTCCACATAAAACTAATTTGAGTTATTTTCCCCTCAATCTACACACAATACCCCATAAAGACAAGCAAAAACAGGTAGACATTTTTGCTAAATTTGTCAAAAAATAAATAAATGAAATATCACTTTTACAGTTTTCAGACCCTATACTCAATACTTTGTTGAACCACCTTTGGCAGCGATTTCAGCCTAGAGTCTTTTTCGCTATGATGCTACAAGTTTGGCACACCTGTATTTGGAGAGTTTCTCCCATTCTTCTCTGCAGATCCTCTCAAGCTATGTCAGGTTGGATGGGGAGCGTTGCTGCACAGCCATTTTCAGGTCTCTCCAGAGATGTTAGATCGGGTTCAAGTCTGGGCTCTGGCTGGGCCACACAGGGACATACAGACACTTGTTCTGAAGCCACTCCTGCGTTGTCTTGGCTGTGTGCTTACGTCCGTTGTCCTGTTGGCAGGTGAACCTTCGCCCCAGCCTGAGGTCCTGAGTGCTCTGGAGCAGGTTTTCATCAAGGATCTCTGCACTTTACTCCGTTCATCTTTGCCTCGACCCTGAATAGTCTCCCAGTCCCTGCCTCTGAAAAACATCCACAGAGCATGATGCTGCCACCACCATGCTTTACCATAGGGATGGTACGAGGTTTCCTCCAGACTTGATGCTTGGCATTCAGGCCAAAGAGTTCAATCTTGGTTTCATCAGACCAGAGAATCTTGTTTTTCATAGTCAGTCTTTAGGTGCCTTTTGGCAAACTCCAAGCTGGCTGTCATGTTCCTTTTACTGAGGAGTGGCTTCCGTCTGGCCACTCTACCATAGAGGCCTGATTGGTGGAGTGCTGTAGAGATGGGAGAACATTCCAGAAGGACAACCATATCCACAGAGGAACTCCTGAGCTCTGTCAGAGTGACCATCGGGTTCTTGGTCACCTCCCTGAACAAGGCCCTTCTCCCCCTGATTGCTCAGTTTGGCCGGGTGGCCAGCTCTAGGAAGAGTCTTGGCGGTTCCAAACTTCTTCCATTTAAGAATGATAGAGGCCACTGTGTTCTTGGGGACCTTCAATGCTGCAGACATTGTTTGGTACCCTTCCCCAAATATGTCCCTCGACACAATCCTGTCTTGGAGCTCAACAGACAACTCATTTCACCTCATGGCTTGGTTTTTGTTCTGACATGCACTGTCAACTGTGCAACCTCACCTGAAGGATGATCAATGGAAACAGGATGCAACTGAGCTAAATTTCGAGTCTCATAGCAAAGGATCTGATTACTTAAATAAGGTATCCATTTATTTTTAATACATTTGCAAAATTGTATAAACCCCTCACTCTGTCATCATGAGGTAGTGTGTGTAGATTGCAGATTATTTGATTTATTTAATCCATTTTAGAATAAGGCTGTAACGTAACAAGATATGGAAAAAGTCAAGGGGTCAGAATACTTCCCAAAGGCCCTGTATATATGGCACACAAGACAGCGGTATATATGGCACACAAGACAGCGGTATATATGGCACACAAGACAGCGGTATATATGGCACACAAGACAGCTGTATATATGGCACACAAGACAGCTGTATATATGGCACACAAGACAGCTGTATATATGGCACACAAGACAGCTGTATATATGGCACACAAGACAGCTGAATATATGGCACACAAGACAGCTGTATATATGGCACACAAGACAGCTGTATATATGGCACACAAGACAGCTGTATATATGGCACACAAGACAGCGGTCTTATTTGCGCCCATCTCAGTGGACTCATCCATTTCCGAGTCCGCGGGCATGGCACAGTCCAAGAAGTAGGAATGTGGCTGCACAATGCATGTCTCTCGCTCTCTCCTGACAATTTGTGCACATTCTTTGTTTCATAACTTCATTGTGAATGGTTTGCATTTGATTGTTAGTGTCTATCAATTCCCAATAAATCACCAGTAAAATTGTTTGTTTTTTTAACAGTAGTACATTTACCGTTAATTCCTCATCTACAAATGTTTGGTTACGTTAATGTCTGTTAATGCATTCAATACATTATTATTGCATTCAATACATTATTATTGCATTCAATACATTATTGCATTCAATACATTATTATTGCATTCAATACATTATTATGTGGTCCTTCTGTAGCTCAGTTGGTAGAGCATGGCGCGGCGCTTGTAACGCCAGGGTAGTGGGTTCGATCCCCGGGACCACCCATACGTAGAATGTATGCACACATGACTGTAAGTCGCTTTGGATAAAAGCGTCTGCTAAATGGCATATATATTATTGCATTCAATACATTATTATTGCATTCAATACATTATTATTGCATTCAATACATTATTATTGCATTCAATACATTATTATTGCATTCAATACATTATTATTGCATTCAATACATTATTATTCCAGTTCTTTACCGTTCTCATTGCACAACTTAGGCTACACTTGTGAGAAACAACTTTTGGTTTACTTTATTCCATTTACGAGTTGTCAATTTAGTAATTGTCTTTTCTTTGGAGCGCTCCTGTCAATGTTGAGTAAGGACACGCACCTGATTACACATAGAAGTGGGACCTATAGGCTACCTGATTACACATATCAAGTTAAATTGACTTGTGTGTATGTTAGTCATCATTTATCTGATTTATCAAACGCGCACAGCATACAAAGCCTAGTTTGATGAGCGGAATAGCCCATCACATGTTAGATAGCGAGAGAGCACCTCCTCAAAAAGCTGGTTTTGGAGTGAAACTAGCTTTTATAAACCCAGTCATTGCGCAACAGATCATTCTAAACGCAATCGCGTGGTAAAAACAGTTTTGATGGCAACGATTAAAAAGAGCTACCATTTTTAGTCATATTAGTAGTCATTTTAGTAACCCATTCTAGTTGTTGCTACTAGATTCCCCCTCTTTCTAAGTTAAAGATTTTCATAATTTCATCTCTGTAGCATATGGAACGGCTCACATCAGGTGAACTGTTTTCCCGCAAAATTGTATTTCGGCAAAAATGTTTGAAAAATTAAGTTAATAGTTGCTTCATTACTGCAGTTGCATGTTCAATAATAAGCTATAGGCTTGCTATTGTTATGTTTTCATTAAGCTCTTAATGAAAAATGTGCGTTCCTCGTATGCATGCATAGTATTTTCTGTTGGTCATGTCACTGTTTGGAATTTATTTGACCGTTTGTTGACCGGTTAATGAGGGTCGGGTTAGTCGGCAGCAAAATGTACATCTCTAGTACAACATGTTATGTTTAGGACAAAACTAATACGTCACATTACAGAGTACCACTCCATATTTTCAAGTATAGTGGTGGCTGCATCATGTTATGAGTTTTTCAGGATAAAAAAAACATAATGGAGCTAAGCACAGGCAAAATCCCAGAGGAAAACCTGGTTTAGTCTACTTTCCACCAGACACTGGGAGATTAATTAACCTTTCAGCAGGACAATATTTGAAAACGTAAGGCCAAATTTACACTGGAGTTGCTTACTAAGAAGACAGTAAATCTTCCTGAGTGGCAGAGAAACAGTTTTGACTTAAATCTGCTTGAAGATCTACGGCAAGTCCTGAAAATGGTTGTTCAGCAATGATCAGCAACCCATTTGACAGAGCTTGAAGTATTTTGAAAAGAATAAAATGGGCAAATGTTGCACTTTCCAGGTGTGAAAAGGTGATTCTAACATCTATTGACTAAGGGGTTGGATCCTGCTCTAATCAAGAAATTGTTTAATTTTTCACTAAATGTTTTACAAATGTTAGAAGTTTTCTTCCACTTTGACATTTGAGTATTTTGTGTAGATCATTGACAAAAATTACATTTAAATCAATTTTAATCCCACTTTGTAGCAACAAAAATGTGGAAAAAGTCAAGGTGTGAACACCTGCTGGAGACACTATAAACAAGCGAGGTTGGGGGCAATTCCTTGTCGATTCAGAAAGTAAATCAAATTGCAATTTCAATTGTTCAGCCTAGAAAAGCACTGAAGACAATTGGAATTTCAGTCTAAGCCTAGTTCCCGAATTGACTGAAATTTAATTGGAATAGACTCCAACCATGATAGAAACAAATATTACACACCTGTCTGTCAGTATTTTCTGTGGATCTTCTTGGCGCTACTGAGTCGTAGTTGTGGTCTTCACCTGCAGAGGGAGTCCTGGTTACTTCTTCCGATGCCCTCACTCTTCTCAACAGATGAAGCATGCTTTGCTTTGTAACACAGACACCAAGTCTGGCAAACCTATTGAAGCACTTTTTCTTCTGAGCCTGGTGCATGATAAGCGAGTTCCGATACATGGGTGCACTCATCCTGCCGCAACGTACCTTGAGAAGAGTGGCTCCAGCCATGCCTATGGCGAAGTTCTTTCTCTGTGCACGTTCTTTGGTCAGGGCAGAAACCCACGTAGATGTGCTTGCGGACTCCAGAAACCTAAGGAACGTGGGTGCGGTTGTCTTCCATTCAGTAAAAACAGTGTCCCATCTGAAGGCTTCCAGAGAGGAAGGACTGGTCTGTCTAAGTATGGAGTTGAATGGAACGCTAGTGAGCTCTTTGCATTCTTTGACAACTTGGTTCAAAACCTCTTTAGTGACAAGGGAAGCCAAATCAGGAATATCCATTATTGCCTTTGCTGCACTGAAGAATTGTCCATTTAACATGTTATCCACAAGTTTCTCCATGGGTCCAGTAAGGATGTATTTAGTTGGCACACTCACCTAAAATTAGAAGGGGGAAATGTCAATACCATCAATATAAAAAAAAAAAATGTAATGGCCCAGCAAGCATTTTCACCTGATACTTGCGACCAAACTATCAAAATTGAACACCTACCTGAAACTTCAAGATGTTTAGAACCTTTTAACACTACCCCCCGACTTCTCTCCAACATACAGCAGGTATTAAAGGTGACAACACGTGTTTACCTGGCTTAGCTTCAAAGAAGCAGCATCATCGCCAGACTGTGGATCCTGCTCCATATCTTCTTCCAGGTATACTGAGATTTCTGCAGGCTCAGGTTTGATGTTATCGTTGTTGGGATGTGGTGTGGCTTCTTCGCCTGTGTTCTCGCTCTTTGGCACAACTACTAACGTTACGGTCAAATCTCGCGGGGTAACCTTACACGCGTCTGTTATTCTCTCGTGGGGAAACGGGGTGATACTAATCTCACCTTGTTGGGCGTCCCGAGTTCGCCATGCAAGAGAGTGACTCTCCCTCTGCTTCTGAGCACTTTCTCGAAATATACTGCCAATTTTCTCCACATCGCAAAAGCTTTTGTAGTACCTTTTAAGAAGTTTACGACACGTTTCGCAAATGATGTGTGGTAAGGCATCGTCCTGAGAAATTGGTCCAGTGAGGTCCTCCAATGCTGTGGTGTAGTCAAATGGTTTCAAACATTGACCTTCGAACTGACTGAAGAGATTGTGCACGTATATTCTATTGGAAATGTTTTCCCCACAAGCACGACATACACCGACACAACAGGTTCTCTTTGGTCTCATCATGCTAGCTAGTATTAGCATGTATTAGCGTCACAGAACAGTATCTTTGCTAGCATGGTCCAGAAGGTTTTTTTCCCCCCCGTTTGTTGTTACATTTTCATGTGTCATCCGAATTTAGTCCCCTCCTCATTCGCGTGATTGGGAAACAAAAATGTACACGTTACTCAGGTGTGCTCGTTTCACCATCGTACAGCAACGAAAGCGGAGTTTGCAGTTGTTACTAGATAGAATGCAGCTATGGACGGAAGTTACTTTTTGTAGCAGGTTATGATCGAATTTTAGCTAACCCTTTCCCTAACCTAATTTTCCTAAACTGCTACGTTCATTCACTTAGGAGAACATACGTAGCAGGTTATGATAATAATTGTGGCAGGTTAAGATTAGGTAAAATGCCACAACAACAACAAAAATACGTTTGAAGTAAATTTGACAAAAGCTGGATCCCTTCTAGACATGACCCACTTTTGTCTATGGCTACGACCGGAAGGGACATTTTGTAGCAGGTCAGAAGAGCATTTTCGCGAACCTAATAATCCCAACCGGCTACGCGAATTATTCAAACATGATACGGAAGTTCCCCTAACCTGCTACGAAAAAGTAATTTATGTCTGTAGCTGTATGTGTACACCATCGAGATTCCTTTAAAAAAACATGGCACTTCCGGAAGTGACTTTAACCTAGTAGGTTATGAGCATTTACACTGCAGGTTAGGATAAGTAATGTAGCATGCTATGCGAATTAGGTTAAAGTTAGCGAAAATACTTCCCTAACCTGCTACGAAAAGTCATTTCCAGTCGTAGCTGTATCCAAAGTGGGTTACACATTTTAGCTAACCCTAAACCTAATTATCCTAATCTGCCACATGTATATTCTCCTAATTTGCTGCATGCGTTCTAAACCTGATAGGAAAAGTAAATTCTGACAACAACTGAATCCCTGCTAGCCATAACTGTCGAAGTGACAGTTTTTTTTGTAGGGAGTCTCGTCAGATGATCTATTATATTGGCAAGGTAGCCGAGTGACCGCCAATGCAAAGGATATACACGTCCTCAATGCAGGCAATATCAAGCGGGACTATTCTAATGTTAATTTATGTTTAAACTAATAGCACACAGCCCAGACACCAATGCATACCCCCGTAAAACATGCCACCAGAGGGTCACAATCCCCAAGACAAGAACAGTCTATGAGAGTTGCACATAACTACATAGAGCCATGACTACATGGAACTCTATTCCACAGCAGGTAACTAATACAAGCAGTAGAATCAGATTAAAAAACAGACACAAATACACTTTATGGAACAGCAGGGACTGTGAAGCAACACAAACTGGTGCATACACACACACATGTTAACATACACACTATACACACATACAAATGTATGTTGTGTTGTATATATGTAGTAGTAGAGTAGGGGCCTGAGAGCACACACTTAGTGTGTTGTGGATATGTGGTAGTAGAGTAGGGGCCTGAGAGCACACACTTAGTGTGTTGTGGATATGTGGTAGTAGAGTAGGGGCCTGAGAGCACACACTTAGTGTGTTGTGGATATGTGGTAGTAGAGTAGGGGCCTGAGAGCACACACTTAGTGTGTTGTAGATATGTAGTAGTGGAGTAGGGGCCTGAGAGCACACACTTAGTGTTTTGTAGATATGTAGTAGTAGAGTAAGGGCCAGAGAGCACACACTTAGTGTGTTGTGACATCTGTTATGAATGTACTGTAATGTTTTTATAATTGTATAACTGCCTTAATTTTTCCGGACATCAGATATGCACGTGAACATGTTATGTCACCTGCACAAGCCAATAATGCAATAATCAATATCCACATTGCACTAAAAATAACACAAGGTAGAACAAAAACATGATGAATAGAAATAAGAACACAAGAAAGTAAGAAGCTATATACAGGGTCAGTTTCAATTCCATATTTACAGTTGGAGTGATAGAGGTAGTTATGTATTTTTGTATAAAATAAATGTAACTAGGCAAGTCAGTTAAGAACAAATTCTTATTTACAATGACGGCCTACCCGGGAACAGTGTGTTAACTGCCTTGTTCAGGGGCAGAACGGAATATATATATATTTACCTATAAGGTTACAAGGCATCAGGATATATGATAAACAGCGTAGCAGCGGCGTAAATTATGATTGTATACGAGTGTGTTTGCGTGTGTGTGTGTGTGTAGAGTCAATATGAAGATGTTTGCATGTTATGTGTGTGTTTGGAGTGTCAGTGCAGTGTGTGGAGTCATGTGAGTGAGCATCTTTATATATAACATATTTGGTGTACGTAGGGACAGTGCAACAATAAAAATAACATGCACAACTAAGTCGTTTTTCTCAGATTTCTCAATGCATTTGTAACAGCCTAAATATTACGAAACGTCAACTCGATCAAATAAGCCTAACGTAATAAGACACTATCTCACAGACCATACAATCTTTTTTTATATAAAAATAATAATAATAATTCATTCGGACATATTTTGGGCGGGGTAAATCCTCTCACTTCACCTCTTCCTCGCTTGTCCCCGTATACCATCTAGTCAAACCCCGAGTTTAAGCAACAGGGGTTTACCACCGTAATGTCGGAAACGTAAAGTTAACCTATTTAGCAAGACGTATTCTGATTCGCTGCTCAATACAAACCTGTGAGTGATAAGCCAATCATTTATGTTCTCATTGGTCGTTGACAGCAACCAACATACACAATCAGAGATATTAGAAAAGGATCTCGGACACAATAAACATATCAATGTTTTAGCTAGGAGTTTGGGGAAACGGGACAATTATTACCTAGCAATGTTTCTCACCAAATAACTTTGCTAACCAAGATTTATGTATATCGTTCAGCCAGTTCAATGACAACTGTCAGCTAAAATGAATCTGGGGTGAGTAATGATTTTTCCTTTCACCAGTCGTTTATTAAAGTTAGCTAACGAGCTTTGCAGTTGGTGACGTTAGCTAGATAGTTAGTTGAAGCTTGTAAACCAGCCATCAAAGTTTGGAAAGATCATTTGGCTAGCATAACTGTAATGTTAGATATATATCTGCCTTATGTAGCAACATACCTAACGTTAGATCTATTAGCTATTACCTCTTTCTTTTGGGTGAACAGGGATGGTCTGTTGTTCGAACTTGAAAATGGAAAGCCCAGGCTAATTCTAACCAATCATCATGGTAGGTATCATACCGTTCAGTTAAACTTTAAGATATCATTATACATTACCATATACCTCAGAGGAATCAAAGCCGATTTTTAACTTGAGTTGTCATTTATGTTTTGCCATGATTGTAGGTGTTGATACGAAGAATCCAAATAAGGTAAGAGTTTTCTGCCATCTAACAACCGTTACTTTTTGCACTTACGGTCATAAATGCATGGACTGTAACGTTCCTTGTCGTTTTACTTTCCTTTTTATGATTTAATGTTAGATACTCTCTCGAACCAGACCACAAAATGCTCTCAACTCAAAGAAGTTTCCCGAACCAGTATCCGAGGAGCCTCTGAGAGTACAGAAGAAACGTGCAGAGAGGAGGAAGGCAGTCCCTATTACCCACACCGTGCCAGTCAAGAATGACACTCCAATGGTTGCATCCAATCATACAAAACCAAAGGCCAAGGGCAGCACTGATCACAATACCAAAGCCTTGGCCAAAGTGTCTTCAGCTAAAGGACATGGGCACATAGCCACCGATAGACCTCCAAAGTCCACTGTGAAGGACAGCTTGGTCTGTTTGACCAATGAGCAGCTCCAACAGATCCTCAGCACAATCAACAACTCAACCATTCGCTCACAGGATCAGGATGTACACAGCCAGCCTCAAACAGGTTAGAGTGAGACGTTTACAATAATCCCAATTCAAGTGCAAATGGCACTCTGTTAAATGAACCTGATGATGAAATTGAAGATGTACCACTACCGTCTATGATGCATGTAGCTAAGTGTTTGTATATTCCCAAGGAAATGAAGGGAACTTTAAAGAGGATTGCCTGTTGACTGGAACGGGGAGAAAAGGAAGTGCTGCACATGTTAGTGGGAATGGAAACTCACAGGGAAAAAGCGAGGATGAAAGGTAATATACTAGGAGCACATTGTAGCCTATTTGACCACTTGACAGACACCTCTAAAATGTGAAATTGCAATTATGTTATGTATTTAGCATACTTTCTTTTCTACTGGACAGGTGGGTGATTTGTGGTCAACCATCTGGCCTGTTCAGTTCTCTGGGAGAAAGAGAGATGGACAAAGAAGCACTGGAGGCCAAGAGGACACAATGGAGGAAAGAACTAGGTACCAACTAGCGATGGGTGAAATTGATCCAGTTACACATCAGGATATTATTTTTGACAATATAGCGTATCGTTTTGACTATCGCAATATTATTTGAGCTAGTTGGCTGTACCTGCACCAAAAAATACATGCACTATTTTTTTCCTTCAGCTTGTTCTCCATCTTTTTAAATATGGAACCAATTTGTTTTCAGCACTTTTATTTGCATAACTTGGGCTTCCGAGTGGCGCCGCCATCTAAGGCACTGTATCACAGTGCAACAGTCCCTTGTTTCGAATCCAGGCTCTATCACATCCGGCCGTGATTGGGAGTCCCATAGGACGGCGCACAATTGGCCCAGCGTCATCTGGGTTTGGCTGGAGTAGGCCGTCATTGTAAATAAGAATTTGGTCTCAACTGACTTGCCTAGTTAAATAATGGTTCAATTAAAAAATATATATATTTTTAAAATAGTTTTCTCATGGCTCTTATCCCTCTGCAGCAGACATATGGTGAGCAATATGTTTTGAACATCGAATTGCAATACATATACACTGAACAAAAATATAAATGCATCATGTGTTGGTTCCATTTTTCATGAGCTGAAATAAAAGATACCAGAACATTTCCATACGCACAGAACTTTCTCTCTCAAATTTTGTGCACAAATTTGTTTACATCTCTTTTAGTGAGCATTTCTCCTTTGCCAAGATAATCCATCCACCTGGACAGTTGTGGCATATCGAGAAGCTGATTAAACGGCATGATCATTACACAATGCACCTTGTGCTGGGGACAATAAAGGCCACTCTAAAATGTGCAGTTTTGTCACAGAACACAGTGCAACAGATGTTTATTTTTTGAGGGGGTGTGCAATTGTCATGTTGACTACAGGAATATCCACTGTGGCTGTTGCCAGAGAATTGACTGTTCATTTCTCTACCAAAAGCCACCTACAACATTGTTGTAGAGAATGTGGCAGTACATCCAACTGGCCCCACAATCGCAGACCATGTATCACTCCAGGCCCCACAGACCATGTATCACTCCAGGCCCCGCAGACCGTGTGGTATCACTCCAGGCCCCACAGACCGTGTGGTATCACTCCAGGCCCCACAGACCGTGTGGTATCACTCCAGGCCCCACAGACCGTGTGGTATCACTCCAGGCCCCGCAGACCGTGTGGTATCACTCCAGGCCCCGCAGACCGTGTGGTATCACTCCAGGCCCCGCAGACCGTGTGGTATCACTCCAGGCCCCGCAGACCGTCCAGGCCCCAGGCCCCGCAGACCGTGTGGTATCACTCCAGGCCCCGCAGACCGTGTGGTATCACCAGGCCCCGCAGGCCCCAGGCCCCGACCGTGTGGTATCACTCCAGGCCCCACAGACCGTGTGGTATCACTAGGCCCCGCAGACCGTCACTCCAGGCCCCACAAACCGTGTGGTATCACTCCAGGCCCCACAGACCGTGTGGTATCACTCCAGGCCCCACAGACCGTGTGGTATCACTCCAGGCCCCACAGACCGTGTGGTATCACTCCAGGCCCCACAGACCGTGTGGTATCACTCCAGGCCCCACAGACCGTGTGGTATCACTCCAGGCCCCACAGACCGTGTGGTATCACTCCAGGCCCCACAGACCATGTGGTAATGCTCCAGCTCTGGACCTCGACATCTGGCTTCTTCACCTGCGGGATCGTCGGAGGGAGGTGCTGAGGAGTATTTATTACTGTAAAAGGACATTTTGTGGGGAAAAACTCATTCAGATTGACTGGGCCTGGCTCCCAAGTGGGTGGACCTGGCTCCCACATGAGTGGGCTTATGCCCACCCATGACTGCGCCCCTGCCCAGTCATAGATTAGGGCCTAATGAATTTATTTAAATTGACGGATTTCCGTCTATGAAGTGTAACTCAGTAAAATCTTTGAAGTTGTTTCATATTGCCTTTATATTTTTGTTCAGTATAGAATCGTGAGAATCGCAATGCTTATCATGTTGGAACCTAATTATTGTGATCTAGTATTGTACAGTACCACAGCACACCATAAAGCAAGAGGCTGGTTTCACTTTCAGTGCAGCATTTAAAAAAAAAAATTTGTAACATATCATATGAGTTACACATTATTTCACATATCATACGAAATGGATGAGGTAGTGCACCATTTTCTGGGACCCATTTTGGCTCCTGAGCATTACTTTTAAACTGCTGGCTTACATTATACAAGACCTCTTGAGCATCAATTTAATTGATTGATTGGTGGTTTCTGGGTATTGTGGTGTGCTACAGCTTATCAGACATTAATGAAGTGATTTGATTGGCTTGCTCTCTGTCTGATTAAGATGAACAGATGGCTCTGAAGAAACAGCAGAAAGACCTGAGCAGACCAGATGTCACGGCAGACTATGGCCCAAGGGGAAGGGTGACCATCACATCCAAACTTGGTCCTGGAGATGGTCACATACACACCAGGGTAGGCAATGGATTTTTTTTTCTGCAAAAAGTTTTCACTGTCAATGTCTAAGAAAACATGTTTGTTGACAAGCTTCTGTGGTCTCTGGCCAGATGCTAGGAGGACCCGGTCTGGAGGACACAGACACACTGTGCTCCACTCAGAGCTACAGCAGTCACAGAGACCTCCCTTCTGCCATCAGATCTGCCTTCGTAGTGGGGGTGGAGTACCATTCACTACCATAATGTACCAAACACACATTTACTATTCGAGTTACAGGGAACAGGCACAGGCCATCTCAACTGAAGGTTACAACAGAGTGATGTTGTAAAGCTGCTGTTTTTGTGGTTGTGATGTCCAGGAGGCCACCCCAGTAGAACATGCCTTCAGCGCTCAGAAGAAGGAGCATCACAGGAGGTGGCTGCAGGATCTGGACCGGCAGAGGGAGGAGGACAAGCTGCGACACCGGCAGGAGAAACAGTATCTCAGTCAAGTAACAGGCTGTTTTAATTGTTTAGTTGAATTGGGTTTGTTAGAATCGGGTTTGTTAGTGCCAGGTTAGAATTAAAATGTTTACCCCTGTAGGTTCCCAGACTTGAAAACAATGCTCAATAGCGTGTTTCCACTAATCCACCTCCCTCCCTCCCAGGCTGAGGACCATGAGCTCTGGGCCTTGCACTTTGACTCCCCCCAGATGAGAGTCCCTCTCCAGGCCCCTGTGGCTGCAGAGAGGGGTGAGTCAGAGCCCCTCAGTCAGAGGACCCATTTAGGAGCCCTGTCTGTGGCCTGGGACGGAGCCAGCACCTACGGAGGGGACAGTCTTGGGAGAGTCAGCGTCGACATCACTGGAGGCTTCCCACAGAAGGCAAGGTGAGCCATCCAGTACAAGAGTTTTCCCATAGCTATCTGATCTGATCTGGAACAATTATTCATTCTATTCTGTGCTATTCTATGATGTATATTTCTTTGTTCAGCCATCTCCGTACCATGACGGCCCTACTGGACCCAGCCCAGATCGAGGAGAGAGAGAGGAAGAGAGTGAAACAGCTGGAGCATCAGGTATGAGTGGGATAACGGTAGAACACCAAATCCTTTAATCTAATGTATAATCTTACGCAATGTGCTATGATGGACCCCAGGAATATTATTTGATGTCATGGCGTCAGCTAATGGGGATCCTAATAGAATTTAAATTCTCTTGGCCATTGAGACTAAGAGGATTGACAGTATTGTGGATTGGTTGTCCCCTCCTGTTCCAGCGTGCCATCGAGGCTCAGGTGGAGGAGAGGAGGAGGCAGCGTGAGGCGGAGGAGGCCGTTCGCCTGGCTGTGGAGCAGGAGGAGGAGAGGAGGGTGGCGCAGGAGAGAGAGCTGCTACAGAAACAGTACCAGCTCGACACTCAGAGAAAGAGACACACAGAGGTCAGAGCACATGGACGTTACACTTCTGAACTTCGAGCTCATTGGGGATCTCTGCCAGTATATCAGCTTTAATGAAAGAGATGACTAGCAATCACAAATTAAGTTCTTTCCATTTGTTTTCGCATTTGGAATTGTATTATAAGTTTTAGCCTACTCCTGTTGTGTTTATTGTATTAACTGACAAGAGACTGTGTTTGTTGGGGTCTTTGTAACACTTGTGGTGGTCCTTGCAGGAGCAGCACAGTCGTAAGCAGGAGGAGCTTTACCTGAGTGTTCAGCGGGCCCAGGAGGAGGCCCTGAAGGACAAGCACCAGCAGAGGATCAGAGAGCTGGCCAGGAAGGGACACGACGTCTCCAAGCTGCAACACTCTCTGGAGGGTGAACCCGTCTCGTCACGGGGTGATTACTGTTACAGGGTGTCCGCAGGGCCTTCAATTCGGAAACTCATTTATCTGATTCGAAGGCCATAATAAGTGTTAAAATGTCTTTCCATTCAGTTTTCAAAGGGCTTATAAAATGCAACGTAGATGACTACAGTGTTTCCGTTGTATTGTGCCGCTACTTAATTGTTACCACGCGGCAAAAAAATATATATTTTGGTTCTAAAACCATTATTTGGTCAACAGTATTATGCATTAACCTGCTTCCTGCAAGGAAAGTATCTGCTCTGACCCTGTCTCGCTGCTGGCGCTCACTTCCTCTCCCCCCTTTACACACTGAGTGAAGAGAGGGATGCGTTCTGATAGGCACAAGCATACTGACAGTTGAGCAACATTTCGAGATTTAATTGCAGGAAAAACAACTACCCTTAATGTTGTTAAAAAAATAAGATTAGTCTCAGCTATAATCTAAATAATTTCTCAAGTGTCAATAGAGTTAATTACACCTTTTACAAACCGTGTGTAATTGAGATGCTGTGCCAGCAGAACTGTGTGGAGTAAAAGCCATTTAAGGGGAATAGCCCTACATCACCTGGCCTATCAATGGCATGTTTTTGTAGGACATTACATAGCAGGGCCCGGGTAACCCTAAAAACATTTATTTTTTAAATTCCCTGGCGTAGTCTATTGGTTAGAGCGTTGGACTAGTAACCGAAAGGTTGCAAGATCGAATCCCCGAGCTGACAAGGTACAAATCTGTTGTTCTGCCCCTGAACAAGGCAGTTAACCCACAGTTCCTAGGCCGTCATTGAAAATAAGAATTAGTTCTTAACTGACTTGCCTTTTAAATAAAGGTGTAAGGTATTTGATGAAAGCAAAGCAGGTTTTGATTGTTCTGTCTTTAGTCTTTAACACCAGCTCAGGACCATACCACTACCAGACAGGGACAGGAAGGGAGATGGACACCCTGAGAGAAGAGACTTGCAGCACCGCCTCCCTTAGGAAGGACATGGCAGTGAAGACTGGTAACATATATTACACTATTCCTCCTAGCATGTTACAGTTTGGGTGTGGTTAACTGAATTAAGACGTTTTATTGTGAGTGTTTATCTGAATTAGTGTCATGTACCGTGTACTATACAGCCATGTATCTACTACTCACCAAATCCCCGTTGTAAATAGGCATTCTAAAATGCCTCCCTGTGTGGTGTTCTCTCTGTGTCTGCATAGAGGTGAACCCAGCAGTCAGGCCGGGCTGCACGTACACAGTGGAGGCTCTAGGTAATCGAAGCCAGGCGGTGCAAACCCCAGACATCCCTGTAGAGTACAGACCTCCTCCTCCCAACGCCAAGAGGTGCAGGCGGGAGGCCAGGCAGGAAGCACAGCTGGCTCAGAGGAACCCTCCTGTCCCCAGGGCAGGGAAGGAGAACGTTTGGCTGAACGACCTGGGAGGAGGAGTAGGAGAAGGTGGTGTGTATTGTTTTTTTTTACTATGTTTATAAGGGCGAAACTAATTTCCTCCTGGGGATTAATAAAGTACAATCTCAGGTGCAGGAGACCTGTACGAGGCCTTTGCCAGGACAGACCAAGGCCAGGGCCAGAGACACAGGGGAGGAGGTCGTAGGCCAGAGTGGAACACTCAGAGACCCAGTAAACCCTATGTCCCGGCATCAGAGCGCTACCCTGCAGGGCTACAACACACCAGGCAGGAGAGCCGCCTCCGCAGGCAGATGGAACTCATGACCATGATGGAGAGAAACACCATAACCCCTCACCCCCCTGACCCCGAACCTGACCTCAGGCCTGCTAACCCCTCGCCACCACAAGCCAACTACCCTGCTAGCACTGCACAGGGCAGGATAAAGAATGGCATCACTGGTGTGACACACGCCATGGCTGTTCACACTGGAAGGTGAGTAGAAGTAAAGGCAGTAGTGTTCCATCTGTAGCCTGACTAAATCAGACTGAACACCGTGTTTGAGGTGAAATCATTTTCAACATTCCGTCTGGTTAAACGGGGTCACCACATTCCGTCTGGTTAAACGGGGTCACCATATTCCGTCTGGTTAAACGGGGTCACCACATTCCGTCTGGTTAAACGGGGTCACCACATTCCGTCTGGTTAAACGGGGTCCCCACATTCCGTCTGGTTAAACGGGGTCCCCATTCATCTGGTTAAACGGGGTCGGTCCGTCTGGTTAAACGGGGTCCCCACATTCCGTCTGGTTAAACTGGGTTAAACGGGGTCCCCACATTCCGTCTGGTTAAACGGGGTCCCCACATTCCGTCTGGTTAAACGGGGTCCCCACATTCCGTCTGGTTAAACGGGGTCCCCACATTCCGTCTGGTTAAACGGGGTCCCCACATTCCGTCTGGTTAAACGGGGTCCCCACATTCCGTCTGGTTAAACGGGGTCACCACACTCCGTCTGGTTAAACGAGGCTACCACATTGTCAGATGTAACAGCATGATGTCTTGCCCCACATTCCGCTGGTTAAACGGGGTCCCCAGTCTGGTTAAACGTTCCCCCCAGATCCCCACACTCCAGTTCCTGGTTAAACTACCACATTGTCAGATGTAACAGCATGATGTCTTGCGCCGCCAGAGTTCCCCCCAGATCCCCTCCAGTTCCTGCTAGCCTTCAGAACCAGTCCCGTGGCTCCCGCCTCCCGACACAGGCCCATGGTTCGCTCCAGGACACAGACCGCTCCCCTCCCCCCTCGGAGTACATCCCCTATCTGAGGACCGACGAGGTGTACCACATGGATCCCCGTGCCCCCATCTCCAGACCCTCCACACATCCACAGACACACACAGGTCAGAGGTCATTTTCACTGTTCTGAACCTGCTCTCAACACCGTAACTTTGTCATGTTATTGTGGAGCCAAAGGCACATTTACAATAATGTAGAGTTATTGTGTATAGGGATCATCTCAGATTTATTCTGGGTATTGTCAGATATTTTGTATATAGCGCTAGTTTCATATTCTGACAGATGGGGTCCAGTGCAGGCCCATTAGCCCTCCCCACCAGAAGGACCCTCTGCTCCACCCAGAGCTGCTTAGGAACACAGAGAGACAGCAGGCCATACTGAAGAGCCTCTCAAAGCTACGGCAGGTATCTGTATTACATGTGTCCATTACACACAGTAACATTCTCTACCCTTCTCCTCAGTGTGCTCTCGTTCACTCTAAAAGTGAAAAGACAGTCCATTCCTTTTTTAAAGCCATGAGGGGGACTAAATGAGTGTACACTTCAGGGAGATGAGTAGAGAATCTGAAAGTAGGCAGAGGAAATAACTTTCATTTCACTTCTTTCATTCCTGCTCACAAGCACTGTGTTTGATTCCAGGGTTTGTTGCAGAAGCAGAAAGAGCTGGAGACAGGACTGAACCCTGTAATGATTGTTACTGAGGACCACCACTGACCTCTTCAACACGTGACCCACAGCCTCACGTCTAAAGGCACATAGACCTAGTAAACACTCAGGTTGTACAACTGATGTAAAATTGACAAAGGTTTGTGATAGCATTGTTGTGTTGAATGTGCTGTATCACCACAGTGTGCACTAGATCATTCTGAACTGGAACATACAGCACTTTACCATTTATGATTTAACCGACATCTTAGTTTGTGAAGAGTATTTAAATTTTAAGCAAATGTTGGCACTTTACTGACCACATGGGTTTGAAGAGTATTGTAGGAATTATATAGAATGTAATGGCCTGTGTGTGAGTGGCTATGATTGTAGTGTTGGTATTTGATGACTTGATATGTAGTGGTGCTTTTGCAGCCATAGAATAGAGTACGACTGTATGAGTCATAATACCCGTAAAGCCTAGCGGTCAAACAGGGAAATGGGTCCATAGGGGATTTTAGAAACAGTTCAAAAGGGCTGTGTTTCGTGTAGTCTTACCCTGGCGTGACGTTTTGATAATCATGTAAAACTCTCGGACAAGAACTTTATCAATATATTCTCCTGTAATTTACCCCCCCAAAATGAAATGCTAATTATCTGCCATAAGAGTACAAATGCCATGATGATCTGGACCAGACTGCAGAATTTAAGAATCTTTGGATTAACTGTTAGCTAAATGTAGTAATAAATAAATTGGCTACATTTGGACTATTCTGTGAACTGTCTTGAATTGACAATACCAGTTAGCAAAAGTGTGAGTGAGATGACATGCACGAGCTGATATGATGATGGAGGGGGGGGGATGTATAAGACCCTGTAACTGGTAATATGTTCCAAGTCAGAGCGATTTGTCTACATTGATACAACTAGTATTGTTTTTGAAGTCCCCTTGTCCAAGAGAGATTTACAGTTAAACATCATGGCAGGGTAAACCTACACAAAACACAGCCCTTATTTTAAGTGTTTCTAAAATCCCCTATGGGGGAAAAAGGACGGTGGAAACTATTGGAACCACTGTTTGACCGCTAAGTTTTATGGGTATTCTGACACTACCAGTCTGGGGCTCTGTTACTAGTTTATTTACAAGCTTTGAAGGGACTTTCATCTAATGACCATGTGTATAAATTGTTATTTAAAATGTACTGTGTTGTGTGAATAAAAGTTTTAATTTTTTAAATATACAATTATTTAAAGGGAAACGAAGGTAAATTTGTTAATGTCTGGATTAAGTCAGTCCTAGTAGAAATAGTTTTGACAAAACAAAGCCATAATTTTGACAAGCATGTTTTAATACAAACAAAGTTGTAAAAAATAACATTAAGATAAAAACCACTGGTTTTCTGTACAAGGCCACATGGCTACAGTATACTTCTTTACAAAACCAAAAAAGGTACAAGGATATTAACTTGGGCCTAGATTCAATCAGATCAAGCGTAGTTTAGTGGTGTTGAAGGTCAAACTGAGGCATCAAATCAGTGAGCAGCTGCTCTTGTGATAATTATCACTCAGCCACACCTGGCTCTCTCCCATTAGACGTTCAGAATGAGGAAGTGTAGGCTATATAGAAATAATCACGCTCTAATTGAACAATCCTGAAACTTAATATTGAGGGTTTCTATCTCCTAATGGAGGTGTAGACTACATCTCACATTCCACTGTTCAAACTTATAATGGGATTTCTCTTAATGCAACACCGTTCAGACAATGGCAATGTCCACTGGGTATAATGCCAGGAGCTGCTAGTGGATTTGACAGCTCTGCTGTTCCACCGCCGAAACAACCACTACGCAGATGTCGGCTAAAGGGGATCTGATTGAATACAGCCCCTAAACAAACAAGTAATAACAAAAAGTTTTCCTAGAAAATACAAATATAATTGTTTGGTTTGACAAGATCTGACAGGTTAGTGAGTAGTATCATCAGCAGGCAGCACCAGCCAGGCCACAGCTGGCTTTACCATCTGGAAGGGGAAAAAAGTTATTTCCGGTCAAGTAAAGCGCTTCTTTAGGATCATAAATGAAGATTCACTAGTGGGGCCTGTTTGGGACAGGAGGGTTCAGTAAGAAATGTAATGTGTAGAAGAGATTTGACTCGGTCAAGTAGGTAGTCGTGCTAGTTGCTCACTATCCATCTGGCCACAACAGAAAACAAAAACGAACATCCCGGTAAATCCTCCGTGTTTTCAGGTTGATACCTACTGAACACAACTCTTGTTTGTTCACTCGGCCGTTCGTCACCGCTTCCAAGGACCATTCCCACGCCCCTGGTTAGCAGTCTGGTTACTACCCCAGGGGTGATGAGGGTTACCCATCAGTCGTGAAGGGAACGTGTGGCGCCCCAGCCCCATGTTCTGCTGCTGAAGGCCCCATAGACAGGACTCTGACCCCCCTGCCTGGCCAATCCTAGCCCAGCCAATGGCATTAGGCATCAATGGTCTAATACCCCCCCGTCCTGCAGGTCCTTCCAGCCTATTCAACATGGGCCTTTGGAATATGCTCATGCCAAGGTTACTGTTAAGGAACAGTGTATTAGGCATGGGTAACAAGCCGTTTCTCTGCTGCTGTCTGGCTGCCTGTGCCAGTCTGTCTGTCGCTGCCGCTATGTAATCCCCACCACCAACTGGCCGGGGGGCTGCTGCCCTGGGACCTGGAGGACCAGGGAGGGGGCTGCTAGGGGATTTGTCAGTCATTCCTCCTCCCCCCTGGAGGCTGCCTTCTACTGGGCTGGGTTTAGTGTTCTCCCCCTGGGACCTTGGAGGCTCAGGGCCTGGGGGGTCGTTAGTGTTGCTGGGTGTGGCCCCCGACTCCCCATGACCCTCAGTGACAATGCCAGCTAAAGGATCCCGGTGGCTGCTGAAAGTGTTCAGTCTGCCCTGGGAGCCACACAAAGACATGTCACTGGTCACCTCGGCACCAGCAGTTACACTCAGACCGAGCTTAGAGTGGAGTGAGGAGAGGGTAGCTTCTTTAGCCTGCCATGTGGGGGTCAGTCCCACTTCCTTCTGGATCCCAGCAGGGGACTGGCTGGAGTGGAGAGGGACAGGACCAAGGAGAGAGACCGGGGAAGGGGTGAAACCAGGAGTGAGGAAACCAACTCCAGAGTCCCCTAGACACCCTGGTGAGTCTGTACCCAGGCCAGGAATCCTTGGTCCTGGTGGGGACTCTGGTCTCTCCCCATCCACCTCTTGAGGTGCCATCTGTGAGCGAGCAGCCTTATCAGCCTTGAACTGAGAGATGGCCTCCTTCAGGGCCTGGAAGTTGAGCTCCATGGGTGTCCCCGCGTCAGGAACAAGCTGGTCGGGGAGGGATGGACGGAAGTCGTCCTCGTTTAGCGGAGTGGACAGGCGGTCCACCAGGCGATCTGGGGAGGAGGGGGAGTCCAGAAGGATCGGTTCTTCCAGCACATGCTTTTCCTCTCGGACTGTGGATGGAAAATACAAAAAGGTTAACAGTGTTATGGGTCAATTGGAATAAACATTGGGAAGGGCAGAATTGTTCTGTGCTCTAGAGACCCTGTTTAGATGCCTCGTTACCCTCAAACAATATGAACCTATTGGCCAACAGCATTGCCTGACCATGTCCCCTGACCAGAACAAACTCTGTGCACTAGTTAAAGGCTATGGTCAGTGGAAAAACTCCTGTTCCTAAATATGACCCATATTAACTACCTGTAGTAGCTGCAGCTATGAGGTCTACTGAGGTAGACCGCTTGTCTCTGATGTCATGGAAACCAACTAGGCCACCGAAGTTGTGCATGATGTCGTTGATGTTGGCGATGACGATGCCAGTACTGGAGTAGTGGGGGAACATCTCGAAGTGGCTCTCTGGAACAGCAAAACAAAGAAGCGCTAGTTTAGCGTGAAGATGTGTCGTTGCTGAATGTACTGTGCCTGCAGCTTGATCAAAGTCTAGGTTGTGTGTGTTACCCGTGAGGAAGATGTGTCGTTAATGAATGTACTGTGCCTGCAGCTTGATCAAAGTCTAGGTTGTGTGTGTTACCTGTGAGGAAGATGATGTGTCGTTAATGAATGTACTGTGCCTGCAGCTTGATCAAAGTCTAGGTTGTGTGTGTTACCTGTGAGGAAGATGATGTGTCGTTGCTGAATGTGCTGTGCCTGCAGCTTGAGGAGACAGTCCAGGTCGGGGGCGGGGCGAGATGGAGCGTCACACTCATGGTATGGCAGGAACTCCACAATGTTTTTCTTCTGGTACGTGGTCAGTAGGTTCAAGATCTTCCTGGCTTCACTTTTAAACCTGATGGGGACAGAGATGAGGAGAATGAGTTTAATCAAACCTGAGAAGTTAGAAAACAAATCCCAATTTTCCCCTGCTACTTTGAACAGAATTTCTACTTATTGCATTTACAGTGCCTTGCGAAAGTATTCGGCCCCCTTGAACTTTGCAACCATTTGCCACATTTCAGGCTTCAAACAAAGATATAAAACTGTATTTTTTTGTGAAGAATCAACAACAAGTGGGACGCAATCATGAAGTGGAACGACGTTTATTGGATATTTCAAACTTTTTTAACAAATCAAAAACTGAAAAATTGGGTGTGCAAAATTATTCTGCCCCCTTAAGTTAATACTTTGTAGCGCCACCTTTTGCTGCGATTACAGCTGTAAGTCGCTTGGGGTATGTCTATCAGTTTTGCACATCGAGAGACTGAATTTTTTCCCCCATTCCTCCTTGCAACACAGCTCAAGCTCAGTGAGGTTGGATGGAGAGCATTTGTGAACAGCACTTTTCAGTTCTTTCCACAGATTCTCGATGGATTCAGGTCTGGACTTTGACTTGGCCATTCTAACACCTGGATATGTTTATTTTTGAACCATTCCATTGTAGATTTTGCTTTATGTTTTGGATCATTGTCTTGTTGGAAGACAAATCTCCGTCCCAGTCTCAGGTCTTTTGCAGACTCCATCAGGTTTTCTTCCAGAATGGTCCTGTATTTGGCTCCATCCATCTTCCCATCAATTTTAACCATCTTCCCTGTCCCTGCTGAAGAAAAGCAGGCCCAAACCATGATGCTGCTGCCACCACCTTGTTTGACAGTGGGGATGGTGTGTTCAGGGTGATGAGCTGTGTTGCTTTTACGCCAAACATAACGTTTTGCATTGTTGCCAAAAATTCCATTTTGGTTTCATCTGACCAGAGCACCTTCTTCCACATGTTTGGTGTGTCTCCCAGGTGGCTTGTGGCAAACTTTAAACAACACTTTTTATGGATATCTTTAAGAAATGCTTTTCTTCTTGCCACTCTTCCATATAGGCCATATTTGTGCAATATACGACTGATTGTTGTCCTATGGACAGAGTCTCCCACGTCAGCTGTAGATCTCTGCAGTTCATCCAGAGTGATCATGGGCTTCTTGGCTGCATCTCTGATCAGTCTTCTCCTTGTATGAGCTGAAAGTTTAGAGGGACGGCCAGGTCTTGGTAGATTTGCAGTGGTCTGATACTCCTTCCATTTCAATATTATCGCTTGCACAGTGCTCCTTGGGATGTTTAAAGCTTGGGAAATCTTTTTGTATCCAAATCCGGCTTTAAACTTCTTCACAACAGTATCTCGGACCTGCCTGGTGTGTTCCTTGTTCTTCATGACCTCTGAGACTATCACAGTGCAGGTGCATTTATACGGAGACTTGATTACACACAGGTGGATTGTATTTATCATCATTAGTCATTTAGGTCAACATTGGATCATTCAGAGATCCTCACTGAACTTCTGGAGAGAGTTTGCTGCACTGAAAGTAAAGGGGCTGAATAATTTTGCACGCCCAATGTTTCAGTTTTTGATTTGTTAAAAAAGTTTGAAATATCCAATAAATGTCGTTCCACTTCATGATTGTGTCCCACTTGTTGATTCTTCACAAAAAAATACAGTTTTATATCTTTATGTTTGAAGCCTGAAATGTGGCAAAAGGTCGCAAAGTTCAAGGGGGCCGAATACTTTCGCAAGGCACTGTAAGGCCAATGAGCAGTTGAAACAAAGCGTCCTCCCGCCACTGTTTTGGGAAAAAGCTGAGGGATGGGCCTGGAGAAATGTTATCACTCAAATTCATAGATATGTTATGGATGTTCAGACCTCAACATGGTTGTTTAAACCAGGTTGAGGCTACCCAGTTTGCATTTATTTTGTTTACAAAAATTTAAGTAAAAACAAACGTATATTTTAGGTTCTGATGGGGTACGTCAGTTGAACTAAGCTCATACGGCATTTAAGTTATATTCTTCCTAGAATCAATGGGTACATATAATTCATCTATAAGTCCAAAAATGTGGATTGCCCCAGTTATTCTGGAAAAGTGTGTCCTCTGCTTAATGACTAAAATGTGAAATGTAGTTAAATCTTAGTTTGGAGTTTTGCACATAGTTTCACCAACGCAACAAAAACTGACTTCCAGTTTGTTCATAATATAATGATTTTATGCTGGAGCTATTGAACATTGACCATTTCAAAAGCACCAGTACCTGGACTGTTCCTTGAGTTTCTTCTGGGTCTTCCAGTGGACCCTCCACCTCCACACACTCTCTGCTGAGTTCTGTTGGTCCAGGAACATCAGAATCACCCGCAGACGCTCTACAACAACATGTCACTCAATTACAGAATGTAAAAAAACCCTGCTGGTCAACAATAAAACAACAGGCGGTTGGGGCCATGCACCAGTCCCAGACACACGTTGTGCTCAATGTCTACCCAAAAGCATTAGTGCAAGCCTGCTATCTTCTGAGTCTCCTTAACCTTTGTGGTTTTCTTTATGTTAGTATGCTGCTGTTGAGCCGCTGTTGTCACAACAGCTGTCCCACTAAAACTCAAGACTCACCGTGAGTGATGTAGTCAGGGTTTAGGACAAACTCATCTGAGACGACAAATCCCCCAGAGACAAACAGCTCGTTGTAGGTGTGGTTCTTCACATCGTCCAGACTGTCTACTCCAGCGAAGATCACCGACGGCTGCCTCTTCAACCGCACCAGCGCCGGGATCTGACCAACATGATTAACACACCACCACCTTATTAGAGCGGAACGGCCTTGACACTTTATTAAGAACACCTTAGAGCCGTTACTGATGTTACAACCTGTCGTTACTGATGTTACGACCTGCCGTTACAACCTGACTGATGTTACGACCTGATGTTACGACCTGCCTGATGTTACGACCTGCCTGATGTTACGACCTGCCTGATGTTACGACCTGCCTGATGTTACGACCTGCCTGATGTTACGACCTGCCGTTACTGATGTTACGACCTGCCGTTACTGATGTTACGACCTGCCGTTACTGATGTTACGACCTGCCGTTACAACCTGACTGATGTTACGACCTGCCGTTACAACCTTACTGATGTTACGACCTGCCGTTACTGATGTTACGACCTGCCGTTACTGATGTTACGACCTGCCGTTACAACCTTACTGATGTTACGACCTGCCGTTACAACCTGACTGATGTTACGACCTGCTGTTACAACCTGACTGATGTTACGACCTGACTGATGTTACAACCTGCCTGATGTTAAGACCTGCCTGATGTTACGACCTGCCGTTACCGATGATACGACCTGATGTTACGACCTGCCGTTACCGATGTTACGACCTGATGTTACTGATATGACCTGACTGATGTTACGACCTGCCGTTACTGCCGTTATGACCTGATGTTACGACGTTACAACCTGCCTGATGTTAAGACCTGCCTGATGTTACGACCTGCCGTTACCGATGTTACGACCTGATGTTACTGATATGACCTGACTGATGTTACGACCTGCCGTTACTGCCGTTATGACCTGATGTTACGACGTTACAACCTGCCGTTACTGATGTTACGACCTGCCGTTACTGATGTTACGACCTGCCGTTACAACCTGACTGATGTTATGACCTGCCGTTACTGATGTTACGACCTGCCGTTACAACCTGCCTGATGTTATGACCTGCCGTTACTGATGTTACAACCTGCCTGATGTTACAACCTGCCTGATGTTATGACCTGCCTGATGTTACAACCTGCCTGATGTTACGACCTGCCTTTACCGATGTTACGACCTGCCTGATGTTACGACCTGCCTGATGTTATGACCTGATGTTACGACGTTACAACCTGACTGATGTTACGACCTGCCGTTACTGCCGTTATGACCTGATGTTACGACGTTACAACCTGACTGATGTTACGACCTGCCGTTACTGCCGTTATGACCTGATGTTACGACGTTACAACCTGCCTGATGTTAAGACCTGCCGTTACCGACGTTACAACCTGCCTGATGTTACGACCTGCCTGATGTTACGACCTGCCTGATGTTACGACCTGCCTGATGTTACGACCTGCCTGATGTTACGACCTGCCTGATGTTACGACCTGCCTGATGTTACGACCTGCCTGATGTTACGACCTGCCTGATGTTACGACCTGCCTGATGTTACGACCTGCCTGATGTTACGACCTGCCTGATGTTACGACCTGCCTGATGTTACGACCTGCCTGATGTTACGACCTGCCTGATGTTACGACCTGCCTGATGTTACGACCTGCCTGATGTTATGACCTGATGTTACGACGTTACAACCTGCCTGATGTTACGACCTGCCGTTACCGATGTTACGACCTGATGTGACCTGGCAATGGCAGAACAGTAGGTCAACTTTCTTTCATTACACTAAAGATGCCATGCATGTTAGTTACCAGGTCCACGTTCAGAAAGGCACAATGTTGTGTGATGTATATTACGGATATATTTCATAGAAATATCATGATATATTTAATATTATTGTAGTGTACCTTGTGAATGTGCGCTGCAATGTCCTTGTTCTGGATGAGAACCATTAGTTTGTCCATCCGGTTCTCTCTCTCCAGGAAACTCACAGGACTGCGTTCCACGTTACCCAACCTCTGGAGGTACTCCTAGTGGGATGAGAGAGAAACAAGATCAGTTTCATACATTGACACTACTACAATACATACACACACACCAAGCTCTCTCTCCATGTTTAAATGTGTATTTATAAAGCTCACCCCAGACACCATTCAATCATTCAAATGTATTTCTAAAGCTATTTTTACATGATCAGTTGCTTTACAATAACCTTGATGTGGTGGGAGACCTCCCTCTCCTGTGTGTGGATGTAGAACTGGACAGAGTTCTTCTGGACATCCTTTATAATCTCCACCAGGTTACTGAACAACTCAGGCTTCAGCTGGCTGATCAGACTACTGATGGCTGAAGGGGAGGCGGGACCTGGCCCTGGGACAGGCTCTACCACTGGCCCGCCCACCCCTGACAAACTGTCAATCATCTGAGTGCGAGGAGGAGGTGGAGCCGCCACGGTGGCTTCTGAAACCGGCTGATCCAACATTACGACATCATCTTTTGCTTCAAACATTGCACTTGTTTGCGGCGTGAACTTTGCTCGTAGCCCTCGGACATCAAAGTCAGTGTTCTGTGTTGTTGTTGTCCAATTATTTGCTTTTGACATATCACTTGGCTTGCAGGTTCCCAGTCTCCCGCCTGAGTCAGGGTTCTGTGTTGAAGTTGTCCATTGACTGTCCAGTGGTTGGAGGGACAGGGGGGCTAGACTGGAGCTGAGTTGCGGTAGTCCCATCTGTGTCTGTGGTGGGTTGTGGTAGAGAGTAGGAGAATAGGCCGTGCCGGGAAACGATGAAGAGGGAATCATTGTGCGATTATTATTATTAAAATGAGACACGGGTAGAGAACTGTAAGAGTTTGAGCTATCAGGACCAAACAGGCCAGGAGAGTGACGACTTGGGACAGACTGAGACACCGCAAGGCTAAGACCAGGACCAGGAGAGAGGCGGTGGCTGAGGACAGACTGTGACACAGCAAGGCCAGGAGTAGGGGCAGGAGAGAGGCGGTGGCTGGGGACAGACTGTGACACAGCAAGGCCAGGAGTAGGGGCAGGAGAGAGGCGCTGGCTGAGGACAGACTGAGACACAGCAAGGCCAGGAGTAGGGGCAGGAGAGATGCGGTGGCTGGGGACAGACTGTGACACAGCAAGGCCAGGAGTAGGGGCAGGAGAGAGGCGCTGGCTGGGGACAGACTGTGACACAGCAAGGCCAGGAGTAGAGGCAGGAGAGAGGCGGTGGCTGGGGACAGACTGTGACACAGCAAGGCCAGGAGTAGAGGCAGGAGAGATGCGCTGGCTGGGGACAGACTGTGACACAGCAAGGCCAGGAGTAGAGGCAGGAGAGAGGCGCTGGCTGGGGACAGGCTGAGACACAGGGCCACAGAAAGAATGGTTCCAGTATGTAGTGGTTGGAGGAGAGTGGTTAGCATGGTGGCGGTTAGTGATAGACGAGACCAGGGCAGGTTGGGTGGCTAACATGCCGGGAATCCATTGGTCCTGTACGTTTATGATGGTGCCCATGCGGTCTCGGAGCGAGGTGACGTAGGCCTGCATTGGAGGGGACGAGTTGTAGAAGGAGACGTACTCCGAGAAGTGCAGGAGCGGATGCACCGGGAGCTGCTGTGAAGCATTCTGGGTATGGAGGAGCGATGAGCTGTAGTGGACGCTCTCTCTGAGCAGGAGGATCTGCATCTCTGTGGAGAAGTCACTGAACTGCTGGTCCAGGATACTTTCCACTCTGGTCAGAACAGGTCTCTGGACAGGAGGATTCTGGATGGGAGGAATGGAGGAGGGTGGTCTGGGTGACACCTGCCCTGTCTGTTTCAACTCTGTCTCCACATGTTCGTTCTCTTCCTCCACTAATTCCCCTTCCTCCAGCTGCTCTTCCACCCCATCTAGCACTTCCATCAGGTCTTCCTCCTCCTTATCTCCCTCCTTGACCTGTTCCTCTACCTCTTTAACCTCCTCCTCCTGTTCAACCTCTATTGTGTTTGGGTCTTCAGCTTGTTCCTGGCCAGCCTCTATGGGGCTAGTATGGGTTGGTTCTTCAGCTTGTTCCTGACCAGCCTCTATGGGGCTAGTATTGATTGGTTCTTCAGCTTGTTCCTGGCCAGCCTCCATGGGGCTAGTATGGGTTGGTTCTTCAGCTTGTTCCTGACCAGCCTCTATGGGGCTAGTATGGGTTGGTTCTTCAGCTTGTTCCTGACCAGCCTCTATGGGGCTAGTATGGGTTGGTTCTTCAGCTTGTTCCTGACCAGCCTCCATGGGGCTAGTATGGATTGGTTCTTCAGCTTGTTCCTGACCAGCCTCTATGGGGTTAGTATGGATTGGTTCTTCAGCTGGCCCTGGCTCAGGGGAGGGGCTGCTGCTTTTCTCTGGGAGGCTGGTGCTCTCTGGAGTAACAGGGACCAGAAGGAGGCTCTGGTTTGTCTCATCTGTGGTTGTCTTTTCATTGTTGGTTATTTCTGTGGGGTCACAGGGGGTTTCAGCTAATTGCTCATCATCCTCTATGGGACTGGGGTAGGGACTGGAGCAGGGACTGGGGTAGGGACTGGGGTAGGGACTGGGACAGGGACTGGGACAGGGACTGGCCTCCTCTAGGGGAGGACTGGGGCTAGGCTCTGGGTGCTCCTCTAGGGGAGGACTGGGGCTAGGCTCTGGGGGCTCCTCTAGGGTAGGGGTGACGTTTCTTTCCCTTCGCTCCGGAACACAGCGGGGGTAGCTGCTGGTTGCCATGGGGATCTGGGGTACGAAGCGCGGGTCCTGAGGGTTGTCCTTCTCTCTCTGGCAGTACTTCTTCCACTTCAGCCCTACACAGGAGGAAAAGGTATTAGTAAATATCATAATAGTGTCACATATCAGTTTCTCACAAAAATGTAAACAAGTATTTCTTTCTACATATAAAAAAGAAATCCCTCCCATCTTAAATCTTCCTGGAATTTCCTTATTGTGGTACGTGAGTGATGGTGCATAGAAAGTAGGATAGTCAGCTTCACTGCTAGCTACTGCTCCTCACAGGTAGCCTATGGAAGAGTGACTGTACCAGCGGCCCATCAGACGGCGGCCCATCAAGACGGCGGCCCATCAGACGGCGGCGGGCTTAGCGGCTCATCAGACGGCGACCCATCAGACGGCGACGGGCTTAGCGGCCCATCAGACGGCGACGGGCTTAGCGGCCCATCAGACGGCGGCGGGCTTAGCGGCCCATCAGACGGCGGCCCATCAGACGGCGACGGGCTTAGCGGCCCATCAGACGGCGGCCCATCAGACGGCGGCGGGCTTAGCGGCTCATCAGACGGCGACCCATCAGACGGCGACGGGCTTAGCGGCCCATCAGACGGCGACCCATCAGACGGCGACGGGCTTAGCGGCCCATCAGACGGCGACGGGCTTAGCGGCCCATCAGACGGCGACGGGCTTAGCGGCCCATCAGACGGCGACGGGCTTAGCGGCCCATCAGACGGCGACGGGCTTAGCGGCCCATCAGACGGCGACGGGCTTAGCGGCCCATCAGACGGCGGCCCATCAGACGGCGACGGGCTTAGCGGCCCATCAGACGGCGACGGGCTTAGCGGCCCATCAGACGGCGACGGGCTTAGCGGCCCATCAGACGGCGACGGGCTTAGCGGCCCATCAGACGGCGACGGGCTTAGCGGCCCATCAGACGGCGGCGGGCTTAGCGGCCCATCAGACGGCGGCGGGCTTAGCGGCCCATCAGACGGCGGCGGGCTTAGCGGCCCATCAGACGGCGGCGGGCTTAGCGGCCCATCAGACGGCGGCGGGCTTAGCGGCCCATCAGACGGCGGCGGGCTTAGCGGCCCATCAGACGGCGGCCCATCAGACGGCGACGGGCTTAGCGGCCCATCAGACGGCGGCGGGCTTAGCGGCCCATCAGAAGACCAGATATAGCCTAGACCTCCGATCTTCACTTGAGTGCCCAGAAAAAGGATCTAATACTGACTTTATTTGAGAAAAAATCCAACAAAACCTTTGCGTTTGAATTTACTTTCTGTATCTATATATGGCTAACGACAGAGTCTTACGGAGTTTGAATTTACTTTCTGTATCTATATATGGCTAACGACAGAGTCTTACGGAGTTTGAATTTACTTTCTGTATCTATATATGGCTAACGACAGAGTCTTACGGAGTTTGAATTTACTTTCTGTATCTATATATGGCTAACGACAGAGTCTTACGGAGTTTGAATTTACTTTCTGTATCTATATATGGCTAACGACAGAGTCTTACGGAGTTTGAATTCAAAATATCCCATAATAGTATTTTGACTGACTTCATATAATTTTAGGCCAGCCTACTCTGCAGTTTGTTGCTATAATAATGTCAATGGTGTAGCCTATATGACAATCACATTTGGCAATATACTATTTGTAATATAGGCCTAATGAGCTTAACATTTATTTTCAATCAAACAAAATCTAAAATCTGTCGCTATTATAGGCCATTCGATAGGCTACAATAAACGCAGACAAAGGTTGAGCCGATGCCCAGATTGGTTGGGAAGGTCATCGAGCATGTGGCGAAAGAGGAAGGCTGCGGTCGAGGGATATCACCGGACCTTCCTTTCCTCCGAAGAGGTCGACCTTTTGTAAGTGATGTCACGTGAACCTGGTATCTCCAAGCAGAGCTGGTCTGAGGCTTGCCTATATAGAGCTGCCATGATCCCATACTGTACATGCCCGAGAAACACCCATTTCTGTTCTACATAGCATATTAGGAACATTAGGAACATTCCTAATATTGAGTTGCACCCCCTTTTGACCTCAGAACAGCCTCGATTGTTGTATCTCCGCAATTGACAGGCTTGGATGCAGAGGGGCCTGGGGAAGGGCTGCACATTGCAAGACCCCCCCCCCCCCATCAGGCGATAGAGGGAACATGATAGTCCATCCTTACCTGTAATGGGGATGAGGACCCATGGAATCTGCTCCTCCCCCTGACATTGCGAGTGCAATCTCCTGGGTGTTTCACCATTGGAACTGGGGCTGAAGCCTTCCAGACTGCTCATACTGCCTGCTGCCTGCTCCTACAGAGAGACACATGATAATACAATGTCGTGTACACATAGGACACACCCATATTGCACTTGGATTTACAGTAATTGAATTCATACCGATAGCTCCTAAGTAGTTAAGTAATTGGAAGCATATCAGATTAGGGGATATCCTCTTTGAAGTGATGCTAATGCCAGATGAGTTCAGTACCTCCAAGTAGTCAGCCTTGTCCTGTAGGCCCCCAGAAGGTCGTTTCCTCAGGTCAATGTCCTGATTGGGCGGCAGACCCAGCTTGATCATCCTATCAAACAGCAGAGCTTCAGTTTGCTCCGCCCCCTCTCTTGACCCTCCTCCTCTGCCGTCAGAACTCTGTGGCTGTTGCCCTGCAGCATTCTTCAGGCTGGTTAACATTTTCAGTAACTTGACTGCAGCCTCTGATCCGTCTCTCCTCAGGTCCACGTCTTTCAGACCCACACTGTGGAGCATCAGAGAGGACAGACAGGACGGGTTCTGGCCCCCTTCAGCTAGAGGGAGGAAGTGAGAGAACAGAAGATAGATTGGGATCAACTCAAGATGTAATGTATCAGTTTTGGTAGGAGTCAGGAAGTTGTCCACCTGAGAGCCTAGATCGACGAGAAGTTGGATATAAACTTCAACTTATGCTTTAATTATGACCTGTCAAGGGAAAACTCTGGGACCTATGTTATCCCAAAGACAGTGCCACAGTATTGAAACAATTCCAAGGCACCACCCCTCAGTAAGGCCTACCATACCTGGTCTGCTGTCCACTCCGCCCCTCTCCTGTGAGGCCTTTTTCAGGTACTTCAGAGTCCTCTCTGCAGTCTCCCTCTCCAGCTTCCTCTTCAGCCCTCGGGGGTCCAACAGGCCTGCCCCCTCCTTCGCTCCTCCCTGCGCCTCTCCCCTCTTCCTCACATCCCCCTCTGCATTCTTCCGACACTTCAGTATCAAGTTGATCAGCTCCTTCACCTTCTGAGGGTTGGAGTCAGTGCGAGACTGAAACGGAGAGAGGTTAACCTGGACCGCCGGAGGCTGGGCAGCAGTGGGACCATTAGGCTTGACCTTTGATCCTACCACTGGCTTGTCCCCGCTGGCCCTACTACCACCCTCACAATCAGTCACAGGGCTGATGTTATCAGGCACAACACAGTAACTCTCCATCATCTCCTTGGCCCGGACCACGGGCATGGTGTAGAGGTTAGGGCTGTAGACGTAGGAGCGCAGGTAACCCTCCATGTTGAGCTTGTGGTGTTTTGGAGCCGGGAACAGCTTCCCTCGGTCATCCAGCTTGACGTCGTACTCAGTCATGGGAACGTGGCGGAGCTAGAGAGGAGAGATGATGCAGTACTTTACCATCTGCTTGCATGGAAAATCACTAGCTCCATGTCATACAGAAAGGTTGACAGTATAACAAACCCAATAGATCATCAATAACATGCACCTTATGGCTGTCTTTGGACAATATGGGGAAAACTTTGACTCCAGACAGAAATCTAGTCAAAACAAGTATATTTAAGGAAGCACCAGTCTATTAAATAAACAGTGATCAAATGAAGCAGTTGCTAAGCTACAGGACTGTTTTTCTAGCACAGACTGGAATATGTTCCGGGATTCCTCCGAAGGCTTTGAGGAGTACACCACATCAGTCACTGGATTTATCAATAAGTGCATCGATGACGTCGTCTGTACAGTGACTGTACATACATACCCCAACCAGAAGCCATGGATTACAGGCAACATCCGCACTGAGTTAACGAGTAGAGATGCCGCTTTCAAGGAGAGGGACTCTAACCCAGAAGCTTGAAATAAATCCCACTCTGCCTTCCGACGAACCATCAAACAGGCGAAGCGTCAATACAGGAATAAGATCACATCGTACTACACCAGCTCCGACGCTCGTAGGATGTGGAACTACAAAAGGAAGCACAACCGAGAGCTGCCCAGTGACATGAGGCTACCAGACGAGCTAAATAACTTCCATGCTTCGAGGCAAGTAACACTGAAACATGCATGAGAGCACCAGCTGTTCCGGACGACTGTGTGATCACGCTCTCTGCTGCCGATGTGAGGAAGACCTTTAACCAGGTCAACATTCACAAGGCCGGATTTCCACAGACTGATTTCCAGTACGTGTACTCCAAGCATGCGCTGGCCAACTGGCAAGTGTCTTCACTGACATTTTCATCTTCTCACTGTCGGAGTCTGTAATACCAACGTTACAAGCATAGTCCCTGTGCTCAAGAACACTAAGGTAACCTGCCTAAATGACTACCGACCCGTAGCACTCACGTCTACTCACGTCTATGGCACTCCACACTGCCCTTTCACACCTGGACAAAAGGAACACCTATGTGAGAATGCTATTCATTGACTACAGCTCAGCACTCAACACCATAGTGCCCTCAAAGCTCATCACTAAGCTAAGGACCCAGAGACCTGACCGTGTGGTGCAAGGACAACAACCTCTCCCTCAACGTGATCGAGACAAAGGAGATGATTGTGGACTACAGGAAAAGGAGGACCGAGCACGCCCCCATTCTCATCGACAGGGTTGTAGTGGAGCAGGTTGTGAGCTTCAAGTTCCTTGGCGTCCACATATCCAACAAACTAACATGGTCCAAGCACACCAAGACAGTCGTGAAGAGGGCACAACAAAACCTATTCCCCCTCAGGAGACTGAAAAGATTTGGCATGGGTCCTCAGATCCTTCAAATGTTTTACAGCTGCACCATTGAGAGTTGCATCACAGGCTGGTGTAGAAACTGCTCAGCCTCTAATAACTCTACCTACATGTACATAATTACCTCAACGCCGATGCCCCCTGTACATTGACTCTGTACCGGTACCCCCTGTATATATCCTTGCTATTGTTATTTACTGCTGCTCTTTAAATTATTGGTTTTTCTTACTTTTTGTGTTTTTTTTTTTAAATACTTTTTTTTGATGTTGGTATTTTCTTAACTGCATTGTTGGTTAAGGGCTTGTAAGTAAGCATTTCACTGTATTTGGCACATGTGTGGTATATGGCCAATATACCATGTTCCTGGATACCACCCTTAGCCGTGGTATATTGACCATATACCACAAACCCCTGAGGTGCCTTATTGCTATTATAAACTGGTTACCAATGTAATTAGAGCAGTAAAAATACATGTTTTGTCATATCAGTGGTATACGGTCTGATATACCATAGCTGTCAGCCAATCAGCATTCAGCGCTCAAACCACCCAGTTTATAATGTTCAATATACCACGGGTTTCAGCCAATCAGCATCCAGGACGCAAACTATCTGGTTTATAATAGCATATCATTATCATGTCACACATTTATACCTTTCCATCGTGAAGTCCACTTAGGTAGTCCCTGGCCTGGTGCTCGACCCCGGCCGAGAGGTCAGCAGGCGGGTTGCAGCGCACCTTGACCAGGGCATGATGCAGAGCCGGGACAAAGCTTTTAAGCTGGGGCATCACAGTGTCATGGGAAAATGACGACTGCAAAGGCTCCTGGGTAGCTGGACAGTTTGTATTGTATTTTGTCACATCCCTCGACTCTTGAAAAACAAAGAGTGCTTGAAGGCCTCTTTTCCACCCATCTCTTCTTTCTGGAAAAACACAATCATTACTAGAGCAATTACCTTCTTCACAGTTTTAGCACATAAGACTTTATACTCTTGACCTACCAGTTGGAGCAGCCATCTGAACTGAAGACAGGAGGAAGAGGAATCCTTTGTCAGCCAACGCGTGGACAAGCACCTGCACATGGAACAGGTGTTAGAACAGCCCGGGAGCAAAAGCCTGCAATCCCAGTGGCTCTCCAGGAGGAGGTGCTGAACCTACCAGTCTCTGTGTTTCCAGGCCTTGTAGCAGTGCTGCCAGACAGTCACCTGACTTGCTCTTGTCCACTACCTCCAGCAGACTACAGTAGGTTCCATTCTTCAACACTACAATACCAACACACAGACAGTACAGAAGAGACATTAGAAGCCCTGTGAATAGTAGTGGGTCTTCTTCAAAATTGCTGGTTGGTTATGGCAGGAACAGCCGAGTATTCAAGACACATAAGTTCCATTGTGAACTCTGAAACGCACAATTAGAAAGACAGCCGGTACCGATGTTGTACAACATGGGGCGGCAGGTAGCCTAGTGGTTAGAGCGTTGGACTAGTAACCGAAAGGTTGCAAGATCGAATCCCTGAGTCTTTTAATTGTGCGGTTTATATTTCACAATGAAATGTTCATGTCTCTTGAATACTCCGCTATATTGGTAACATGGTAAAAATCCCTCGTTCTGCCCCTGAACAAGGCAGTTAACCCACTGTTACTAGGCCATCATTGAAAATAAGAATTTGTTCTTAACAATAAAGGAAAAATAAATAAATAAATAAAACATGGAAGCATAGATCAGTTTGCACTCTAACTTTTCACTGAACATAATGTACACTACTGGTCAAAGGTTTGGAGTCACTTAAATGTCCTCGTTTTCCATGAAAACATACATGAAATGAGTTGCAAAATGAATAGGAAATATAGTCAAGACAAGGTTATAAATAAACAATTGTAATTTAAATAAGTATCTTTCAAACTTTGCTTTCGTCAAAGAATCCATTTGCATTCTAGTTGTCAATTTGTTGAGGTAATCTGAAGAGATTTCACACCATGCTTCCTGAAGCACCTCCCACAAGTTGGATTGGCTTGATGGTCACTTCTTACAAACCATACGGTCAAGCTGCCCCTACAACAGCGTTGAGATCCTGTGACTGTGCTGGCCACTCCATTATAAACAGAATACCAGCTGACTGCTTCTTCCCTAAATAGTTCTTGCATAGTTTGGAGCTGTGTTTTGGGTCATTGTCCTATTGTAGGAGGAAATTGGCTCCAATTAAGCGCCGTCCTCAGGGTATGGCATGGCGTTGCAAAGTGCCTTGCTTCTTCAAGTTCATTTTACCCTGTCCAAATCTCCCTCTAACACCAAAGCACCCCCAGACCATCACATTGCCTCCACCATTCTTAGCAGATGGCGTCAAGTACTCCTTCAGCATCTTTTCATTTTTTTCTGCGTCTCACAAATGTTCTTCTTGTGATCCGAACTCCTCAAACTTAGAGGTCTGTCCACAACACTTTTTTCCAATCTTTCTCTGTCCAGTGTCTGTGTTCTTTTCCTTTTATTAGCCAGTCTGAGATGGCTTTTTCTTTGCAACTCTGCCTAGAAGGCCAGCCTCCCAGAGCCGCCTCTTCACTGTTGACATTGAGACTGGTGTTTTGCGGGTACTATTTATTGAAGCTGTGGTTGATGACTTGTGAGGCGTCTGTTTCTCAAACTAGACACTAATGTACTTGTCCTCTTGCTCAGTTGTGCACCAGAGCCTCCGACTCCTCTTTCTATTCTGGTTAGAGACAGTTTACGCTGTTCTGTGAAGGGAGGAGTAGACAGTGTTGTACAAGATCTTCAGTTTCTTGGCAATTCCTCACATGGAATAGCCTTCATTTCTCAGATCAAGAATAGACTGACGAGTTTCAGAAGAAAGTTCTTTGTTTCTGGCCATTTTGAGCCTGTAATCAAATGCACAAATTCTCCAGATACTCAACTAGTCTAAAGGCCAGTTTTACTGCTTCTTTAAATCAGCACAACGGTTGTCAAAAACAAGGACATTTCTAAGTGCCCCTAAACTTTTGAACGGTAGTGTGTATATTACTTGATCTCCAGCACCTGCTTAAAACCAGTGTGTGCGTGTAATGTGTACCTTCGTGGCTGCCTGCGTACAGGTTCCAGGAGAACAAAGCTGAGGGGATCATCTGATTCACCTGGTCTATACACATCACCAGACCCAACTCCAGCTTCTCAGGCCTAGAAACAGACACACAAAGACACAGGTTCATTTACTAACATTTAATCCTCTTCACGTGGACATCTGTCGATGTAATGTGGCTGAAAAACAAATATTAAAAATAAACAATGACTTCATTATCAAGTTGACATTGATTTGTAAAAGAGGTCACATGACTCACAGTTTGAAAGGCAGGAAGGGGGGTGAGAAGGAGCAGAAAGAGACCTGGGACACTGCTCTACCCTCATTCACCAGCTCTCCACTCCACACTGTGTATTTACTCCTGCCTGTAGACAAAGAGACATGAAAATCATACAGCCACCAACAAATAAAACACACAATGACTGGACTTACTCAATGAAGTCTCTCTGGATAAGAGCACTGCTCAATGACTACAATTTAAACAACCCTCCGTATTCTTTGCTCTGTTCATGAATGAATCACAAGATGTGGATTACCTGTACTTCCTTCAGACGTTTGGCTGTTTGACCTAAATAGCGAAAGAAAACAACAATTGACCTAACATTGTCACACATACACCTGTATTAGGCCACAGCCTTTCATTTCCAATGGGAACAAATGAGTCATAGTGGGCAGAACAAGCAAGGAGGTGGGCAGAGCCTGGTACGAGCTAGTGAGATCCTATTGGCCCATTCTAGCATGCAGCTACATATTTACGTTAGGGAACGCCTACTCTGAAGTGCGCGTTTGCAGTAACTCAATTTGCCTTTAAACTCCTTGTAAATAACGCTATTTTTTAAAACTTTGGCAAAGGGTAAAGTCTACAAAACTGAATCCACTCTGTTCATAACAGACAACTGTATGGAGATCAAATGTTTCATCGATGAGAAAATTTGCAGAACGTCGGCCAAAATCCATCTCCTCCCACTGCCGGCCACTGTGCTTCCTCTCACTACCATATTTGGTAGTGAGTGGAAACGCCAAGCAGATGCTTCACATTTATCCATCCGGTGAAATACCCGTCTCATTGTTCTATCTGTGCTGGAGTACCTCAGGGGAGCTATGGGCTTGGCTTGAAGAGGAGCATCTTTGCCTTTGAACTGGAAAGAGACCACTGCATAGGGACACACGTGTCTCGGCCGAGCCTTCAGCTCATCAAAGTCATACTCATAGAAGTATTGCTGTGGGGGGAAAGAGTAGACAAACAGGACAGAATGGGACTTAAACACAACAAACTTTAATGCCGCACTTGCATATTCAGTTTGATTTGACAGATGTTTCTGTTTGCCAAACAAACAGTATCAGTAAGTAATCGGTATAACACATCTACTGAGCCCCGTCCTCTACACACAATGTTGTCGGTACCAGTATTTACCTGAGTAAGCTCGTATGCTCTATAGGAGGTGAGAGATGTCACTTTGCTGGCGTTTTTGGAGAAATGGCTGTCAAACTTGGGCGTGGGGTCCAGAAGGTTCTTTGACATGTTCTCATAGATGCTCTTCACTTTACCCTGTGTGTGTGTGTGTGTGTGTGTGTGTGTGTGTGTGTGTGTGTGTGTGTGTGTGTGTGTGTGTGTGTGTGTGTGTGTGTGTGTGTGTGTGTGTGTGTGTGTGTGTGTGTGAGAGAGAGAGCACTTTCATTTATATGTTCAAAATGACCTTGAATTTTGCCTGACCACGTAAGGACGAGAACTTTTGAGAAAAACAACCAATGGTAGTTTTTGTTTACCTTGATGACCTTGAATATGATGATCTCTCCCATGACTCCAGGGTTAAAAGGATTGATCTGCAGTAGGTCTGAGTTTTTAGACAGATAAACACCTGAAAGACACAACAGAAACAATTCAGTCCTAATCCTCCTTATAACCGTTTTACCACAGATGGAACAATGAGACATATTTCACTGGATGTATAAAGGTGAAAGGTGAGAGGAAGCCCATTGGCCGGCAGCGGGAGAAGATGGTCTCTTAGTTATAAAAAATCTTTGGTTTTACTATCCCAAAAAATGTAAAATATTCTACAATTAGCCTCACTTCAGTTTAGAAATATCTGTATAACACAAAACTTCAATAACTACATGTTCCAACACTTCGTCAGGTTTAAATAGCCCAAAAGTGGATGGACAACGACCTTACCCTTGGAGGGGTTCCCCAGAGCTGTGATCCAGCTGTGCCCCACAAGCAGGCCCTTCTCACAGATCCATGGCAGCTATAACCAGGGGTATATAACAGTATTATTAGACACAATATGTATACTCAATCGTACATAGAAATGTGTAAATGCCATAGGTTCTTACCTTGGTGGTGTCAGCCATCAGGAAACAATGAGTCTCCTCCAGTTCCTTCTCCGTCCTCCCATCCTGCTTCAGCTCTCTCCTTTTCTCTACAAACTGTCAATCAAACAATGATTTTTTTTTAAATATGAAAAAACATCTGCGCTGCAGATTAAATGGCATTTCTGGGTGACGTCAGCCCACATGACTGTAAGTCGCTTTGGATAAAAGCGTCTGCTAAATGGCATATATTATTATTATGTCCTGTGTAGCTCAGTTGGTAGAGCATGGCGCTTGTAACGCCAGGGTAGTGGGTTCGATCCCCGGGACCACCCATACGTAGAATGTATGCACACATGACTGTAAGTCGCTTTGGATAAAAGCGTCTGCTAAATGGCATATATTATATTATTATTATATATTACGTACGTCCTTCTCCAGCAGCTCACTGTGGACCAGTCTTGGCTTGGTGTACATGAACATCCCGTTGGAGCTGGCTTCTCTGTAGTTGGATGACAGGATGGTCAAGATGTCTTCAAACTCCCGGGACTCTGACGACACATACTGGAACAAGGCTGTTGGAGACAAGAGACAGTCAGGTTGGTCAGTTCAACAGTCTGTCTATCCCAATCACAATTTAATTTGTCCCGTGACAAAATAATGCAGAAATCTAGAATCAAGCACTAAATAATTCAGAAATCTAGAATCAAGCACTAAATAATTCAGAAATCTAGAATCAAGCACTAAATAATTCAGAAATCTAGAATCAAGCACTAAATAATTCAGAAATCTAGAATCAAGCACTAAATAATTCAGAAATCTAGAATCAAGCACTAAATAGTGTCCCACACATACAGTGGGGCCAAAAATGATTTAGTCAGCCACCAATTGTGCAAGTTCTCCCACTTAAAAAGACGAGAGGCCTGTCATGTTCATCATAGGAAAAAAATCCAGAAAATCACATTGTAGGATTTTTAATGAATTTATTTGCAAATTATGGTGGAAAATAAGTATTTGGTCACCTACAAACAAGCAAGATTTCTGGATCTCACAGACCTGTAACTTCTTTAAGAGGCTCCTCTGTCCTCCACTCGTTACCTGTATTAATGGCACCTGTTTCAACTTATCAGTATAAAGGACACCTATCCATAACCTCAAACAGTCACACTCCAAACTCCACTATGGCCAAGACCAAAGAGCTGTCAAAGGACACCAGAAACAAAATTGTAGACCTGCACCAGGCTGGGAAGACTGAATCTGCAATAGGTAAGCAGCTTGGTTTGAAGAAATCAACTGTGGGAGCAATTATTAGGAAATGGAAGACATACAAGATCACTGATAATCTCCCTCGATCTGGGGCTCCACGCAAGATCTCATCCCTGTGGGGTCAAAATGATCACAAGAACGGTGAGAAAAAATCCCAGAACCACACGGGGGGACCTAGTGAATGACCTGCAGAGAGCTGGGACCAAAGTATCAAAGCCTACCATCAGTAACACACTACGCCGCCAGAGACTCAAATCCTGCAGTGCCAGACGTGTCCCCCTGCTTAAGCCAGTACATGTCCAGGCCCGTCTGAAGTTTGCTAGAGTGCATTTGGATGATCCAGAAGAAGATTGGGAGAATGTCATATGGTCAGATGAAACCAAAATATAACTTTTTGGTAAAAACTCAACTTGTCGTGTTTGGAGGACAAAGAATGCTGAGTTGCATCCAAAGAACACCATACCTACTGTGAAGCATGGGGGTGGAAACATCATGCTTTGGGGCTGTTTTTCTGCAGAGGGACCAGGACGACTGATCCGTGTAAAGGAAAGAATGAATGGGGCCATGTATCTTGAGATTTTGAGTGAAAACCTTCTTTCATCAGCAAGGGCATTGAAGATGAAATGTGGCTGGGTCTTTCAGCATGACAATGATCCCAAACACACCGCCCGGGCAACAAAGGAGTGGCTTCGTAAGAAGCATTTTAGCAACAGTGTGTGAAAACCTTGTGAAGACTTACAGAAAACGTTTGACCTCTGTCATTGCCAACAAAGGGTATAGAACAAAGTATTGAGATAAACTTTTTTTATTGACCAAATACTTATTTTCCACCATAATTTGCAAATAAATTCATAAAAAATCCTACAATGTAATAGTTGAAGTGTACCTATGATGAAAATTACAGGCCTCTCGTCTTTTAAAGTGGGAGAACTTGCACAATTGGTGGCTGACTAAATACTTTGCCCCACTGTACATACACAGGGTTTGATTTGTTGTTGTTGCCACTTTTCCTTTCGACAAGTACGGGAGATATATTTAAATTAGGCTGTTCTAGGACTATATTTTAAAGTTGTCAGAATGACATGACCAATGTTGAATATAGGGGATTCCCCTCTATTCAACAGTGTCAGTAATTTCTCAGCTCCCAATATTGGGCTCTGGAGATGGGGTTTACAACCCGATTAGGCCAAGCAGCGTTTTTTCATCAATTGCGGGTCACCATTTGTGGTTACGCCGATGGAAAGTTTAGGAAATAAGACATGACAATTAGATTAATACATGATAATGGCTAAATAGTTAACTACCGAGAACTAGTCGGCAGGGGTGCAACTTTCACTGGGGACATTAGCATTTGTCATCCCCCCAGTTTTAGCATTGGAATATGATACAAAACAAGGCAACGGTGTGCTTCAGGACCATGTGGACGCCTCCGAGAGGTTGGGTAGACTGTTGAGTGTTTACCCGACTGGAGAATTTTTTTTTTAACGTCCCTTCCACTTCTAAAACCAAAGTTGCGCCCCTGCAATCCAGCATAAACAATATGTGTTGAATTGTATGTGTTGAATTGGCTAATCTCTCTCCCACCTCTGGCCGACTCACATTTGCACACAAGCAGCTGAATACACACACCATGATTTTTCCAGGACTTTCATGACTGTACGAAGACTGTTTGCTGACCAAAAATGTGGTGTAACTTTGCAAATAATTCACTAATTAACAAGTAATATCAACAAATGTGCACAGGCGGCTACAATTGGCTCTCAATAGTGCATCTCGCAACCGGGGATAACTGAAAGACAGCTCTGCAATCCTACTCCAATACGCTCTGCAGAAATTGTGATAACAGCAGGGCAATTCCATGATAGAGTGACACGGGGACTCAGATTTTTCTTTTAAAGATGGATGGCAAAACAAAAACCAATGATTGCAAAGTAAAACAAACCATACAACTCTATGTACAATGACTACTTTTAACAATTCACACTGAACATTTTACAAAAACATGTTTACAGTGCAGCTGTTCAACACCATCATCCCTTCAGCCTCAGGAGGCTGAAGAAATTCGGCTTGTCACCAAAAGCACTCACAAACTTCTACAGATGCACAATCGAGAGCATCCTGGCGGGCTGTATCACCGCCTGGTACGGCAACTGCTCCGCCCACAACCGTAAGACTCTCCAGAGGGTAGTGAGGACTGCACAACGCATCACCGGGGGCAAACTACCTGCCCTCCAGGACACCTACACCACCCGATGTTACAGGAAGGCCATAAAGATCATCAAGGACATCAACCACTCGAACCACTGCCTGTTCACCCCGCTATCATCCAGAAGGCGAGGTCAGTACAGGTGCATCAAAGCTGGGACCGAGAGACTGAAAAACAGCTTCTATCTCAAGGCCATCACTGTTAAACAGCCACCACTAACATTGAGTGGCTGCTGCCAACACACTGTCATTGACACTGACCCAACTCCAGCCACTTTAATAATGGGATTTGATGGGAAATGATGTAAATATATCACTAGCCACTTTAAACAATGCTACCTTATATAATGTTACTTACCCTACATTATTCAGCTCATATGCATACGTATATACTGTACTCTACATCATTGACTGCATCCTTATGTAATACATGTATCACTAGCCACTTTAACTATGCCACTTTGTTTACTTTGTCTACATACTCATCTCATATGTATATACTGTACTCGATACCATCTACTGTATGCTGCTCTGTACCATCACTCATTCATATATCCTTATGTACATGTTCTTTATCCCCTTACACTGTGTATAAGACAGTAGTTTTGGAATTGTTAGTTAGATTACTTGTTGGTTATCACTGCATTGTCGGAACTAGAAGCACAAGCATTTCGCTACACTCGCATTAACATCTGCTAACCATGTGTATGTGACAAATAAAATTAGATTTGATTTGAAACCCCTGAACCCACTCCAATTTGCATACCGCCCCAATAAATCCACAGATGACGCAATCGCTATTTCACTCCACACTGCCCTTTCCCACCTGGACAAAAGGAACACCTACGTGAAAATGCTATTCATTGACTACAGTTCAGCGTTCAACACCATAGTGCCCTCAAAGCTCATCAATAACCTAAAGGACCCTGGGACTAAACACCTCGCTCTGCGAGGACAACACATCCGCCACGCTGATCCTCAACACAGGGGCCCCTCAGGGGTGCGTGCTCAGCACACCTTGTGTACTCCCTGTTCACTCATGACTGCACGGCCAGGCACAACTCCAACACCATCATTACATTTGCCGATGACAACAGTGCTAGGCCTGATCACCGACAACAACAAGACAGCCTATAGGGAGGTCAGAGACCTGGCTGTGTGGTGCTAGAGCTATGATTGTGGACTACAGGAAAGAGGACCGAGCACACCCCCATTCTCATCGACGGGGTTGCAGTGCAGCAGGTTGAGACCTTCAAGTTTCTTGGTGTCCATACTACCAACAAACTCACATGGTCAAAACACAACAAGACAGTAGTGAAGAGAGCACAACAAAACCTATTCCTGCTCAGGGACTGAAAAGATTTGGCCTGGGTCCTCAGATCCTCAAAAGGTTCTACAGCTGCACCATCGAGAGCATCCTGGTCTGTTGCATCACTGCCCGGTATGGCAACTGCTCTGCCTCCCACCGCAAGGCACTTCAGAGGGTAGTGCGAACATCCCAGTACATCCTGGGGCCAAGCTTCCTGCCATCAAGGACCTCTATACCAGGCGGTGTCAGAGGAAGACGCTGAAAATGGTCAAAGACTCCAGCCACCCTAGTCATAGAGACTGTTCTCTCTGCTACCACACGGCAAGCGGTACCGGAGCGCCAAATCCAAGAGGCTTCTAAACAGCTTCTACCCCCCAAGACTCCTGAACATCTAGTCAAATGGCTACCCAGACTATTCACATCCTCTCCACACCACTGCCACTCTGTTATTATCTATGCATAGTAACTTTAATGAACTCTACCCGTTAATTACTTGTATCTCTTATTCTTATTCATATTATTTGAAACTGCACTGTCGGTTAGGGGCTCATAAGTAAGCATTTCACTGTTAGGTCTACATCGGTTGTATTCGGTGCATGTGACTAATAACATTTTATTTGAAATTGTGATAGAATCATAAAGCATTCCCTTTCAAATCACAAAATAATTTCACAAATGCAAAATATCCACTTACTGTAGGCTGTTTCAACCTGCTTTAATACAGTTGCAGTGGACAGTATTTTTCAGTTACAACATGTTCCTGGCTTCCTTCTTCCAATACACACACAGGTGTTCGGAGCATGATTGGCTAATTAGCACGCATTCCCTCTTTTTCTGTCTGTCTTCATCCAATGACTTATAATGCATTCGGAAAGTATAACGAGCCCTAGACCTTTTCTACATTTTGTTACTTTACAGCCTTATTCCTTATTCAACTTTGTTCTTACTTTGCTCTGTTCACCGTTCCCGACTAGTCTCCCAGGCCCTGCCGCTGAAACATATCCCCACAGCAAGATGCTGCCACCACCATACTTCACCGTAGGGATGGTGCCAGGTTTCCTACAGACATGATGCTGGAGGAAACCTGGCTTCTCTTGACTTCATCAGACCAGAGAATCTTGTTTTTCATGGTCTGAGTCCTTTAGGTGCCTTTTGGCAAACCAAGCGGGCTCTCATGTGCCTTCTGTCTGGCCACTTTACCATACAGGCCTGATTGGTGGAGTACTGCAGAGATGGTTGTCCTTCTGGAATGTTCTCCCATCTCCACAGAGGAACTCCGGAGCTCTGTCAGAGTGACCATTGGGTTCTTGGCCACGTCCCCGATAAAGCCCTTAATCCCATGATTGCTCAGTTTGGGCGGGCGGCTAGCACTAGGAAGAGTCTTGGTGATTTCAAACATCTTCGATTTAAGAATGATGGAGGTCACTGTGTTCGTGGGGACCTTCAATGCTGCAGACATTTTTTGGTACCCTTCCCAGAGCTGTCCCTTGACACAATCCCATCTCGGAGCTCTACGGACAATTCCTTTGACCTCATGGCTTGGTTTTTGCTCTGAAATGTACTTTCAACTGTGGGACCTTATATAGACAGGTGTGTGCATTACCAAATCATGTCCAATCAATATAATGTACCACAGGTGGACTCCAATCATTTCATTTACATTTACATTTAAGTCATTTAGCAGACGCTCTTATCCAGAGCGACTTACAAATTGGTGCATTCACCTTATGACATCCAGTGGAACAGTCACTTTACAATAGTGCATCTAAATCTTAAAGGGGGGGTGAGAGGGATTACTTATCCTATCCTAGGTATTCCTTAATCTCAAGGATGATCAATGGAAACAGGATGCACCCGAGCTCAATTTCGAGTTTCATAGCAAAGGGCCTGAAAACCTATGTAAATAAGGTATTTCTGTTTTTTTAATAGATTTGCAAAATGTTCTAAATCTGTTTTAGCTTTGTCATTATTGGATATTGTGTGTAGATTGAGGAAAACAAATATTTTAATTAATTTTATAGTAAAAACAGTAACGTAACAAATGTGGATAAAGTCAAGGGGTCTGAATAATCTTACGAGTGTAACGGAACAAAGATTATCAAGGGCTAGAAATTGCCCGGCAATAAAAAAAACACACCCAGAGTACACTTTTCAGAGTAACAAATCAAATCTATATTATTCTGATCCAACAATGTTTTTCTATCAATAACATACAAAACACCACGACATACGGACTAATTGGGTCTCGAGAAATGGCACCTCTACCTCTAAATTGTGTCCTGTAGAGCAGGTTGTCTCGGACTTGTTCCCTGTATTTAGGATCCAAAGTCACTTCTGTCTGGAAGGGTATGTAACGACAACCAGGGACCGTGGGTGTGTCCAAACAAAGACTACTAGCGTGCTAACATTACCTGCTGAAACGGTGTGTAAAGATGTAGGCTAAACAGCATGCACATTTCACACAAGACCTCTAACTAACACAACTCTCATGTAGTGCCCACCTCCACTCTACACTCCAATGGCTACCTGGCTAAAGTAGCTACCTGACCGGGTAAACCAGGTTTCAATTTCAGGTGCAATAAAAGCAGGTGACCTTAGCGAAGAACATGCTAAGTTAACAAGCTAACGTTGCCCTCTAGTTATTTGCTTAACGGGGTCAAATTCAATGATCAGACAGATGGAATACAGTTTGTTTACAACTAGCTAGCTAGCTTAGTTCCCGGCTAGCATGCAGTAACGTTAGCATTATTTAAATGTGGGAAAACATCAGCTATCTAGCTAGCATATACGGCGAATTTAGCTATTGAGAAAGTAGCTACCTCTCTTTTCTTTGTTCTTTCTCGGTATTTGAAAGTTCAAGTGGTCCCCCGCCTTTGGAATATATTGCGTAGAAGACACTCCAGTTCTCGGTCTAGTCTCGGTACCACCAGCTTGCTCGGTACCAGAGTGCTCGCCATCTTGACTTGGTGTAACGTAAGTCTCGGGTGGGATGTAATATTTCACTGAGCTGTATTTCGATGCAGGGACGCTGCCACCACTGTGGCTCTCCATCTTAGATAGACACTTATTTGACAAAAAAAAAATGCAATAGACACTGATCTTTGTTGTTAAATCGGCTGAGAGTGTTTTTTCCCCACACACTCAGAGCACAGACACTCCAACCACATCTCCGCCATGCTGCTTCACTGACGTTTTCGACGCACGGATTGCCTTGCTCCCCCCAACACCACCGCTGACGCTGCGGCTCAGGCAATCGATTGGGTTTTATGCGCATGGTTTTAGCGCCACCTGCGGGTAAATTGAACGAACTGCATGATGTCTCGCTTTGTATTACATTTTACACGTGAGCTATACGAAGTCATTATACAAGAGTAGCTTGTTTTATTTAATTGTATATATTTTTTACATTTGTGTTTCCGAAATATTCACAAGCACTGTCTCCTTCCACGTATTTACTGACTAAAATAATCAGCTCTTGAATGACATGCTATTTGTTTTGTTGTCCTGATGCACAGATGGACAAAAGAAACCTGAGCTGGCATGAGGCAAGGAAGGCCCTTGGGAGACAAGGTACGCCAATGCCTGTAAGCCCACCAATAAGGCTTTCTCTCTGGGGAACAGGGGCATTGTGTCTAGCCTGGTCCCAGATCTGTTTGTGCTCTTGGCCTGACAATTCCATAAGGAGTTGTAAAGAAAGCAAAAACAAACTGACATCCAAACTAACGTGTGTCTGTCTTCTCCTTGGTCTGATTGCATGTGATTGCATCATGACAAATGGGAATTAAAGCAACCATTTAACCAGGGCTCAGGGGACATACACCAACACACTTGTCTGATTAGGCCTTTCTCACCTGTGGTAGCCTTCTAAGAGGGCCCCAGCCACTACTATTGGCTAAGAGAGGCCCCATGAGGAGGGGTAATCAGCAATTGAACAGTTGGGCCATTAAGGGTGTTCCATGCCATGACGGTATAATTCACTCTCTTTGTGTATCATGTTTACCAATATAGTTGAGGCATTTTACACAAAAAAAATCCTCTAATCTTATACATTGTTGTAATTCTTTCTAAATATCTAATTTAACTGTACTGTATACAATAATATGAATATGTATATATGAATAGTGTGTAAATAGTATAATTTTTTTGTCACTTGGTGTCTTTCTTATATATATATAACTCTTATTGTTTGTTTGTTTCTTTTTATTTAATGTAATATCTTATGTTGTTGTTGTCTAGTAGTTCTGTACATTGTCATGTATTTGTATGTTTTCTGTGGACCCCGCAGGATGAGAAGCAGCTGCATGTGCAGTAGCTAATGGGGACTAAACTCTCATTATATTGTAGTAATACATTGTATGACCCTGTAAAACAACACATTTCATTGCACCTACCCGGTGTATGTGACAATAAAACACTTATATTTGTTATTATTTTGACGAACATGTTACACAGAGGGATTTAAAGGTAGTAAAATCACAACTGCAGTATCTTGTCATGAGTCTAGCAAGCATCTGCTAAGGTATTGATGTAGTCATGTATTGTAAAAATCTTATCAGTGAAATAGCGATTGCATTACATGGAATATAGCTTAATATCACAACAGACCATAATAAACATGACAAATATGGTTTGGTTCATATCTTTTATTTGGTACAGTCTAAATTCCATTAGGTTATACATGTTCATGTCAATCTTTTTCAGTCAGTACATACATCATATTTGAATATAGTCTCTTTTCCTTTCAAGTCCATGTGTCTGAAGGTTTACAGCCCACAGCCACATAAGTAGCTAGTTCTGAAACCCTTCTTTTCCAGTCTTGTTCTTTAGGCCCTTTCCAGTCCCATATCTCCCTGTACAACCATAATCTCACCTCTAGTCTCCAGCATGAACCAAACAAAATCATATAACATTAATTCATAGAAAAAAATTACTATAAATAGACATACTAAAGAATACATTTCAATACATTTCTTTAAAAAACAAGACAATAAAAGAATATACTGTATTTTGGATATTTCTTTTAGTAATTACTTGGTCAAACGGATTCCTTTTTTAACACGTGCCATTCTATTCAAATGAAAGAGAACATGAGGCCCCACAAGTAAACTTGCACAAGATTATAATTACCCGACACGTACACATTTTTGCCAATGATTTAGCAGTCCTAGTTTATCAGTTCAACACCGAGAGCACCCAGTGACAGAGGACTGGTCTGAGTTTAGCTATGACACATGCGACTACTTCTTTAAACCATACAAAAGTCTCAGCATCGCTTTTTACAAAAATGTCCAGTGAGTAAAGAACTTTGTGGGTGATAAAAACCTGACACTACTAAAACACACTAAAAGTAATGAATTGAATACTGTTTTTAATACAAAGCTTCTGTGTAAGACATTGACTCTTAACACCACGGAGAATCTTGCTTCCTCCAGGAAGGGCTGTTTACTTGCTGTAAAATGCTTCTGTTCCCACTTCCTTCTTGTGGAGAAATAGGTGGTCCTATCATTTTTTTTTTGAACTCATATTAATTTAAAGTAAAAAAAATGGTCACATGCGCAGAATACAACAGGTGTAGACTACAGTGACTGCTCACGTATGAGCCCTTTCCCACCAGAATTTAACTTTAGACAGGATATAAAAAATAAACACCCAATTAATCAAACCAGCTTGAGCCACCAATAATAACAGCTCTCCCCTCTGAGTGATGTGTTTATACTAGGTTACAATATCAAGAGGCCAGTTCTAGATGCCAATTGCTGACCTCTAGAACGCCATAGATCTGGAACGCCCTAGATCTGGAACACCCTAGATCTGGAACACCCTAGATCTGGAACGCCATAGATCTGGAACGCCATAGATCTGGAACGCCATAGATCTGGAACGCCATAGATCTGGAATGCCCTAGATCTGGAACGCCCTAGATCTGGAACTCCATAGATCTGGAACGCCATAGATCTGGAACGCCATAGATCTGGAACGCCATAGTTCTGGAACGCCATAGATCTGGAACGCCATAGATCTGGAACGCCATAGATCTGGAACGCCATAGTTCTGGAACACCATAGTTCTGGAACACCATAGATCTGGAACACCATAGATCTGGAACACCATAGATCTGGAACACCATAGTTCTGGAACGCCATAGATCTGGAACGCCATAGTTCTGGAACGCCATAGTTCTGGAACGCCATAGTTCTTTCTGGCCAAGATGTGGGAAGAATCTGTAGCAAACAACTATGCCCCATTAACACTGTTGTAACCTATCCTTAACAAAATAAACTCCATGTCAAGTCCTAACAACAACAACAACAACAACATATCATCATATTGATTGTCTTTGAAAACATTCTTCTGGTCATTTTGACTGGGTCAATTATTGCAAACGCAACAGGTTCTCTAGATTCCTACATACAATATATTCTATATATATAAAAAGAATATCATCCATGTATTCTCTTTGCTCTGGGAGACCACAGTAGTAGTGCAGTGGGATAAGAGGTGATGGCAGTGTATCTAGTTGTGGTGAGAAGGTGATGAGAGGAGCCTGTCTGTAGGGTAGGAGGACTCCGCCCACAGCAGAGGTCAAGAGTCAGAGCAGGAGCAACAACAACAATACTGTCCTGAGGTCCCAGTCATGGCTGCCTTCCTCTCCATGTAGACCTCCATAGTAGACCTGCCAGTCACAGCTAAGACACATGGATACCACTGCTCCAGACTACACCACTGTCTCATAGAAAGAAAGTTAAGAGAAAAACAACAAATGAAAAAAAGGGGTAGAGAAAAGAAGTGCTCTACAATATCCACCCACTGTGTTGCCTCCCTCCCGCATATAAAGAACATCGCCAGGTTACCACCAATACTGCCCAGGTGTAGCCTTGACACCCCAGTGGTCACACTTCTGCTGGCCTGCTGCTGCTACTAGAGTCTGTTTGGTCCATCTGGGCAGAGCCAGGCCAGCCTGTGGTGGAGTTAGAAGCCTCGGCCGTGTCCATGTCCATGCTACAATCTGGAGAGTCTACAAACGAGTCACTGTCATTGTGGTCCATGCTCTCTGGCTGGGGGGACAGTGCTCTTGAGAGGGGAGGTGTTGTAGGACTCAGAGGTCTCTGGGGGCTGAGTAGGCTTGGACGGGGTTCTGGGTCACTGCTACTGGTTCCCACCCCTACAGGAATCCCCACCCCCACGGCCGACTCAGAGGCTCCTTTGGCCTGGCGGATGCAGTTGAGCCACTGCTGTTTGTTGAAGGCATCGCTGGCTTGGAACGAGTGGGACTGGAGCTGGCCGCCACTATGAAACGACACTCTGAAGAAGTTTTTGGCTGATGTGGGAAAGGAGAGGAGAGATGAAGTTAGATACAGGCTGATTTCAAGTTAATGACCACATTATTAGTAGGATAGGGGTGTCAGGCTCTAGTTATTATTAATGGATAGGGGTGTCAGGCTCTAGTTATTATTAATAGGATAGGGGTGTCAGGCTCTAGTTACTATTAATAGGATAGGGGTGTCAGGCTCTAGTTATTATTAATAGGATAGGGGTGTCAGGCTCTAGTTATTATTAATGGATAGGGGTGTCAGGCTCTAGTTATTATTAATAGGATAGGGGTGTCAGGCTCTAGTTATTATTAATAGGATAGGGGTGTCAGGCTCTAGTTCTGTTATTAATTATTAATAGGATAGGGGTGTCAGGCTCTAGTTATTATTAATAGGATAGGGGTGTCAGGCTCTAGTTATTATTAATAGGATAGGGGTGTCAGGCTCTAGTTATTATTAATAGGATAGGGGTGTCAGGCTCTAGTTATTATTAATAGGATAGGGGTGTCAGGCTCTAGTTATTATTAATAGGATAGGGGTGTCAGGCTCTAGTTATTATTAATAGGATAGGGGTGTCAGGCTCTAGTTATTATTAATAGGATAGGGGTGTCAGGCTCTAGTTATTATTAATGGATAGGGGTGTCAGGCTCTTGTTATTATTAATGGATAGGGGTGTCAGGCTCTAGTTATTATTAATAGGATAGGGGTGTCAGGCTCTAGTTATTATTAATGGATAGGGGTGTCAGGCTCTAGTTATTATTAATGGATAGGGGTGTCAGGCTCTAGTTATTATTAATAGGATAGGGGTGTCAGGCTCTAGTTATTATTAATAGGATAGGGGTGTCAGGCTAGGGGTGTCAGGCTCTAGTTATTATTAATGGATAGGGGTGTCAGGCTCTAGTTATTATTAATGGATAGGGGTGTCAGGCTCTAGTTATTATTAATAGGATAGGGGTGTCAGGCTCTAGTTATTATTAATGGATAGGGGTGTCAGGCTCTAGTTATTATTAATAGGATAGGGGTGTCAGGCTCTAGTTATTATTAATAGGATAGGGGTGTCAGGCTCTAGTTATTATTAATGGATAGGGGTGTCAGGCTCTAGTTATTATTAATGGATAGGGGTGTCAGGCTCTAGTTATTATTAATGGATAGGGGTGTCAGGCTCTAGTTATTATTAATGGATAGGGGTGTCAGGCTCTAGTTATTATTAATGGATAGGGGTGTCAGGCTCTAGTTATTATTAATAGGATAGGGGTGTCAGGCTCTAGTTATTATTAATGGATAGGGGTGTCAGGCTCTAGTTATTATTAATAGGATAGGGGTGTCAGGCTCTAGTTATTAATAATGGATAGGATAGGGATGTCAGGCTCTAGTTATTATTAATAGGATAGGGGTGTCAGGCTCTAGTTATTATTAATGGATAGGGGTGTCAGGCTCTAGTTATTATTAATGGATAGGGGTGTCAGGCTCTAGTTATTATTAATGGATAGGGGTGTCAGGCTCTAGTTATTATTAATAGGATAGGGGTGTCAGGCTCTAGTTATTATTAATGGATAGGGGTGTCAGGCTCTAGTTATTATTAATAGGATATGGGTGTCAGGCTCTAGTTATTATTAATGGATAGGGGTGTCAGGCTCTAGTTATTATTAATAGGATAGGGGTGTCAGGCTCTAGTTATTATTAATGGATAGGGATGTCAGGCTCTAGTTATTATTAGTAGGATAGGGATGTCAGGCTCTAGTTATTATTAATAGGATAGGGGTGTCAGGCTCTAGTTATTATTAATGGATAGGGGTGTCAGGCTCTAGTTATTATTAATGGATAGGGGTGTCAGGCTCTAGTTATTATTAATGGATAGGGGTGTCAGGCTCTAGTTATTATTAATAGGATAGGGGTGTCAGGCTCTAGTTATTATTAATGGATAGGGGTGTCAGGCTCTAGTTATTATTAATGGATAGGGGTGTCAGGCTCTAGTTATTATTAATAGGATAGGGGTGTCAGGCTCTAGTTATTATTAATGGATAGGGGTGTCAGGCTCTAGTTATTATTAATAGGATAGGGGTGTCAGGCTCTAGTTATTATTAATGGATAGGGGTGTCAGGCTCTAGTTATTATTAATAGGATAGGGGTGTCAGGCTCTAGTTATTATTAATGGATAGGGGTGTCAGGCTCTAGTTATTATTAATAGGATAGGGGTGTGTCACGTTCTGAGCTTTATTTCGTGTGTTTTGTATTTAGTTAGTATGGTCAGGGCGTGAGTTGGGTGGGCAGTCTATGTTTGTTTCTCTAGGTTTTGGGAATTTCTATGTATCGGCCTAGTATGGTTCTCAATCAGAGGCAGGTGTCATTAGTTGTCTCTGATTGAGAATCATACTTAGGTAGCCTGGGTTTCACTGTGTGTTTGTGGGTGATTGTTCCTGTCTCTGTGTTTGCACCAGATAGGACTGTTTTAGGTTTTCTCACGTTTGTTGTTTTTGTTAGTTATCTCATGTGTAGTTTTTTTATATATTAAAGAACATGAATAACCACCATGCTGCTTTTTGGTCCGCTTCTCTTTCACCAGAAAACCCTTACAGGGTGTCAGGCTCCAGTTATCGGCGGCCACAGTTGTTATCCACTAGGGATAAACCATAGAGATCCTATAATTCATATTCCAATGTTCTATATGTAATTCTATGGATGAAACACTCACTCCTCTCGTTGTTGCTGAAGGCCCCTCTGATGGAGCCCCCCAGACGGATCTCCCCGTCCTGCAGGTCCTCCCACTGCAGCTCTCTGACTGGGATGGGCTGGCGGTACAGCTGGTAGTGCAGCTGCTCGCTGTGGGTGATGGCCCTGGTTATGACCAGCACGTCCTGGAACAGGAACACATGCAGCTTCTGGAGAAAGAGGGGAAAGGAAGGCGTAAGGGTCTGCTGCTTTTTCCTTATTTAAAACATATTTATCCAGGTTACTCAATGGGATCTCATTAGAATATATTTATCAAGGGAGGGTCTGGAGGCAGCAGTAGTCAATAACAATAAATGCAATACACCATAACACAATACAATTCATAGCTACATTGGAAATAAGGTCATTGGACCAAACAGGGCCAGATATTTCAGCGGCAGGCCAACTACTCTCCGAAAATCAAACTCCTCAGACTAAAAAATAGAAGGAACAACACCAGCATGGGTGGTATCTTTACTTTAAACACACTCCAGTTTACATGCTCTATTTCATACACAAGTCTCAGAGATACTGTGGCCCATTTTCTTCCTTTCCATGTGATGAATGGCTTCATGAGCTGCCACTGCATGATCCATAAGAGAACTGAGAACTGGAGTAGGAAGGGATGATGTGTTCCTGTAACACTTCCACTGTTTGATTTAAGAGGACCAGTGTTTACTAAACACTGGGAGACTTACGGGAGTAGAGACAAAGAAGTTCTGTAATGTTGTAACAGACTTTAGCAGAGATGTGATGTAGAGGCACCCAGGGTTGTGTTGAGTAAGAATACAGTGAACCCTGACGATAGAACACCCACTAACAACACTCCATCAAATAGGGGTCGGTCTTCTCTCAACATTTACACTTTCACTTATAACAACTCTTTACCTTTCTGAGATACTGTTATAAGATGGTATAAGAAGGAGTCTAATGTAGAACACAAGCCGGTCATGGTTGAGCATAAAGGAACCGAACATCTGTTGCCAATGTGAGTACAGGCTCTGTGTGTCTGAATGAAGACCCTCAGGTTTCAATGGGCTGGTTTCGGTGAAACCAGCGTGACAAGAGGAAACAAGAGAAACTTCCATATGTTTGTATTTCTCTCTGTGTGTCAGTGTTCCTCCTTAAATAACAACACTTTACTGCAGATGGACAGAGACAAAGGCCATGTTAGGCGACTGTGAGTCACTCTGACCCGACCTCACCTAGATACTAACGACCTGTAGGCTTCTATTCCTCTCATATTAATAGTTGATAAAAACAAAAATGGGCAATAGAAAAATAGCTGAATGAATGTGCAGATCGTTAGTGTAATGGCTTTAGTCATTGTTCCGTATAATACATGTGGATTTATTGGTTGGTTGTTATAACACAATATGGTAATGTTTCACTGTTTTTCCTCTCCCGGACCTGAAAGGCTGTGAGTGCCTCCGCTTGGGTCAGTCATGGTGAGCTAGTGTAGCACAGCCTGATTAATAGCCTTCTGTCTCTCCTTTCCTGGGATTACTCCCTCTCTCCCTCCTTCTCTCCTTCCCTCTTTCCCCCTCCCACTCTCTCCATCCCTCTCCACACCACCACTACCCTGTCATTACTGCTGGGCTGAAGCAGGAGCGATGGTGGGAACTGAACCGTATCAAACCCAAACCACCAGTATGCTACTACTACCCCATGATGAATCGGGATATATACAACGTCTAACATCTAACGACACGTGACCAGGTGCTTCCAATTTGTACCATGCTGCACAAACATGGTGAACAAAACCCAAATTAAAGGCTTTGGTTGAAGGGAGGAGATGAAACGAATGTTACGGCCCCTCTCTCTGACTGACAGTCCACAACGTTATGTTTTTTCTTCACTTCGGCACCCAGAGCCCAATCATCTTCTCAGCATGTCACAAGATAATGTTTTTTTCTAAGCACACACTATGCACGTGATGATATGTTTCATTCTTTTATTTTTCACCTTTATTTAATTTATTTATATATTCTACCTTTATTTAACTAGGCATGTCAGTTAAGAACAAATTCTTATTTACAGTGACGGCCTACCATACCAAACCCTACCCTGGCCAAACCCTACCCCGGCCAAATCCTACTCCGGCCAAACCGTACCCCGGCCAAATCCTACCCCGGCCAAACCCTACCCCGGCCAAACCCTACCCCGGCCAAACCCTACCCCGGCCAAACCATACTCCGGCCAAACCCTACCCCGGCCAAACCCTACCCCGGCCAAACCCTACCCCGGCCAAAACCCTACCCCGGCCAAACCCTACCCCGGCCAAAACCCTACCCCGGCCAAAACCCTACCCCGGCCAAACCCTACCCCGGCCAAACCCTACCCCGGCCAAATCCTACTCCGGCCAAACCGTACCCAGGCCAAATCCTACCCCGGCCAAACCCTACCCCGAGCCAAACCCTACCCCGAGCCAAACCCTACCCCGAGCCAAACCATACTCCGGCCAAATCCTACCCCGGCCAGACCCTACCCCGGCCAAACCCTACCCCGGCCAAACCCTACTCCGGCCAAACCGTACCCAGGCCAAATCCTACCCCGGCCAAACCCTACCCCGGCCAACCCCTACCCCGGCCAAATCCTACCCCGAGCCAAACCCTACCCCGGCCAAACCCTACGCCGGCCAAATCCTACCCCGGCCAAACCCTACTCCGGCCAAACCCTACCCCGGCCAAAACCCTACCCCGGCCAAATCCCTACCCCGGCCAAACCCTACCCCGGCCAAACCCTACCCCGGCCAAATCCTACTCCGGCCATACCGTACCCAGGCCAAATCCTACCCCGACCAAATCCTACCACTGCCAAAACCCTACCCCGGCCAAATCCTACCCCGGCCTAACCATACCCCGGCCAAACCCTACCCCGGCCAAATCCTACTCCGGACAAACCCTACACCGTCCAAACCCTACTCCGGACAAACCCTACTCCGGACAAACCCTAACCCGGACAAACCCTACCCCGGCCAAATCCTACCCCGACCAAACCCTACCCCGGCCAAACCCTACCCCGACCAAATCCAAGCCCGGCCAAATCCTACCCCGGCCAAATCCTACCCCGACCAAATTCTACCCCGGCCAAACTCTACCCCGGCCAAACTCTACCCCGGCCAAATCCTACCCCGGCCAAACCCTACCCCGGCCAAATCCTACCCCGGCCAAACCCTACCCCGGCCAAATCCTACCCCGGCCAAACCCTACCCCGGCCAAATCCTACTCCGTACAAACCCTACCCCGGCCAAACCCTACCCCGGCCAAACCCTACCCCGGCCAAACCCTAACCCGGACAAAGTCTAGGCCAATTATGCACCGCCCTACGGGACTCCCAAACACGGCTGGGTGTGATACAGCCTGGAATTGAACCAGGGTCTGTAGTGACTCAGCGAGGACCTACAGGTGAACCAATGCTCTCAGAGCTGACCCCTGACCCCAGTAGACGTATTGATATGTGGTGACAGAGTGAGGTGATTTAGGGGTCATGGTTCCTTGTCTAGAATTCACCGTGCTGTGTTTGTTTGCCCTGTCGTGTCGTGTTTTCCTCATCACAGGTCTGTGTCTGGATTTAGAACCTGCTGTCATTCATATCTCTTTGTCCTCGTCATTTCGGTACAAACGTAAAACTGTGCCTCATTCAATGCTAAACAAATATCCTCAGCGTTGACCTTACTTACAGTACATTAGAAGGCGTACCTAGCAGTAGAGTGTTAGTATGCATTTGAACTCCCTGTCAGCAGATGTTGCCATGCCGTTTTACCGCTAAAGAGCTGCGACACTGAGTCGTGTTTGCATTGTGTTTGCATGACGAAAGCTACCTGTTATTGTAGGTTTTTATAGCTGTGTGGTGTAGCAGGTCTGCTGTGTGTTACACTCCAAAGCGTTAATAGTGATAGATGCTAGGCAGCTCTACTCACAGCGCCCCTGTTGTTCTTCAGTTCCCCGTGACAGCTGAGGATGTGGGAGCTGTCAATGAGCAGGTCTCTCTGCCTGTCTTCCAGATAGAGGAGACGCTCCTTATAGAAACGACACTCAGACTCACCCGTCTGGGTGTTGATCTCAGCCACGATGCTCTGGATCATGTTAATCTGGTGACAAGAAGAGGGAATGAAAAGTGTGATTTAAGTTTTTGTGTGTGTGTGTGTGTGTGGGTGGGGGGTGTTTAGTGGGGGTTGTGTGTGTGTGTGTGTGGGGGGGTGTTTAGTGGGGGTTGTGTGTGTGTGTGTGTGTGGGGGGGGGTGTTTAGTGGGGGTTGTGTGTGTGTGTGTGTGGGGGGGTGTTTAGTGGGGGTTGTGTGTGTGTGTGTGTGGGGGGGGTGTTAGTGGGGGTTGTGTGTGTGTGTGGGGGGGCGGTTTTAGTGGGGGTTGTGTGTGTGGGGGTGGTGTGTTCGGGGGGTTGGAGTGTGTGGGAGGGTTGTGAGTGTGGGGGGTATTAGTGGGGGTTTTGTGTGTGGGGGGGGTGTGTTCGGGGGGTTGTGTGTGGGGGGGTTGTGAGTGGGGGGTTTGTGTGTGTGTGTGTGGGGGGGGTGTTAGTGAGGGGTTGTGTGTGGAGGGGGTGTTAGTGAGGGGTGTGTGTGTGTGGAGGGGGTGTTAGTGAGGGGTTGTGTGTATGGAGTGGGAGGGGTGTTAGTGAGGGTTGTGTGTGTGGAGGGGGGTGTTAGTGAGGGGTTGTGTGTATGGAGGGGGTGTAGTGAGGGGTTGTGTGTATGGAGGGGGGTGTTAGTGAGGGGTTGTGTGTATGGAGGGGGGTGTTAGTGAGGGGTTGTGTGTGTGGGGGGGGTGGGGTTAGTGAGGGGTTGTGTGTATGGAGGGGGGGTGTTAGTGAGGGGTTGTGTGTATGGAGTGGGGGGGGTTAGTGAGGGGTTGTGTGTATGGAGTGGGGGGGGGTAGTGAGGGGTTGTGTGTATGGAGGGGGGGGGTTAGTGAGGGGTTGTGTGTATGGAGGGGGTGTTAGTGAGGGGTTGTGTGTATGGAGGGGGGGGTGTTAGTGAGGGGTTGTGTGTGTGGAGGGGGGGTGTTAGTGAGGTGTTGTGTGTATGGAGGGGGGGTTAGTGAGGGGTTGTGTGTATGGAGGGGGGGGGGAGGGGTTGTGTGTATGGAGGGGGTTAGTGAGGGGTTGTGTGTGTTTATACATTCATGTCTATCACCAGATCCACTCACTGCCTCATCCAGGTGTTGACGGTCCAGATGGTCGTTAGGTGTGTGTTTGAGGATCTCCCTGAGCAGCAGAGGGTATTTGACCAGACGGCTCCTGGGTATATCCAGGAAGTTCCACAGGTCCAGCTTCCTGCTAAAGGGCGACTCCAGGCAGCGCTGCAGGAAGTCATGTACCCGGTGATCCTGCTTCTTATGGTCCAGCAGAGCTTTGGCTGCCACCTGGTTACTGCAGTATGAGTTGTAGGAGTCCAGACATGGTAACTGGTGGAGGGAGGAGGGGGAGAGAGTGAGAGGGAGGGAGAGAGAGAGAGAGGTCAGTAATTGAGTTTCTCCTTCAGTCAAGTTAATATTTATTGCAGGATCTCTTATGCAGTGTGTATGTTCCATAATTATTCTTATTTATTTTTGAATTTGACCCCTTTTTCTCCCCAATTTCGTGGTAGCCAATTGTTTAGTAAGTACTATCTTGTCTCATCGCTACAACTCGGGAGAGACGAAGGTTGAAAGTCATGCGTCCTCCGATACACAACCCAACCAAGCCGCACTGCTTCTTAACACAGCGCACATCCAACCCGGAAGCCAGCCGCACCAATATGTTCGAGGAAACACCGTGCACCTGGCAACCTTGGTTTGCGAGCACTGCGCCCGGCCCGCCACAGGAGTCGCTGGTGCGCGATGAGACAAGGATATCCCTACCGGCCAACCCCTCCCTAACCCGGACGATGCTGTGCCAATTGTGCGTCGCCCCACGGACCTCCCTGTTGTTGTTACAACAGAGCCTGGGCGCGAACCCAGAGTCTCTGGTGGCACAGCTGGCGCTGCAGTACAGCGCCCATAATTATTTTTGAGGTTGGATGAAAAAACAAGTCTCACGGTTTTTGATATCTGATCAAATATTTCAGTTGTGCTCAGTTTTTATTTGCTAACTTTATTACTTTTCATTCCTTAAAGTCATCATCTCATCCTGCTCAGGCAGTAACATCCAGCCAGACAACTTTATCTCTGTTCTCCCCATACTGTACTGTCTTTAGTCATCCTATTTAGCTTGGCTAGCCTGCCTATTTAGCTAGGTTCGCCTGCCTATTTAGCTAGGTTAGCCTGCCTATTTAGCTTGGCTAGCCTGCCTATTTAGCTAGGCTAGGCTAGCCTGCCTATTTAGCTAGGCTAGCCTGCCTATTGGCTAGCCTGCCTATTTAGCTAGGCTAGCCTGCCTATTTAGCTAGGCTAGCCTGCCTATTGGCTAGCCTGCCTATTTAGCTAGGCTAGCCTGCCTATTTAGCTAGGCTAGCCTGCCTTTTGGCCATTCTCCGTAGCCGATGTGAGTAAAACCTTTAAACAGGTCAACATTCACAAGGCCACAGGGCCAGACGGATTACCAGGACTTGTAGTCAGAGCATGTGCTGACCAACTGGCAAGTATCTTCACTGACATTTTCTACCTGTCCCTGACCGAGTCTGTAATACCTACATGTTTCAAGCAGACCACCATAGTCCCTGTGCCCAAGAACGCCAAAGTAACCTGTCTAAATGACTATGTACCTGTAGCACTCACGTCTGTGGCTATGAAGTGCTTTGAAAGGCTGGTCATGGCTCACATCAACACCATCATCCCAGGAAACCCTAGACCCACTCCAATTCACATACCGCCCCAACAGAACCACAGATGACGCAATCTCTATTACCCTCCACACTGCCCTTTCCCTCCTGGACAAAAGGAACACCTTAAGTGAGAATGCTGTTCATTGACTACAGCTCAGCGTTCAACACCATAATGCCCTCAAAGCTCATCAATAAGATAAGAACCCTGGGATTAAACACCTCCCTCTGCAACTGGATTCTGGACTTCCTGACAGCCGCCCCCAGGTGGTGAGGGTAGGTAACAACACATCTGCCACATGGATCCTCAACACGGAGGCCCCTTAGGAGTGCGTGCTTAGTACCCTCCTGTACTCCCTGTTCACCCATAACTGCGTGGCCAAGCATACTCCAACACCATCATTAAGTTTGCCAACGACACGATGGTGGTGGGCCTGTTCACCAACAACGAGACAGTCTATAGGGAGGAGGTCAGAGACCTGGCCGTGTGGTACCACGTGATCAAGACAAAGGAGATGATCGTGGACTACAGGAAAAGGAGGGCAGAGCATGTCCCCATTCACATCGACGGAGCTGTAGTGGAGCAGGTACAAGATCCTTGGTGTCCACATCACCAACAAACTATCATGGTCCCAAGACAGCTGTAAAGAGGGCACAACAATGCCTATTCCCCTCAATGCCACCCAGGAACTCTATACCAGGCCGTGGGAGAGGAAGGCCCTAAAAATGGTCAAAGACTCCAGCCACTGTAGTCATAGAATGTTGTCTTTTTCTGCAAGGCAGGCGGTACAGGAGAACATGGTCCAGGATCCAAAGGCTTCGACCCCCAAGCCATAAGACTGTAGAACAGTTAAATGGCTACCCGGACTATTTGCATTGACCCCCCCCACCCCCCGCCTATTTTTACACTGATGCTACTCTCTGTTTATTATCTATGCGTAGTCACTTTACCCTGACCTACATGTACATAGTACCTCAATTACCTCGACTAACTGGTGCCCCCACACATTGATTCTGTTTTGGTACCCCCCTGTATAGAGCAGCTATTGTTATTTTACTGCTGCTCTTTAATTATCGTTACTTTTATTTCTTACTTTTTTGGGGGTTTATTTTCATAAAACTGGTTGGTTAAGGGCTTGTAAAGTAAGCATTTCCCTGTAAGGTCTACTACACTTGTTGTATTCTGCGCATGTGACAAATAACATTTGATTTGATTTGAGTTCTAGCTCTGTGTAGGTCTACCATCCAACAAGTCTCTGTGTAGGTCTACCATACAACAAGTCTCTGTGTAGGTCTACCATACAACAAGTCTCTGTGTAGGTCTACCACACAACAAGTCTCTGTGTAGGTCTCTGTGTAGGTCTACCAGTCTCTTCATCTTTAAATGGAGCGCCAGATCTATTCAATATATATACTGTACCTGGTCTACATCACATTGAACACTATAGGAATGTCACTGAGCTGGTGCAGTCAGAACCAGAACAATGGCACAGTGTTAATGTAACCGATAGATAACTGAAGGCCTAAACCAGGTCATCTACCATGGAAATGAAGTGGACTTGGGAAACATGTACTCTATTATACAACCACATTGACATCTTTCTACAGTGGAATGGAGTTCAGAAGAGAGGTGGGACTAAGGCAAGTAAACAGCTGAGAAGCAGAGGAGGCTCTCCGCGTTCCCGTCAAGCATGCATTGTTTTCCTCCATAACTACCTAGTGTAAACAGGAAGTAGGGATGGAGGGATGGTAGAGGAGCTGCTCAGCATCCTTACACTAACAAACAGCCCTGGACACACTAACACACTTCACAAAACAGCAGAACTAGCCTGGTTCCAGCTCACTGTCCAGCTAAAGTGTTACTGCTCGTATTGTGAGGAAGTTATCGTTTCATGTTAGTTAAGAGCTTTGATTTGAACCTCCACACAGGGTAACCCGACTTCACACCAATAGAAGTTTCTCTGGGTCATCAACAGCTACGGTTGTTGTGTGAACCCCTGAGGTCAACTGACCGAGCTCTGAGTACACACACACACACACACACACACACACACACACACACACACACACACACACACACACACACACACACACACACACACACACACACACACACACACACACACACACACACACACACACACACACACACAGAGAGAGAGATAATTAGCAATCAAAAAATAACTAGGTCAAAAGGTCCTTAAGACACAGGGGATGAATCTGTTTTTATAAGATAGCTCCATTATGGAAAACAAACATCTCAGGCTGCCTCGTAAACTAGCTGTTTTGGGGTTCTGGATGGCTGAAGTCCTTCCTCAGAAACGTTTCAAGTAAATTGATGGCATTATAACATCAGGGGGATGAATGGTCTTACCCAGTCCACTAGCATTATAACAGCATTATAACATCAGGGGGATGAATGGTCTTACCCAGTCCACTAGCATTATAACAGCATTATAACATCAGGGGTCTTACCCAGTCCACTAGCATTATAACAGCATTATAACATCAGGGGTCTTACCCAGTCCACTAGCATTATAACAGCATTATAACATCAGGGGTCTTACCCAGTCCACTAGCATTATAACAGCATTATAACATCAGGGGGATGAATGGTCTTACCCAGTCCACTAGCATTATAACAGCATTATAACATCAGGGGTCTTACCCAGTCCACTAGAATGTGTCCCACAGTTTCTGTAGAGCCGTCTGGTTTCCTGGCCTCTCGCAATCGACTCAGCAGATCTGAGGGATGAGAGGGAGGAGAGGTCTCAGCCTCTGTCTAGGTGTAAGAACTATGCGCGTGCGTGTGCGTGTGTGCGTGCGTGTGTGCGTGCGTGACTCTGTGTGTAATGGCTTCTGTGTTTGTGTGAGCAACTGTGTTTCCTTGCAATTCCCTATCCTGTGGTTCTACACGTTGCAAGCTTCCATTCTCACCTTCATGCAACGGAATGAGGGAGTCCAGGGTTCCGAAGATCTGGGTGAGTTCATGCTCTGTCATAATGGACAGCTTCAGCATGGGGTCATGGTACGCCTGCAGGTACGGAGAGAGGAGAACGCTTCAATTAAAACAGGAACAATGAAACCAAACTCGATTAATCCCCTTATATTACTCATTATGTGCTTCATTAAAACACGCTTTAGAAGCATTGAAAGCGGAATCAAGCGTGTCCTCTAATGATGGAAAACAAAACTTGGGGTTTTGGCATGTTAATTGGTAGCGTGTGGTGTGGACATCTACAAGTGGTTGACCCAGATAAGTTAGTTGAGTCAAGCGTAGATGGATCATATAAACTTCACACCCAATGTAAGTAAAACAACAGCACTAAGAAAGGTAACTGACGTCAAATGGGACACGTCCAGAAGATATTAAAGATATTTTCAGAAACCGTATTGGACATAAATAATCTAAACATCTGTTGGTGTCTTGTGGGCATGTTTCAGACAGGCCTTCTAATTTTAACTGTTAAAACTGCCAAGTGATATAGCACTCGATCCCCTCTAGGACTGAGTTTAAGCCTGGGAGAGTGGAACAGATCTCCAGGAGCACACAGAGAGAGACAGAGAGACAGAGAGAGAGACAGATGGCAGAGAGAGTGGGCAGAGAGAGAGAGAGAAAGAGAGAGAGACAGAGGGCAGAAAGAGAGAGAAAGAGAGAGAGACAGATGGCAGAGAGAGTGTGCAGAGAGAGAGAGAGAGAGAAAGTGAGAGAGAGAGAGAGACAGATGGCAGAAAGAGAGAGAGAGAGAGAGAGAGAGAGAGAGAGAGAGACATGGACAGATGGCAGAGAGAGTGGGCAGAGAGAGAGAGAGAAAGAGAGAGAGACAGAGGGCAGAAAGAGAGAGAAAGAGAGAGAGACAGATGGCAGAGAGAGTGTGCAGAGAGAGAGAGAGAAAGAGAGAGAGAGAGAGACAGATGGCAGAAAGAGAGAGAGAGAGAGACAGAGACAGAGACAGATGGAAGAGAGAGTGGGCAGAGAGAGTGATAGAGAGAGAGAGAGGGCAGAAAGAGAGAGCGAGAGAGAGAGAAAGAGACAGAGGGCAGATAGAGAGATAGAGAGAGAGACAGACAGAGAGAGAGAGAGACAGAGGGCAGAGAGAGAGAGAGTAAGATGGCAGAGAGAGAGAGAGAGAGTAAGATGGCAGAGAGAGAGAGAGAGAGTAAGATGGCAGAGAGAGAGAGAGAGAGAGTAAAATGGCAGAGAGAGAGAGTAAGATGGCAGAGAGAGTAAGATGGCAGAGAGAGAGAGAGAGTAAGATGGCAGAGAGAGTAAGATGGCAGAGAGAGTAAGATGGCAGAGAGAGAGTAAGATGGCAGAGAGAGAGAGTAAGATGGCAGAGAGAGAGAGAGTAAGATGGCAGAGAAAGAGAGGGGGGAGAGAGGGTGAGTAAGATTGCAGAGAGAGAGAGAGAGGGTGAGTAAGATTGCAGAGAGAGAGAGAGTAAGATGGCAGAGAGAGTAAGATGGCAGAGAGAGAGAGTAAGATGACAGAGAGAGTAAGATGGCAGAGAGAGAGAGTAAGATGGCAGAGAGAGAGAGAGAGGGGGAGAGAGGGTGAGTAAGATTGCAGAGAGAGAGAGAGTAAGATGGCAGAGAGAGAGAGTAAGATGGCAGAGAGAGAGAAAGATTGCAGAGAGAGAGAGAGAGTAAGATGGTAGAGAGAGAGTAAGATGGCAGAGAGAGAGAGTAAGATGGCAGAGAGAGTAAGATGGCAGAGAGAGAGAGAGTAAAATGGCAGAGAGAAAGATGGCAGAGAGAGAGAGAGTAAGATGGCAGAGAGAGAGAGAGTAAGATGGCAGAGAGAGTAAGATGGCAGAGAGAGAGAGAGTAAAATGGCAGAGAGAGAGA